>NC_062981.1:5541324-5864786 GCF_023078275.1 Leguminivora glycinivorella
TAGAAATTTAAGAGGGGATTTCTCATGTAGTTAAGAGAAAGGCAAAATACTGGGTGATCCGATGTCATGTAGTGTAGTGTATATCGTGTAAGATTCTAATTTACACAACTAAAATAACTTAATAAGTTCGTTATTTCAACAAAAACTTAATTTAAAGTCTCACAAGTGTTTTTATATTTTTGAATTTCAGCCATGTCAGCAAATAAAATTGTCAGCTGCGCCGGTGGCAAGTTTTGGAACTACATGTGTTTTTTTTTTTAATTCGACGCTGCCATTTTCGTTTTGTGGCACGGCTAGGCGGCGGTTTTAGCGTAAAAATTATTGAATAGCTGGCATTTATATAAAAAGTGTTCCGATCACTGTGTTTTGTGTTTGTTCGGCAGTTAACACTTGGAGCGCGAGAGACTTTTGCGCAAATTGCGCCAAGTAATTATTGACTTCCTCGAGTGAAAAGGGTGAGTACTTCCTTCAAAATTTCAAGCCTTATAAGATATTTTTGCTTCTTCGGCTTAGTCACTTGTATTGGCCGGTTAGCATATTCTTCAATCAAGGATACTGAGCGGTCCAGTTACTTGACCGCAGCTATATTGAACGAATTAACTTCTCGGCAAAATGGGCGTTATGATGTGTGTAGGTTTATCATCGCTAAATTGTCACCACGCCTTTAGGCGATGTGTTCATTAATTTAGTCATTCTTTATCTTAGAGTAATTTAGTAGAAGATCGTGAATTGCGAATAAGGTTCAATTATTATTCTTACTGAATTTCTATGATAGTAATCTATCACTACTTTTAATTCAGAGAATTGTTTCTGTGTCATACTGTTGTTTCTGTGCGTAGTTTAATAACGTAAACAATAACAATATAAAACCAAATTATTTAAAATGTGTGTTGGTGGAATTTGATCAAGTAAGCATCATCTGCTTGACTAAAAATGTAATGTCTAGTCAGTCCCTGGGAGGGCTCCTTGTTTATGTTAGAAGCTAATGTTACAAATCTCATTAAACAAGAGTCAATAGATTACACCATTGTAATTTAAATTATCATATCACTCAATAATTTGCATTTTTTTTGTATTTTTTATTTAATCTATTTATTATTACTAAAAAATAATCTGCTTTTACTTGTTTTTAAGCATCTAATTTTAATTTGTTTTAAATGTGACAAAACATTATATGCAGTATTTAAACCAGTATCTACTTTGTATTATATTATATGTATATTGTATAGGACAATTGGGTTGGAAGGTGATAGCAGTTGCTTTCGTAAAAACGAGTGCCTACACCAAATCTTGGGATTACTTGTCACAGCAAACCCCAGGCTTCCATGAACCACGGCAAAAGCCGGGATATTGCAAGGAGGATGATGATGATGTATAGGACAATCTAATAAGCCATTGTTATCTAAATACATGATTTCTACATAAAGAGTAAAGAATAATTGAAAATAGTTAACAGGTTTACCATGAACTAGTTAAGGCGAGTCATTGCTTCAAGAACGGTTACCTTGCATTCAATATAACGGATAATAGTTAAACTGAACTAAAAGTAATAAAATAACATCATGGTATAAACTTGTTCAGTCGGAATTGTTAAAAGGCAAATAGTCAAAACCCTGAAAGTATTCAATGAAGATTGATATCATTACTCAGTAGCAGATATTAGTAGAACAGTTAAATCACACTGCATTACGTAAATACTTTAAGAGTAGGTACATTTTCCGTAAGATATATCGAAGCTGCCAGAGCTCTTACAAATATCAGAACAAGCACTCAAAACATCTTAACAATAGAGGAGTGTTCAAATATTTGTGAGAGCTTTGGCAGCTCTGATATATTTGACTGTGCTAAAAATTTAAACAGTAAGGACACACAATTTTATGTAAATACAAATATCATGTTAACCCTTTTTTAAATGAAAATAAAAATTATGAAATAATGTTTCAATTAGTGATTATTCCAATGTATCATATCTGGTTTTATCATGAGAGGAAGTTACTCAAAAGATTTTGAAATAAATAACTATCCATCAATAATATTTTTTTTTACAAAAATAAGTCCATTTATGAAGTTACAATCGGTTTAAAGACATTTATTAAAGAATATTTACTTAAAGAAGAATACAATATAGTATGTTATTCAATCACTTGCAGGGTGTTTTTGAGTTGTAGGTGTGTGTGTGTGTTTTTTTAATGATGTTTAGTAGGTTTTAGGTTCAGTTTTTTTTCGATGCATGTTGCGGATTTTCCATTGTTTTACTTTTTGACGAAGCTTATAGCTAATAGCGGAGTTTGTATTCAGCTGACAAAGCCTGCGTTTGGATTTAAGAATATGGTATAAGAAAATTGTAACATGTTCATTTCATACAAATTGTATGGGAAGTTTTTCTCGATTTGTGGATTTTCTGCTGCTGGAAAATTTTTTTTGGTTCCATACAAACTTTTGATCCTTGATAGGAATGGGATTGTTTGGCATCAAAAAATAAAGTTGTGACCTCTTTCGCACCCTGTATTACTATGTTTTTTCCAAAATCTGTTAACACAAATCTTCATAAATTTGAAATAGATGGAAGGTCTACTAAGACCGTTTTTGTGTAGCAGCACAGGATCTGGTAGCTGCCCTCTGACCTGCTATCAAAATATACCCTGCCCTTGTAGATTCAGAATGAACTTTCCAGGTGGAATCTATATAAGTGTAAATAATATTAGTGACACACTTTTAGATATGCAGATATATGAAAGTTAATCTTACATAAAATTCAGATTTGCAATTTTAATGTGATTCTAATAGTTGTGACTTTTTCTCTCATTTGAATATTAACATATCTAAGGCATTATGTAATATCATGCCACTTTATCTAGAACTCATCTAATTAGTCTTATTATATACACCGTGTTTCACTTAACGCTAAAAACCTGAAAACCGTTTGTTCAGAATCGATTGAGGTACATCTTGATGGGGGTAATTTTTTATTTTATTTGTATTATTAGTTATTTTTTACGTGGCCATTCTACAAATTCGTAATACAACATTGTGCATATCGCATTGCTAGAGGTTGTATACCTTTTTCAGTATTTAGGGGTATTCATCTTGGCTGGTTACTTGGATGATTATTTTTTTCCGCTACAAGTTTGACGTTGTTTGTCAGTTTAATTTTAATGTTTACCTCTAATAAGTCATAAGTCATAACAAATTGAATTCGTACCTAATTACAACCTTGTTATTTTAAATGTTGGGTTTAAATTTGCTTACTGAGATTACCTGTCCAATTTGAAGTTTGCTGTGACAAAGCTTTAAAGTGTTTTACAGTGACATATGGTAAACCTTATGCTGTTGCAGTAACGTACACAAATAAGTAGTTTTAAGGTTTTTGATGGTAGCTACTGTAGCTAGCAATTATTTTTTTGAGTGTAGAGTTAAAAGTCGAGTAGAGCTGTACAGAAATTTAAACATTCAATTTAAAAAATAAAGAAACATCAGATTAAAAAATGAATACTCTAGATAAGTTTAAAAAAAAAAATCTGTTGGGGTGTCTGAGGTTTTGAGTGATAACGGAAGCACCGTGTATATGTATATGCATAATTTATAATTTGACCCTAAAGTTCTTAAAAATTTATAAGTGCACTGTTTTGTAACAGATCATTTTATAATATTTAGAGGAATATATGATTAATTAATATGTATGTATAATATGTATATGTATGTATCTCACTTTTTTCCAAAAGTTTAGTGCAACTGCAAACATTTGAATGTCAAGTTTTGATGTCTGCACTTGAAATGCAAACTTATCTTTGACTGTATCAAGGTTCAGGTACATATACTTTATGATCTTGTATGAACAGGTATTATTAATAGTCTTTATGCATTGCCTATAGCAACCTGATGGCGGCCTTTATACTGAACTCACTAGAGACTGCGTTTTATCAACAACACAAGCTTCCGCTCGGTAAAACCCATAAACTGTTATTGTTTTACCTACCTACTATAAAATATAGGGGACTACCCCTACAAGACAGGCAACAAGCCACAACCCCAATCATATAAAACGTGTTGAATTTGCATTCCCTACCTAATCGATACGACCAAGGAATGTGAATGTCAGGTGCATATTTTTACAGAACAGACTTTCCAACTTAGGGGCGCTGGGCACGCGCTAGTAAAAATAAGTTTAGGTACATCTTCGTAAGACTAAGAGCTTGTGCACACTGGCGTATCTCTAGTTCGACAGTTTCACACAAAATTAACACCCCGTGACTGCAGAGGAAATGCATTCTTCAATTCGTTCGTAATACGGAATCGCTGCCGCGCCGTACCTCCAGCGTAAAACGCCTATGTTGACAGGCGCTTAGACCTGACTTTGCATACTAATCGGACCATTATTACACGATTATGAATATTATTATGTGCTATATTGGTGCCACGTTCGCTCATTTACATTTAGGCGTGCATCGCCGGATATAGACGCATACACTATTGCAGCACGAGCAGATTACGTTAAAATAATATGGAAATGAAACTTTACTACTTCCCCGTCTTATTGTTATTATTTAAATGACATTCTTTTAAAGTGATAGCGATCGGAGACAGGTCAAAGATTAGCTAATAATAATACACTAGATCTTTGTATGTGTAAACGAGATAATCTGACTCTTCTAGACCTTGTCGTAAATCAGCACCAAACACTAACCTAAGGCACTGGTCCCACCAAAAGCGGATAAGCGATGAGCTATCGATAGAAACGAACGGGCGATAGAAACGAACAATAGTACATTGTGCAACAAGGGGAGGAACTTGAACATTACTAACGAGAGTAAGTTAAATCGCGACGGCTTGCCGGAGCGATTTAAAGATTCGAGTTTGTAATATTCATACTTCCCGAGTTACACACAATGTTTTTCATCACACTTGCAATATAAAAATGTGTAAAAAGATAAAAAAAGTTAAATATGGTACTAGAAATTTCATAACTCCCTTGGGAGAACGATTTTTCTATAACTCACGCTCCGCCTGCGTGCAAAATCACATTTAGTGTGCGAGTGTGATGAAAAATATAGTCGCTCCCGTGTAAATAATGAGACGATGACAATGCCTAACCCATGAAGCTGAAGACCATTCCATTCGTAATATAGGGGCGGTAAGAATATTTTTTCAGATTTTTCGTACGTATCCTGAATATATATAAATAATCCTGAATATCCTGATATACGTACTATATTAAAGTGCGTGTTTTGATAAGGCATCTTCATGCCTAACAATTGTATTTGTACACGTAAACTTCGATTAGATAAATACCTATACCTAAATAAAAACTTCCGATTAGATAAAGTATATGAAACGCTGCTATTAATAATTCCTTTAGCATAGTGACTTCAAGACAGTACAACAGGGCTATAGGCCTAACACATGATTTTCGCGAGATTATCTCGCCGGGAGATAGATTACCCCGTCCTTATGTCATCACTCATCAGGAGACGTGTGAAACTGAACTATGGCGCGACGAGATACTGTTTCGTCAATAAATAAATAAATGATGAGTTATTCTTGTTCATCAGTTCTCATCTCATACGTTTTGGTTGTTCTCATTAAATTTGTGAATTGAAGTTTAATTTCCAATCGGATATCAGCTTTCGCTTAGGAAAGCATAATGCACCTAAGCAAAACCGGAAGTATTTCTTGAAATCAACCAAGTTTCTTTCTTAAATGTCGCCTAGTCTAGCCATATTGTTGTTTACTTTCTGCATAGGAATTTTCTCTATTGACTAGTTTTATTTTCTATCGTCTTGTCTATTCCGATCTGTGCTGTTGGAATCATAATTGTCCCTTATAGTATAAACGATATTATTGATTAAGAATGGAAGTCTCTGGTACATGTTGGTAAATGTTTAGATTGTTTTGACGAGCGACGATTAGGTATTTATCGCATGTGGGAAGAATATCGCTAAGCAACTTTCGACTACCGCAGTAATTAAATAGAGAATGTTACAGGTCTTTAAAAGGGTCGGGAATGCAGTTAACACTTCTGGAGTTGCAGGCTTCCTTAGACTATGCTACGGTGACTGCTTACCATCAGGCGGCCCGTATGCGTATAGTATAAAAAAATCGTTTATAGTTCGTCCGGCGGTGTAAGAGCCAAAAGCCATAAAGATAAGCTAATTATTCATCTATTGTTAACCATTGTATGCCATTGTAACAAGTTTTATGGCTTTTAGCTCTTAAACCGTCGGACAGACTATACCTGGTATCTTCTGCCTATGTCTTGCCTTGCATTAAGGTTTAAAACTCTCATGAAATATGAAGGTTGATTAGGAAAACACTAATGGATAAGTAACTTAGGTTTGAAGAGCTTTATTTTTCTTAAAGTAATTTTAAATTTTACATATCTTATACTTTTAAACGAGCAATTCTTGTATATTTATTTATACATATATACCGACGATCTCGGAAACCGCTCTAACGATTTCGCTGAAATTTGTTATGTGAGGGTTTTCGTGGGTGAAAATTCGATCTAGCGTAGCCTTAGATCCCGGAAAACTCGAATTTTCGAGTTTTCATGAGTTTTTCTTTCGCGTTAGTAAACGTAAAATATGGTCGTTAATTTCGCCGCGCGCGCATCGATTCCGCTTAGCTCAGTCGTACGAGGTCGGTCTAATGTACGCAGATAGATCGTAGGTGTCAGGTTTTCGAATCCCGGCCAGATTATTAAGTTTTTGTTTTGTCTTTTTTTTGTTTTTGTATTTATAAGAGTTTTTTTTTTTTATCTAAAAACGTGATATATTAAACAGGGTGTCCACTTTCTGGAAAGTCAGGGAAAGTCAGGGAAAAGTCAGGGAAGCTCATAGTGGTCATGGAAAGTCAGGGAAAAATTTGGCACCAAGAAAAAAAAACAAAGTATTGAAAAAATAATATGATTTCTTGGGTTGGCCACATCCATAACATCAAAGATGGATTCCCTGTAGTGATTTTAAGGCAACTTAGAATTGTCTCTTTAGACTTTTTATGATAAATATAGTACCGCCTGGCCTCCATCCCAGTGATTGCTAATGAGGGATATCTTCATGCCCTTAATTTATCCGACCCAAAATCGTAAATGCCGAAAAATCCAGTATTTTTTCAGTGCTACTCCAGTAGGACCGGGCATTATGCTGAGTGTTCACCTTTTTCAGTGTAATTACCTACAGTGTACATGTTAGTTATAAGTCTTCTTTTTTTTTCCATCTCATTGTGTATGCATTGTATAACTGTGTTTTTATACTGAAATAAATTATATTCTATTCTATTCAGTGCAATTTTTTTCCAAAATGGCGAGGGGGGTCGGGTATAAATTCAGTAATTGTGATTCAGATTAACTGGAAAGTTGCACCACAATGACATTCATAATTATGGTAGATGCTTTTGCTAGGGCGATATGAAAACGACAAAGACAAAGTTACGTCGCTGTCCAAATTCTAAGTATCTATCCGATCCGACAATCCAAAGCGGAGTTCCTCATAAAGCCAATGGCCCAAAATGTCACATAGAGGCGCAATTTTGTATTTGTCATAAGCTTTGATAATAATAGTTGCGTCTGTAGGGTAAATTATACGGCTATTGCTGAACCAAAGATTTCCTTTGGTAGGATTGGTCCTTAGGGCCCAAGGATGGATTTTCGAAGTGGGGCCACCGTGATTTTTGATGTTAGTTTTTTGAGGTTTTGGTAGCTTCTGCTCTGGAGGAAAATAGGGTCTCAATCTATAAAGAGGTATTCATTATGCTACTATTCCAAGTTTGGTACCATATTTGTATGACTTAAGGATGTCAAATACATTATAGGACTCATATGTGCACGAGGAAGATGTTAAACTACGTAAAATAAAAAAAATAAGTAAAGATTACAGTACATATTTATTAAAAAAAATCTAAGACAAAAAAATCCAAAAAATTGGCACGATGGTTCCTAGGATCCTAGCCCTCGTCTTCCAATACCTCTAAATCCTATTCTATATCATCTTCGATGAGTGCTTCGCGGTCCATTACACTGTAACAAAAAATAAAACAATGATTATCCAAAAAAGTTGAAACAAACCAGCAAGAAAACTAAAAGCGAGAGTTATTCAAACACTAATATACCTAGAATTATCGCAGTTGCCATTACAGGTCCTGCATAGGAGTGTGCACGGCATTCTTTTTCGTCTACAAGAACAACGGCCTCTACATCTGTTCTTACATCCACATTTTACCAACTCTCGCGCCGCATCCCAGATAATGTGCTGGGTTGTCCATATGAGAGCTGGTAAAATGTGGATGTAAGAACAGCTGTAGAGGCCGTTGTTCTTGTAGACGAGAAGGAATGCCATGCACACTCCTATGCAAGACCAGTAATGGCAACTGTGATAATTCTAGGTATATTAGTGTTTGAATAACTGTCACTTTTAGTTTGCTTGCTGGTTTGTTTCAACTTTTTTGGATAATCATTGTTTTATTTTTTGTTACAGTGTAATGGACCGCGAAGCATTCATCGAAGATGGTATAGAATTGAATTTAGAGTTATTTGAAGACGAGGGCTAGGATCCTAGGAACCATCGTGCCAATTTTTCGGATTTTTTTGTGTTAGATTTTTTTAAATAAATAGGTACTGTAATCTTTACTTATTTTTTTATTTTACGAAGTCTAACATCTTCCTCGTGCACATATGGGTCCTATAATGTATTTGACATTCTTAAGTCATACAAATATGGTACCAACTTGGAATAGTAGCATAACGAATACCACTATATAGATTGAGACCCTATTTTCCTCCAGAGCAGAAGCTACCAAAACCTCAAAAAACTAACATCAAAAATCACGGTGGCCCCACTTCGAAAATCCATTCTTGGGCCCTAAGGACCTGAAAAGGACTGAACCAAAGATTTCCTTTGGTAGGATTGGCCTACCAAAGGAAATCTTTGGTTCAGCAAAAGCCATATTCTTCGTTTTTTTGCCTTGTACAACTGCAACTATAAGCGTGGCCATGAAGCAAGGCATGTAGTGGCAAAACACCTAAATGGGCATCCCGACGCTGACAACAGAAAAAAAATTTCGCGCTCGCTTTGCTCGCATTTAATATGTCTACATAGGTAATATATTTTTTAACCGACTTCAAAAAAGGAGGAGGTTCTCAATTCGACTGAATGTTTTTTTTTTTTTTTGTATGTATGTTACTCGATATCTCCGAGAATCGTGGACCGATTTTCAAAATTTTTTTTTTGATCGAACCGGTATAACCCCGAGATGGTCCCATTGGCACCAAGTCAGGGTCTGATGATGGGATCCTGGAGAAATCGAGGGAACTCTTCAAATGTTATAGGCACATGTAATGTTTTTAGTCTATTTTTCAAAGGTACACCAGTATTTACGTCTGATGGTAATAATTTTATGTGGCTGAGTTGATGATGGAAGGTCAACTCCTCAATGGTTAGGAGTTAAAGGATAATTCTTTCACTACTGTACATGTATTCGGACTGATACATATAATATCACTAGGAACCACTAAAAATCAACTGAGCTGATGATGGTAGGTCAACTCCTCAATGGTTAGGAGTTAAAGGATAATTCTTTCACTACTGTACATGTATTCGGACTGATACATATAATATCACTAGGAACCACTAAAAATCAACAAATAAATAAACTTTTTAACAAAAAATAAAACCGCCTTCAAAAATAAGCGCGTTACAAAACACGGAGAAACTAAAAAGCCAAAAATAATAAACCTTTCAATTCAGATTTCTTATCGTATTGCAATAAGCTAAACATCCAAATTATAAACAAATCAATTCTTTTTGGAGTCGGTACCAGCCTGTGTATGATTGGGTGGGGCAAACAGGCAATAGCAAGGCGACGAACAGGTCTGGTACCGACTACAAAAAGAATTGATTTGTTTATAATTTGGATGTTTAGCTTATTGCAATACGATAAGAAATCTGAATTGAAAGGTTTATTATTTTTGGCTTTTTAGTTTCTCCGTGTTTTGTAACGCGCTTATTTTTGAAGGCGGTTTTATTTTTTGTTATGTTACTTAGGGTCGGTTGCATCAAACCGTCTGTCACCGTTAAATTTTATTGTATGGGAAGTTCCATAGACATCTGCTGCGTGACGATGATGTGTCTGTCAAATGTAGTTGATGCCACTGGCCCTTAGTCAATACTTCGCGCTCACTATACGCTCGAAATCTCGTTTTCATTTCAAGCCTACTTTCCTGACTCTGCTCTGATAGAATAGGTATTAGGTACTCCATTTTGTTTGCTATGTTATGTACATAATAACTACTATCAACCCCAGGGACGTATAAAAGGGGAAAAATTTTCGCGCTCGCTGCGCTCGCGATTTTTTTTTGCATGGATTATCCAAGGGCGCCGAAACTCAAACTCGCTCTACTCTGATGTCCCTGATTGAAAGTGCACGGGCCGGCACTAGTATAGCCAAAAGTAAATGGCGATACCTACCAACTACTTTTTTTAACATAATTTCGTTAATGTTTAGTTTTATAAGACCGGAAATTAAAGTTTAATAGTTAACATAAAGGAAAATAAACCCTAGGTATAAAAGTATGAACTGCCTCGCAAATTTTAATATTTCGTACTTTAGAAAACAAATATATTCCAGAAAAAATTGGTTGTGACAGACGGACAGAGTTTTTCCTTTTTGAGGAACGGAACCTTGGAAATTGCTTTTTTCGGGTTTTTTTTATGACAAAAAAAAAGTTTTTTTTGTAACCCCAAGCAAAAGTGGTAAAAATATCATCATAGAAAGAACATTTGGTCAGGGATTTTTTCTTAAATGGTCATGGAAAGTCAGGGAAAAGTCAGGGATTTTTTTTTGGATTTGGTAGTGGACACCCTGTTAAAATAGAACCGAGCGAAGCTCGGTCGCCCAGATATTTATACTTATACTATATGGAACTTATGTACGAAATGTAATTTGACATTTACCATAGCTAGCTTTTCGGTTAAGGGAAACATCGTGAGGAAACCTGTATAAATCTGCGATGAAATTCAGAGGTAAATGAGAAGTCGCCAATCCGCATTGGGCTGGCGATGGCG
Organism: Leguminivora glycinivorella; assembly: GCF_023078275.1. Classification (NCBI taxonomy): domain Eukaryota; kingdom Metazoa; phylum Arthropoda; class Insecta; order Lepidoptera; family Tortricidae; genus Leguminivora; species Leguminivora glycinivorella. Next base: position 5,552,379 of record NC_062981.1, read on the forward strand.
TGGGGACTATAGCCCGAGCCATCTCATGCGTGAGAGGAAGCCTGTGCCCAGCAGTGGGACGTATATAGGCTCAATCCATACTAATATTATAAATGGGAAAGTGTATGTGTCTGTTTGTTTGTCCGTCTTTCACGACAAAACGGAGCGACGAATTGTCGTGATTTTTTAAGTGGCGATAGTTGAAGGGATGGAGAGTGACATAGGCTACTTTTTGTCACTTTCTATCGCGAGCGATGCCGCGGGCAAATCCTAGTTATTGTATATGTTATTCATGTTATTATATACATATTGTAAAAAGTTGCAAAAGCAAACACAGCAAATGTATAATTTAACCAGTAAATGACTTGTAATAGGCTTCCAGCTTGGGCGTGATGTCTTGGACGGGTAGATTCTTCTCTGACAGCCACACGGAGCCGTTAGGACCGTTCTTGAACATTGCCATGAAGGCTGCTACGGCTGATTCAGCTCTGAAACAATACAGTCATAATCAAAAAATATTTTTAATAAAATAAATAAGTGAACTGGCCGATGTCCTGGTGCCATCAATGTCATCAGTTTAGTCATTATTTTTATAATTTGTGTCACGGCGAGATACTGTTGCGCCAATCATGTGCCAGCTTAAGCACAGATCAAATAATACTAGTACAGATACCTAACCCCATACTAAAAATGGGCGCCGTCCTAAGTATTCTAGACCTGTGTACTAAATTTAATCCACACTCAAAGAGCTAGATGGCGCCAGTAGCCACGCGTGGCCAACAAAACTCTTATCAGTATCCTACGTCGAAATAGTCATCAAACTGCAACATCTTGCGACATCTGTTTTAGCTTTCACGCACTAAACATACAACGTCATGTGCACGTTTAAAGTCAGACATTACTAGATGGCGTTGTAGACATAGCCTACCAGTGGATTGTATGCCGCGCGGTTTGTATGTGTGCGTGCAGGTGGTGCGCAATGTACGTACGCGCTGGGTCCGCTCATCAGTGTGCGTAGTCGAATGCACACGTGCTCACGATAATATTTGTTTCGTTGTATCTATCTACCTCTAATTATAGCTGTTGCGTACTTGCGCGACAGAGCTAGACTACATTTCTGTCGGCATATGGTGTCGACTGTCGACAATTGCCATTCGGCTACGCCGGCTGCTGAGTAAAATATAGCACGCACCTATTATTATTGGTATTATTTTTAACCGTCGCCTCATCTCTCAAGAAGGACGGTTATCAAGTCGTCTGTATGTTTTTTTTTTATTTTTTTTAATGTTTGTTCCTCGATATCTCCGTCGCTTCTGGACCGATTTTGAAAAATTTTTTTTTGATTGAATGTATATGCATACAGATTGGTCCCATTTTTCTCAGAACCCAGTTCTGAAGATGGGATCCTGGAGAAATCGAGGGAACTCCTCGAATCTGAAAGGCATACATATGCTGATTTTTGTGTTTTTAAAGGAACAGCATGCATTTGGGTACGGAAAAGTGACATTTGGTGCAGTGGAACTGCTGATGATGGCCAGAACGGAACTCTTCAAATCTGAACGGCACGCTTATAGTGACTTTGGTATTTTTATAAGAACAGCATGCACTTTCGTCCAGAACAGTGACATTTGGTGCAGTGGAATTGCTGATGATGGTCAGAACCGAACTCCTCAAATCTGAACGGCACGCTTATAGTGACTTTGGTATTTTAATAAGAACAGCATGCACTTTCGTCCAGAACAGTGACATTTGGTGCAGTGGAACTGCTGATGATGGCCAGAACCTAAACTCCTCAAACCTGAACGGCACGCTTATAGTGACTTTGCCATTTTTAGGGTTCCGTAGTCAACTAGGAACCCTTATAGTTTCGCCATGTCTGTCTGTCCGTCCGTCCGTCCATCCGTCCGTCCGCAGATAATCTCAGTAACCGTTAGCACTAGAAAGCTGAAATTTGGTACCAATATGTATATCAATCACGCCAACAAAGTGCAAAAATGAAAAATGGAAAAAAATGTTTTATTAGGGTAAACATGTAAAGTGGGGGCTGATATTTTATTTATTCCAACCCCAACGTGTGATATATTGTTGGATAGGTATTTAAAAATGAATAAGGGTTCACTAAGATCGTTTTTTGATAATATTAATATTTTCGGAAATAATCGCTCCTAAAGGAAAAACAAGTGCGTCCCCCCCCCCCCTCTAACTTTTGAACCATATGTTTAAAAAATATGAAAAAAATCACAAAAGTAGAACTTTATAAAGACTTTCTAGGAAAATTATTTTGATTTTGATAGGTTTAGTAGTTTTTGAGAAAAATACGGAAAACTACGGAACCCTACACTGAGCGTGGCCCGACACGCTCTTGGCCGATTTTTTCATTTCAACATTAAGTAAATAGCATTCGTTATAAGTAAATAGTATACGTTAATTCGTCGCTCAGTTTTGCCGTGAAGGACGGACAAATAAATAGACACACACACACACTTTCCCGTTTATAATATTAGTATGGATTAAAATAAACATTAAGTTAATAAAAACAAAATGCAGTATTATTGTGTGCTACTTAAAACTTTCCTTGTTAGTATAAAACCCAAAGTTCTTAAAAAAATAAGAAAGTAGAATCTTAGAGAAAGAAATAAGCAGGTAAACAAAATCAAATAATCCATACTGATTAAACTGGAAAGTGTGTGTGTGTCTGTTTGTTTGTCCGTCTTTCAAGAGAAGCCGCGGGCAAAAGCTAGTAGAACATAAAAGAAAAAAGTAAATAAAAATGCAAAAAGATTGCGTGAGCCGAGATTCGAACTCACGACACTCATGGCGCAAACGATTCCACCTAGAAGTCAAACCCGCTAGACCATTTGCACATTGTGAAAGACGGCGAATCTTGTGATTCTAATCACCAAAATGCTAGTGCCGAAGTTTCGTGCGATGGATACGCGATGACCTTGAGCCATCGCCGTCGCATCGCGTCGCATCGCGTCGCGTCGCGTCGCGTCGCCCGTCGCTCACGCAAGACGGAGCGTAAGGGAAGATCAAATGAATTTAATGTCTCTAAGAAACTTAACTCTTACGGTTATCGAGTTATTAAAATAAAGATAATTACTGAACATGTGTGTGACCAATTCCTAATGTTTTTTGTTTTGACATGTGCAGTCAATCACTTGACACTAACTTGAATGTTATTCGTAAGGGTCTCTCACACTAATAAATTCATTTAGGTACATAGAGGTATACATCAGGGTGGCAAACGGCCTCCGCGCGGTTAGTATGTGTGCTCGCCGCTTACGTACGTCGTACTCGCTCTATCCGCGACACATGCAAGCGGATGTGAATGAACAAGAGCCCCGCGCCCCGCGCCCCTACCTACCTATACTAGTACCTATTCTACGCATCACATTTGCACTGACCTTGAGAGGCCCGAGCCCCCAATCAAAGAATGAGTTGGTTTATTAAAATTTAAAGCACTCGAAAGCAGGCGCGTAGTTAATTAGAAATGTGGGAAAAAAACCATCGTCGGTGTCGTTTTTCCTTTCGTGTATGATATCTATTTCAATGTATAAATATGGAAATGTATATTATTAAGTAAACAAATACATGTACTTAATATAAAAAATAAAAGGTAATGTAGCTAGGTATTTGACAAAACATTTTCTAGAGTAATATTGTCTTCGGTTACCGCGATAGTTACTCATGAAATAAAATTATGGAAACGGATTAATTAACGTTTCCATAGTTTTATTTCATTGTCTAGAGTAATTTTTACTCATGAAATTGAGAAAAACACCGAAATTAGTTATTTACTGAAACTTGACGTTCACATGTTCATTGTAATATGCCTACTTGAAAAATAAATATTTCATTTTCATTTCATTTCAACACATAATTACTATTATCTGTTATGGCCTTATGGCTGCCGGCCAGATGAGCCATTTTTTTTAAAGTTGTTCACCCCTGTTTTTTTGTAACATGGGTGTTTTTTACGTGATTCATACTCAGAATCTCAAGGTCTTTCGATCCTGCCTGATAGGAAGTAAAAAAAATGTCTTAAGATATCCATACATTTTTCAAACCTTCCATTCCGTTACTGCCATACAAAACGTAGGAAAAAAAAACCGGCCAAGAGTGTGTCGGGCCACGCTCAGTGTAGGGTTCCGTAGTTTTCCGTATTTTTCTCAAAAACTACTGAACCTATCAAGTTCAAAACAATTTTTCTAGAAAGTCTTTATAAAGTTCTACTTTTGTAATTTTATTCATAATTTTTAAACATATGGTTCAAAAGTTAGAGGGGGGGGAACGCACTTTTTTTTCCTTTAGGAGCGATTATTTCCGAAAATATTAACATTATCAGAAAACGATCTTAGTAAACCCTTATTCATTTTTAAATACCTATCCAACAATATATCACACGTTGAGGTTGGAATGAAAAAAAAAAATATCAGCCCCTACTTTACATGTAGGGGGGGGGTACCCTAATAAAACATTTTTTTGCATTTTTTATTTTTGCACTTTGTTGGCGTGATTGATATACATATTAGTACCAAATTTCAGCTTTCTAGTGCTTACGGTTACTGAGATTATCCGCGGACGGACGGACGGACGGACGGACGGACGGACGGACGGACGGACGGACAGACAGACATGGCGAAACTATAAAGGTTCCTAGTCGACTACGGAACCCTAAAAATGGTAACGGAATGGGAAAAAACTTGGGAGACTTCTTTTTCCTATTAGGAGTGAAAGAGCTCACGATTCTGAGTGGAAACCACATAAAAATTTCCAAATTCAAAAAAAGTCGGGTGGACGTACAACTTTGACAAAAATAAAAATGTGCCAGATAACAGTTCTAATCAACATTCAACAATTAAAATGATTTATTAATAATGAAGAACTAACACGATAAGGTAGGCAAGCACGAATTCAAATTTGTGATTTTTGTGTTTATTGCATCGATCTAAAAATGGGCGCCGTCCTAAGTATTCTAGACCTGTGTACTAAATTTAATCCACACTCAAAGAGCTAGATGGCGCCAGTAGCCACGCGTGGCCAACAAAACTCTTATCAGTATCCTACGTCGAAATAGTCATCAAACTGCAACATCTTGCGACATCTGTTTTAGCTTTCACGCACTAAACATACAACGTCATGTGCACGTTTAAAGTCAGACATTACTAGATGGCGTTGTAGACATAGCCTACCAGTGGATTGTATGCCGCGCGGTTTGTATGTGTGCGTGCAGGTGGTGCGCAATGTACGTATGCGCTGGGTCCGCTCATCAGTGTGCGTAGTCGAATGCACACGTGCTCACGATAATATTTGTTTCGTTGTATCTATCTACCTCTAATTATAGCTGTTGCGTACTTGCGCGACAGAGCTAGAGTACATTTCTGTCGGCATATGGTGTCGACTGTCGACAATTGCCATTCGGCTACGCCGGCTGCTGAGTAAAATATAGCACGCACCTATTATTATTGGTATTATTTTTAACCGTCGCCTCATCTCTCAAGAAGGACGGTTATCAAGTCGTCTGTATGTTTTTTTTTTATTTTTTTTAATGTTTGTTCCTCGATATCTCCGTCGCTTCTGGACCGATTTTGAAAAAATTTTTTTGATTGAATGTATATGCATACAGATTGGTCCCATTTTTCTCAGAACCCAGTTCTGAAGATGGGATCCTGGAGAAATCGAGGGAACTCCTCGAATCTGAAAGGCATACATATGCTGATTTTTGTGTTTTTAAAGGAACAGCATGCATTTGGGTACGGAAAAGTGACATTTGGTGCAGTGGAACTGCTGATGATGGCCAGAACGGAACTCTTCAAATCTGAACGGCACGCTTATAGTGACTTTGGTATTTTTATAAGAACAGCATGCACTTTCGTCCAGAACAGTGACATTTGGTGCAGTGGAATTGCTGATGATGGTCAGAACCGAACTCCTCAAATCTGAACGGCACGCTTATAGTGACTTTGGTATTTTAATAAGAACAGCATGCACTTTCGTCCAGAACAGTGACATTTGGTGCAGTGGAACTGCTGATGATGGCCAGAACCTAAACTCCTCAAACCTGAACGGCACGCTTATAGTGACTTTGCCATTTTTAGGGTTCCGTAGTCAACTAGGAACCCTTATAGTTTCGCCATGTCTGTCTGTCCGTCCGTCCGTCCATCCGTCCGTCCGCAGATAATCTCAGTAACCGTTAGCACTAGAAAGCTGAAATTTGGTACCAATATGTATATCAATCACGCCAACAAAGTGCAAAAATGAAAAATGGAAAAAAAATGTTTTATTAGGGTAAACATGTAAAGTGGGGGCTGATATTTTTTTTATTCCAACCCCAACGTGTGATATATTGTTGGATAGGTATTTAAAAATGAATAAGGGTTCACTAAGATCGTTTTTTGATAATATTAATATTTTCGGAAATAATCGCTCCTAAAGGAAAAACAAGTGCGTCCCCCCCCCCCCCCCTCTAACTTTTGAACCATATGTTTAAAAAATATGAAAAAAATCACAAAAGTAGAACTTTATAAAGACTTTTTAGGAAAATTATTTTGATTTTGATAGGTTTAGTAGTTTTTGAGAAAAATACGGAAAACTACGGAACCCTACACTGAGCGTGGCCCGACACGCTCTTGGCCGATTTTTTCATTTCAACATTAAGTAAATAGCATTCGTTATAAGTAAATAGTATACGTTAATTCGTCGCTCAGTTTTGCCGTGAAGGACGGACAAATAAATAGACACACACACACTTTCCCGTTTATAATATTAGTATGGATTAAAATAAACATTAAGTTAATAAAAACAAAATGCAGTATTATTGTGTGCTACTTAAAACTTTCCTTGTTAGTATAAAACCCAAAGTTCTTAAAAAAAATAAGAAAGTAGAATCTTAGAGAAAGAAATAAGCAGGTAAACAAAATCAAATAATCCATACTGATTAAACTGGAAAGTGTGTGTGTGTCTGTTTGTTTGTCCGTCTTTCAAGAGAAGCCGCGGGCAAAAGCTAGTAGAACATAAAAGAAAAAAGTAAATAAAAATGCAAAAAGATTGCGTGAGCCGAGATTCGAACTCACGACACTCATGGCGCAAACGATTCCACCTAGAAGTCAAACCCGCTAGACCATTTGCACATTGTGAAAGACGGCGAATCTTGTGATTCTAATCACCAAAATGCTAGTGCCGAAGTTTCGTGCGATGGATACGCGATGACCTTGAGCCATCGCCGTCGCATCGCGTCGCATCGCGTCGCGTCCGCGTCGCGTCCGCGTCGCGTCGCGTCGCCCGTCGCTCACGCAAGACGGAGCGTAATCAAATGAATTTAATGTCTCTAAGAAACTTAACTCTTACGGTTATCGAGTTATTAAAATAAAGATAATTACTGAACATGTGTGTGACCAATTCCTAATGTTTTTTGTTTTGACATGTGCAGTCAATCACTTGACACTAACTTGAATGTTATTCGTAAGGGTCTCTCACACTAATAAATTCATTTAGGTACATAGAGGTATACATCAGGGTGGCAAACGGCCTCCGCGCGGTTAGTATGTGTGCTCGCCGCTTACGTACGTCGTACTCGCTCTATCCGCGACACATGCAAGCGGATGTGAATGAACAAGAGCCCCGCGCCCCGCGCCCCTACCTAACTATACTAGTACCTATTCTACGCATCACATTTGCACTGACCTTGAGAGGCCCGAGCCCCCAATCAAAGAATGAGTTGGTTTATTAAAATTTAAAGCACTCGAAAGCAGGCGCGTAGTTAATTAGAAATGTGGGAAAAAAACCGTCGTCGGTGTCGTTTTTCCTTTCGTGTATGATATCTATTTCAATGTATAAATATGGAAATGTATATTATTAAGTAAACAAATACATGTACTTAATATAAAAAATAAAAGGTAATGTAGCTAGGTATTTGACAAAACATTTTCTAGAGTAATATTGTCTTCGGTTACCGCGATAGTTACTCATGAAATAAAATTATGGAAACGGATTAATTAACGTTTCCATAGTTTTATTTCATTGTCTAGAGTAATTTTTACTCATGAAATTGAGAAAAACACCGAAATTAGTTATTTACTGAAACTTGACGTTCACATGTTCATTGTAATATGCCTACTTGAAAAATAAATATTTCATTTTCATTTCATTTCAACACATAATTACTATTATCTGTTATGGCCTTATGCCGGCCAGATGAGCCATTTTTTTTAAAGTTGTTCACCCCTGTTTTTTTGTAACATGGGTGTTTTTTACGTGATTCATACTCAGAATCTCAAGGTCTTTCGATCCTGCCTGATAGGAAGTAAAAAAAATGTCTTAAGATATCCATACATTTTTCAAACCTTCCATTCCGTTACTGCCATACAAAACGTAGGAAAAAAAAACCGGCCAAGAGTGTGTCGGGCCACGCTCAGTGTAGGGTTCCGTAGTTTTCCGTATTTTTCTCAAAAACTACTGAACCTATCAAGTTCAAAACAATTTTTCTAGAAAGTCTTTATAAAGTTCTACTTTTGTAATTTTATTCATAATTTTTAAACATATGGTTCAAAAGTTAGAGGGGGGGGGGGAACGCACTTTTTTTTCCTTTAGGAGCGATTATTTCCGAAAATATTAACATTATCAGAAAACGATCTTAGTAAACCCTTATTCATTTTTAAATACCTATCCAACAATATATCACACGTTGAGGTTGGAATGAAAAAAAAAAATATCAGCCCCTACTTTACATGTAGGGGGGGGTACCCTAATAAAACATTTTTTTCCATTTTTTATTTTTGCACTTTGTTGGCGTGATTGATATACATATTAGTACCAAATTTCAGCTTTCTAGTGCTTACGGTTACTGAGATTATCCGCGGACGGACGGACGGACGGACGGACGGACGGACGGACAGACAGACATGGCGAAACTATAAAGGTTCCTAGTCGACTACGGAACCCTAAAAATGGTAACGGAATGGGAAAAAACTTGGGAGACTTCTTTTTCCTATTAGGAGTGAAAGAGCTCACGATTCTGAGTGGAAACCACATAAAAATTTCCAAATTCAAAAAAAGTCGGGTGGACGTACAACTTTGACAAAAATAAAAATGTCCCAGATAACAGTTCTAATCAACATTCAACAATTAAAATGATTTATTAATAATGAAGAACTAACACGATAAGGTAGGCAAGCACGAATTCAAATTTGTGATTTTTGTGTTTATTGCCATCGCGCAGTCGGGGGCGGTGCCGCTCGGTCGCATCAGAAGTCCGAAACTAGAGAAATATAGAAAGCGCTCGATCGCGAGTAGCTACTTGCGCCGGCGGCGGACGCGGTTGTGTGCGTGCGCCACGCGCACGCACACAGGGCCTCTCTGTGGGTTCCACCCCCGTCAGCGCGACGGCGATAAAGACCTAAAAATCTCAAATTTGAATTCGTGCTTCGGTATCGTATCCTCTTAAGGGTTAATTCGCCTTCTGAATTTGTTATGAAAGTGCGTGCATTAGTGACGAATCGCTTAGTGGACGCCAGGCTTCACATATTGCTTTTCGTTTTACCAACAACGCCATTCATTCATAAGTTTCATTAACGAAACCATGTGGTTACGGAGTGCACACGAGTTGAATACGGCTACGTAACCAGTCTAAAATGTGCCGTCCAGACGCGTAAGAAGATCATGGTTCCGGAGAGCGCCCTTACACTGGTTTTTTGAGCGTATGACTAGCCCGCACTCAAGTGGCTATTCTAATTGTATCACGTACGTTATGCACAGTCACTCCATCTAGTGACGAGAGGTAATAATACTTAGACGACTCAATAACGTTCAATGCGAGTTTGCTGATGTTGTATTCAGTCGTGTAATAAATTTTAGATTCGAATTTTGAAAAATATTGCATTGAATTCGTGTTTGTGTGGATTTGTGTATTAAATTAATGATATTCTTAATGCATGAGACTAAAATAATACCTTTGAGACCTTTAAATTTATTGAATAAATAGGTCATAATGGCTAATCGTGGCACGTAGCGCCATCTATGATTTTGATTTGACATTAATTATACGATGTTCCGGATGAGACCCCATGCAGCGCCATCTATGATTTTGATTTGACATTAATTATACGATGTTCCGGATGAGACCCCATGACGAAACCATGTGGTTACGGAGTGCACACGAGTTGAATACGGCTACGTAACCAGTCTAAAATGTGCCGTCCAGACGCGTAAGAAGATCATGGTTCCGGAGAGCGCCCTTACACTGGTTTTTTGAGCGTATGACTAGCCCGCACTCAAGTGGCTATTCTAATTGTATCACGTACGTTATGCACAGTCACTCCATCTAGTGACGAGAGGTAATAATACTTAGACGACTCAATAACGTTCAATGCGAGTTTGCTGATGTTGTATTCAGTCGTGTAATAAATTTTAGATTCGAATTTTGAAAAATATTGCATTGAATTCGTGTTTGTGTGGATTTGTGTATTAAATTAATGATATTCTTAATGCATGAGACTAAAATAATACCTTTGAGACCTTTAAATTTATTGAATAAATAGGTCATAATGGCTAATCGTGGCACGTAGCGCCATCTATGATTTTGATTTGACATTAATTATACGATGTTCCGGATGAGACCCCATGGTAATAATCTCTTGTATGACGGTCGAAAAACCTTCACCAACTTTTTGATCATATACTCTTCCATTCAGCTCAGTCATGAGAGCCGTGTCTGTTGGTCCGAAACATATGGTTAATACTCTTATTCCAGTTGTTTCTTGAAAGGGAGGTTGCTGGAAAATAAATACATGAGATAATTTATTAGGATTAATTTTATTATGCTCGAACATCATAAATTTATCACCCCACATGCCTATCGACATCGCCTCCTGATGTTTGTGAGATTCGAGCAAATTTATTGATTTTTTTTATTGAAATTTACCTCAGTGGTTCCCAACTTTTCAGAGCACTCCTTTGACTGACTAGGTAACTTCATTGTACTTCTCTTTCGTAATCCTTGATATTTTTCTTTTAGGTCTGTGTTATCAACCTCTTTATCTCATTAACTCGTTAAATACTAGGTTTACCCCTACGAGAATTCTTTTAAGAAAGAATTCAACCTACCAAAAGAAATCTACCAAATTATCATCAGGATACGTAAAGCGCAAAAAAAATCGAACTTACCGAAAGACTTTTACTAAAGTGTAGCACTGCAGCTTTGGACCCATTGTAGATGGGGGTAGACCCCACTGGGATTAGAGCTGCCACGGAAGCAATGTTAACAATGGTCCCGCTTGCCCCACCTTCATCTTTTCGCATGTGCTTGACGGCTTTCATTGAAAAGGACACCAAACCTTGCTGAAAATAAGTAGAAGACACGTGATTTTACTCTATATATAAGCATCGGGACCATTTTCTTTTAGACCACCAAAAGAAGAATGAGATGAGAAATGTTGATCAATGAGTTTAACTTGTATCTTACCCAGTTAACATCACAGGATTTTCTCCAAAGAGCATGCGAGTCGTTTAAAATCCCGGCGTTGTTGATCACCACATCCAACTGTTTGACTGTGTCCACAACTTGGTTGAAACTTTTTGAAATGCTGTCTTCATCGCTGACGTCGCACTTAACAAATACCACTTTTCCGGGATATGTTTTATTCAATTGCGCAGCTGTTTCTTTCCCTTTATCCTCTGCTATATCCAGTATAGCTACATGCTACATTAACAAAATGTGAACATAAGTTGTTTAAAGAGTAGGAAATGTGGTTGCATGTCATAAATGTTTAATATAAACGACTGATTTCTTTTTTTGCTTGATAACCGCTGAATATTTAGGTTTAGGCTAAGCCGCGGTCCCGGGTTCGAATCCTGGTAAGGGCATTAATTTGTTTGATGAGCACAGATATTTGTTCCTGAGTCATGGATGTCTTCGATAGATAGATAGATAGATAGATCTTTCTTTAGATCTTTCTTCTATGTATACATGTATGTATTTATCTATATAAGTAAATATATCGCCGCCTAACACCCATAGTACAAGCTTTGCTTAGTTGGGGTTAGGTTGATCTGTGTAAGGTGTCCCCCAATATTTATTTATTTATTGCAGGTTAGGTTCTGTATACCGTGATGAAATATCATATATTGTATACATTGACATTCATTAATTTAACTTTCCACTGAAGCAATGAAATTTCTGGATTCTGTGCTGCTATTTGTTAAGTTTTGCATTTACACAAGATTTGTAATAAGTTAAGATATATGTATCGTGTTTCTAAATACCTTAGCTCCTTCACGCAGGAAAGCTTCAGCGTATAACGCACCTAAACCAGAAGCACCTCCTGTGATCAGGCAAGTCTTTCCGGTAATTTCCGCTAGTCCTGCCATGTTATGATATGTGTGGTGTTTTGTCCAATGTATATTTATCTCTTTTGACGTAACTTTTATATACTGTACCTATCGTGTTATTTAATCTTTACAATAGCGCTATTGTCGTCGAAGCGCAAATTTGTCGAGCATAAACTTTAATAGCATGACAATACGAACCAAAGCACACTACTCCACGAATGAAGCAATCTGTACCTTGATCTTGATATGTTATCATGGATAAAGATGGAAGTAAACCGTGTTATTTTTTTATTTTAATACCCTAATACACAAACACACGTTGGCGATAGAAAACGTCACGAACTCAAGTTTGTATGAGAAGTCAACTCTTTGTGCATACATCTTTTAATTTGCCGCCTTGATAACTACTGCCAAAAGATTAAAATGATTTATTTTCACCGATTCATGTTGATTAAAATAAGTAATTTATTTAGCAAATGAGTTATAAAAGGCTTGTATCTTCGGCGTGATGTCTTGGACTGGTTGATTGTTCTCCGACATCCACACCGAGCCGTTTGTCCCGTTTTTGAACATCGTGATGAGGGCTGCTACAGCTGGTTCGGTTCTGTGAAACAATACAGTCATAATCAAAAATATATTATTAATAAAATAAATAACGTAGCTGGCCTGTCCGCGTGTCATCAACGTTTTAAAAAAAAAGGTCACAGACAGATGAAACAGACTGCCAAAATATCAGGTGTCCATTTCAGGAAAATTTTCGATCATTTATATTGCTACTTACTTTTGAAGTGAATCCTGGGTTATGCGCTTCAAAAGGACATTTCCAAATGTTTTGTCATACCTCCTGTCAGCCAGGTTTTCCATGATTGCAGTGTCCGTTGGTCCTAAGCATATCGTTAACACTCGAATACCTGTTATTTCTTCAAATGGAACTTGCTGTAAATATACATTGATTTACTTTGACTAACTGAACAAAATAAAATAAATAAATGAAGTAATAAATACCGCTGGCATACCGAAAGGCTTTGACTGAAATGTAGCACAGCCGCTTTGGACGCGCAGTAAATAGGAAAGCACCCTGTTGGGCGGAGAGCCGCTACGGACGCGATGTTTACGATGGTCCCGCCTGCTCCGCCTTCAGCTTTTCGCATGTGCTTCACTGCTCTCATCGAAAACGACACCAGACCTTGCTGAAACAGAAACAGATAAAACTCGTGACGTTAGTATATATACCAACATTATTTTTATAAACGCACTTCTGAAATAAATTGGTCCAACTTAAAGCTACTTGATCTCAAAGAGCCTTATTTTGAATTGATTACGATATCATACCCAATTGACATCACACGATTTTCTCCAGTTAGTAGGAGAGTCGTTGAAAATTCCAGCGTTGTTGATCACCACGTCCAATCGTTTGACCGTGTCCACAACTTGGTTGAAACTTTTTGAGATGCTCTCCTCTTCCCCAACTTCGCATTTAATAAACGCCACTTTGCCAGGATATATGCTGTTCAGTTGTTCAGCTGTTTCTTTTCCTTTCGCCTCTGCTATGTCCAGTATAGCTACATACTGGGTCGAAAATAATTAAAAGGTTCTAATTAGGGATGTACCGACTAGTCGCCGACTAGTCGGGAAAGCCGACTATCCGGCCACATTTGTAGTCGGCGATTAGTCGGCGACTAGTCGGCAAAAAGGGCCGATTAGTCGGCACTTCATTAGTGATAGAAAAACAGTACAAAATTAAATTACCATCTGAAAATTATGGTTGTATTATGTAACTATTCGTAATTCCTATTTTTATTGTCTAAATAACAAATATCTGTATTTATCACAGAAATAAATATCCCACCTAGGATTATCGACTTCATAGGCAGGATCACTACCCACTAAGCCAAGCCGGTTGTCAAAAATGGAAAATGTATATAAACATTGTCATGAACCTTTGAACTTGCAAAAAATCATGAAAAGCGCGTTCGAAGGACCAAAAATGAGATTAAAATTGTGAATTTAGTCGAAAATTAAGTTTTGGCCGACTAGCCGACTAGTCGGCCGACTAATCGGCCACCCAAGCGCCGACTAGTCGGTAGTCGGCCTAGTCGGCCAAATCAATAGTCGGTACATCCCTAGTTCTAATTAATTGGTTGTTTTAACAAAGGCTTAATTATCGCAGGTTAGATACAATAGAGTTAGAGACCGTATTAGTGTAATGAAAATACCACCAGTGCACCCTGAACGGTGGGCCAAAATAGTTACCGAGTGACACCCTACACCAGGTTAGTGAAATAAAAAATAAAATGAAAATTGGAGTCCTAGTTAACCTTAAGGACATACGTTCATGTTAAATAGATTTTGAGTTATGCAGGGGTCAAAAGCGGCACCAAACACCAAACGGTTCATATAATATAACTAATGGCGGTTACGTTACGCCGCCAGTTCTCTCTTTTTTAGGGTTCCGTAGTCAACTAGGAACCCTTATAGTTTCGCCATGTCTGTCTGTCCGTCCGTCCGTCCGTCCGTCCGTCCGTCCGCGGATAATCTCAGTAACCGTTAGCACTAGAAAACTGAAATTTGGTACCAATATGTATATCAATCACGCCGACAAAGTGCAAAAATAAAAAATGGAAAAAAATGTTTTATTAGGGTACCCCCCCTACATGAAAAGTGGGGGCTGATATTTTTTTTCATTCCAACCCGAACGTGTGATATATTGTTGGATAGGTATTTAAAAATGAATAAGGGTTTACTAAGATGGTTTTTTGATAATATTAATATTTTCGGAAATAATCGCTCTTAAAGAAAAAAAAGTGCGTCCCCCCCCTCTAACTTTTGAACCGTATGTTTAAAAAATATGAAAAAAATCACAAAAGTAGAACTTTATAAAGACTTTCTAGGAAAATTATTTTGAACTTCATAGGTTCAGTAGTTTTTGAGAAAAATACGGAAAACTACGGAACCCTACACTGAGCGTGGCCCGACACGCTCTTGGCCGGTTTTTTTTTGAACTGTGTTTGAAACGCTACTGTCGCGTATGTGCCAAATAGTTTCGTAATATATTCTTCGAATTAATTCTCCATAATTATTTAAACGTTCCATTGAAACAAAGCAAGCCTAAACAAATAATATACGCTAGTGTTATGAGTTTGAAGACTTTTAAATACACTAAAAATATGCTTGTAAAATACCTTAGCTCCTTCCCTCAGGAAAGCATTAGCGTATAGCGCTCCCAAACCCGAAGCGCCTCCTGTGATCAGACATGTCTTTCCCGTAATGTCCGCTAGTCCTGCCATATTGTGATATTTGTGATTCAATGGCTCCGCTTTCTCTTTATGTGTCAATTTTATATTGTATCTGTTGTTCTTTAATCTTATCAGGATTTTTATCTAGACAAATTAAATATGAAGGAATACCTAGCTCAGTATTTAATATAGTATATTTTATTGTTGTTAGGCTAGCATATTGTCTTTCTTGCGGTTAGCATTAGCACTAAAGCACCAACTTTTAGGATCCATTCTGCGATTTTAGTTACATTGCGGACAGTTGAACAATTCAGCACACTAATGGAATACAGCAATGCAACGAAATTCGCAAGCGAATTCCCGCTTCTTGTAAATTTATGGGCCCTTAAACTTCCGTTAGCAACATCGATGATAACCGCTAATTCGATTTAAACATTTTCTGCCATCAAATTTCATGTGAATGAAATGCTAACGCATGTTTAAAGTGTTAGAAGTTAGAAGTGCAAAGCATATAAATGATAAGTTAACACCATGTTTTTAAAGTATATTTATTTAGTAAATGAGTTATAAAAGTCGTGTATCTTAGGCGTTATATCTTGCACTGGCTGGTTATTTTTCGACAGCCACACCGAGCCATTTGATGCATTCTTGAACATTAAAATGAAGGCTTCCACAGCTGATTCGGCTCTGTGAAATAATGCATTAGGATATTTAACAAATAGCATTATAATCTCAATCATGAATTCAGTGTCTTCCTGAGAATAGCATCACGATATCATCATCACTCATCAACCCTTCGGATGAAATTTAGATCTTTCTTAAACGTTAGTTCAATATCAGAAAGCGTAAATTGCTTTATATTATAAATATTCAGTCGGACAGATATATAATTGTGTATTTCAAAATTAATATGTAATACATATTCTACACGGTATACGGTAGTCCGGTAATCAAAGCGATTGGTGGATTTTGTTTCGTATTTTTGTATTAGTTGTGTAATTACTTACTTTTGAATCGCATTGTTTGGTATAAGGTTCAAAAACTCCTCTTGAAATTGTTCACTGTATACCCTCTCAGCCAGATTTTTCATCAGTGCCGTGTCCGTTGCTCCGAAACATATGGTTAACACTCTTATTCCTGTCGTTTCTTCAAAGGGAGCTTGCTGAAAAGCAATAAAATGGGTAAGTTTGAATAAAGCCCCTCCGACCGACATTGTGTGACCTTAATAAAATCCAACGATTTTATTTTGTAATTTTAAATTACCTATCAAAATTTAATTGATTTCTTTCACTTACCGAAAGACTTTGACTGAAATGTAGCACTGCGGCTTTGGATCCGCAGTAGATAGGAATGGACCCGATTGGGAAGACAGCCGCAATGGACGCAATATTTACGATGGTGCCGCCTGCCCTGCCTTCATCTTTTCTCATGTGTTGCACGGCCCTCATTGAAAATGATACCAGACCTTGCTGAAAAAAAATTTAAGACGTCAAAATACACCTTCAAAGGACCATATCGATGATAAAATATGATGAGTATTTGTCCTTATGAAACCAGTTAGAACTTCTTCAAAGCACTGGAACTCAAATTTGGGTTGAATACAAAAACGTACCCAGTTAACATCACAGGATTTTCTCCAGACATCAGGCGAGTCGTTTAGAATTCCAGCGTTGTTGATCACCACGTCCAACTGCTTGACGGTGTCCACAACTTGGTTGAAACTCTTTGAGATATTGTCCTCATCGCCAACGTCGCACTTAATGAACGTTACTTTTCCAGGATATGTCTTATTCAGTTGCTGAGCTGTTTCCTTCCCTTTTGCCTCTGCTACGTCGAGTATCGCTATGTGCTACATTAAAAATGTAAAGAATAGATTAGATTCTGGGTCAGGCTAACATTAAGTTGGTTACACGATTAATTTGGTTGTTACTAGGTAGTAGGTTTTATACTAAATGACCTCAAATGCTGAAGTCGTATACACCGTGTCCAATAAGTTTGAATGCAGCACAAATAGCCAATAAAACAAAATGAACAAATAGTTACTACATTATTATTATATTTTATGAATGGCACTCTTATTTACTACATTCACAACAAATGTTTTGGAATAACTCCAGCATTAACTTGTTTACCAGCCTCAAACGCTTCTCAAACGGATCACACGCGGCACGCACCGTTTTCTTCACATTTCATCCCAAATAACCTTTTTGAAATGATCTGGGTTTATGATTTTATTAAAATTTAGTCTTCAAAGCATGTATGACCATACAAAATAGTCTAATACGCCTAAACCTGGAGGCCTGGGTGGCCACTCATGTTTCGGATAAAAAACTGCCAAATTAGTCTGAAACTACGCTAGAATACCATTTGCCGAATGTGCTGGAGGTGCGTCTTGTTGGGACACATGATACTCATTCCCAAGCATCCTTTTTAACTTTAAGGCATTTTTTTCTCCAAAACCTTGGTTTTAAAGAAAAAAACGTTGATTTTAACGCTTTTATCTGTAAGTACTGAAGGTAGTTTACCTCGCTTACATACTGCATCCCACACCTGGGCCGATGGTGAGCTCTGGAACCTAGGCACATTTTTCTAGTTGCCCGGAACGTTATCTATCCTCGGTACCCATAATAGTTTATTTTGGACACGTGGCGTCTGTTTTATCACATACAGATTCTCCTTATAAAAAATAACTCGTCACCTGCGTGCCGAGCAAGTATTTTGTTGGCAATTTACCTCTTTGTTTTTCTTAGACACTTCGGAAATTTCATGTACTTTGTGCTTGTATTTTATTAAGAGGAATATACTCTTTAGTTTAAATAAGAATTTGATGGCCTGTGATCCCTATATCTTTAGAACTGAAGTAAAATGTGAGTATTCGGACTTATTGGACACGGTGTACAGCCATCACGCTCGTTTTTAGGATTCCGTAGTCAACTAGGAACTATTATAGTTTCGCCATGTCTGTCCGTCCGTCCGTCCGTCCGCGGATAATCTCAGTAACCGTTAGCAATAGAAAGCTGAAATTTGGTACCAATATGTATAATGTATATCAATCACGCCAACAAAGTGCAAAAATAAAAAATGGAAAAAAAAATGTTTTATTAGGGTACCCCCCCCCTACATGTAAAGTGGGGGCTGATATTTTTTTTCCAACCCCAACGTGTGATATATTATTAGATAGGTATTTAAAAATTAATAAGGGTTTACTAAGATTGTTTTTTGATTATATTAATATTTTCGGAAATAATCGGTCCTAAAGGAAAAAAAAGTGCCTCCCCCCTCTAACTTTTGAACCATATGTCTAAAGAATATGAAAAAAATCACAAAAGTAGAACTTTATAAAGACTTTCTAGGAAAATTGTTTTGAACTTGATAGGTTCAGTAGTTTTTGAGACAACACGGAAAACTACGGAACCCTACACTGAGCGTGGCCCGACACGCTCTTGGCCGGTTTTTTATTTATTCTTTCTTAGCGACTAATTAGTCGTCAAATAATTACCACAATAATACCTTAGCTCCTTCTCGTAGAAACGCTTCAGCGTATAATGCACCTAGACCAGAGGCGGCTCCTGTGATCAAAAACGTCTTTCCCTTAATGTCACCGTGTTCTGCCATATCGCCCTGACTGACTGCGTCGCCCCCATTACTTCAGCTTTTTATTTATATCTTATCTTATCCTGCGTCAACTATGCAGAAGGTAAATAAAATAAAATTACTTTGTTGGGTGTTATAGACATAAAATAAAGCTAAAGATATTTATTTGTGGATGTAGTGATTGACATAGTTAGACAGTAGGTAACATTGTACTTAGGTACATTTTACATAAAGAAGCATGCAAACTTTCCTTGTTACATTATATTATTTAAATTCTATATTAACCCTTACACCCGAGCTGATACGATCGTGAGGTTGTTAGCGGGTTGTTAACATATAATTGTCAATTTTAACATAGGTATGTCATTAAAATTCAAAATTTATTTAGCAAACCTCGATTTCTTCGGTTGGAAAGGGTTAATAATAGAACGGAAGGACGGACTATTTGGTACGATATGATAGCATTTAGGCACCTTTCTCGTCTGGATCGATTTACCTTGGGTATTATTTTCTACCATTTCGTAGCACTATAATCAATTGGTTTTGGATTACCGTCCTCCTAACGCCTGTTGACGATTGATTACTATCTTACATACCTTTTACACGTAGCGAAGAACAATGTTTATGGCTGTAAACATTATGCTACGAGCCAGTTGTGTAAAAAGTGCATTAACCAACGGACTGCTCTAGTTCTAGACGTATCAGAGCGATATGGTCCATCTATAATAACATGCCGTGCGTGTGGAGAAAACGTCGGGACGAATAACATTAGACAGGTCCATAAAAAATGTGCATGAGCTGTAGAGGCGCTAGCGGATTACATGCGGTCGCGTGTATTCCGTACATTAGTTATGCTAATCTGTCAATATCTGGCTGATGGACAACTCAATCTATTAAATTTCTATCAATTTTGCCATCATCTTTTAACATGTCACTCATTAGGTTGAAATTAGTTGCAGCCAGAAAATGCCAAGGACCCACTGAAGGACCTGATGTTTTTGATCTGCTGTGTTATGAGATTTTCTAAGGTGGTTTATTCAAGCAAGCATATGCGACAAAAATAATGGTTCCACTTGCTAGAATAGAATACAATAGAATCATTTATTGTATATGAAATTACAAGCATGAATGGAGTGGAACATAGAGGTGTACAAGTACATGTGACACCCTGTAAGGGCACAGCAATATAGAGGGCTACAAGTAGGTAATTAGATTAAATTATGATAATATACATTATTTTACACATTTCGTTATATTAACATACATTCAATCAGTATCATTTGGTGGTATTTCCTTACAAAAATAAAGCACAATAATATTTTCACTTTCTGACTAAATATTCGTTCACATTATAAAAACATTCGTTAACTAAAAACTGTTTGAGATGTTTTTTTAAATTGATTTATGCTTTGCAGTTCTTTAATAGAGTTCGGAAGGTGATTGTAGATTTTTATAGTCATAAAATGTAGGCTACTTTTAAAGTATGTTAGTTTCTAATCCTACTGTTTAACTAGACTAGACCCACCTTAAGTCTTATTAGTTACCGATTAGAAATTTGCTAATTCATATGATAATAGAAGTTGTTTTGTTGTAAATTGTGATATATATTATAGATTATTTTTATTGTAATGTATCATTTTGCCTACTCTTTCTGATCAATTCAGTTTTTACTCTTATTTAAATTTCTGATAACTTAATTGATGCCATCAATGACATTGGCCATAGGTTTAGGTTTAGGCACACAGTAATTCATAGGATAGACTCTGGTCACGCTAACTTTGTGCATACTTGGCAGTAAGCATAAGCATGCATATATAGTGCCCTATAAGCTCCATTCCATAATGTGTTCATCGTCTGGCATGAAAAGTTAGCGTGGTCCGACTATTTACCATGACTTGAACTACTTGAAGATTCCGCTTTAGTTATTTTTTCAATTAATTTATGGGTTTCTTGTGTATATTTTTTTGTACGTTTTTTATTCATATTATCTAAATATTTGAAATTCTTATACCTGTTTTTTCGTCTTGTTCATTTAATACATATGATTACTAAACGTCATGCGTAGGCACATATTTTTTAAACTGCGCAATGAATTATAGTTTTGTAACAGTGAACAACATTGGTAATTCTTAAGTCCCGATGTTTTCCTGTCCGGATTTGAGGAAATCGTCCATATTTAGTCGTATTATATTTATAGTACCTGCTGTAAATGGCACGTTGACACGAGTGGGATCATTCGATTAGGGGACGAATGCGGCTAATTTAGGTGTCCGGTGTACCGTGCGACGCCTCGAACAAATTCGTCAATGATGTACTAATAAAATTTCCCCTTTTCAACAGACAAACATTTCTTTGAGTGACTGTGAACAAGTGCAGAATATCTACGGATATTAGGTAATAGGTATTACTTATAATAGTTTTTGTCTTAAGCAAACGTCTTCCTCCTGTTGTAGTTGTATGCTTTTGAGTAATTTTAAATGTACAAAATTTACAGTCTTGTGTAGTCATAGCAACATCGGAGTCTAGCACCGATGCTAACTGAATTGATGATAGATTGTAGAATATTAACGTTTTCAGCTAAAGGATACCACCTAGTCTGTTGTCAATAAGGGTCATTTCTAAATGCATCAGTAGTTCCGCTTGCCAGTTCCGTCATTCTCCGTTATCATCTTTTGTATTGGCAATAAATAACTGTGCTCAGTTGAAGATGCCGGCGATTTGTCACGCATTTTCCAAATCGTTCATAACGTCTTCGTTATTAATGAAGTCCAACTACTCTTTGTCCGCTAGTGCATTGAATTCTAATTTTACTATGTTATTCGTTACTGACGGTTCATTACTGGTTTCCAGTATGAAAAGCGTTGACTTTTCTATTTCAGAGTACCTACATATATTTTTTCTAAGCTTAGCTTTTGAGTTTTGATAATTATCTCAATTGCTCGCGTCATATGGATTTTCAGTTAGTAGGTACAAGGTTAAGCGTCAAGATTCATTGGCGTTAACAATGACATAATCTCTTAGAAGTAGTGGTACTTGTATGACTCATATTAATACTTAAACTAATTCGTTGTAAGTTTCAATCCGAACCAAACTTTATTGTTTATATTGACTGATTGTGTCATTGTCTCGATCAATTGGTTTGTTGTTATTTGGGACGCCGGAATGGCACTGACATTTAGTGCCTTGTGCTTGCATATGCCTTTCATTTCTGCTTCGTACTCGTACCTAACTTTATACTATTTGTCCGTATTTAGATATACTGTTTACGTTCTCTGTGAGTACAATACACGTTGTGTTATAAAAATAAACCGGCCAAGAGCGTGTCGGGCCACGCTCAGTGTAGGGTTCCGTAGGTTTTCGTATTTTTCTCAAAAAGTACTGAACCTATCAAGTTCAAAATAATTTTCCTAGAAAGTCTTTATAAAGTTCTACTAATGTGATTTTTTTCACATTTTTTAAACATATGGTTCAAAAGTTAGAGGGGGGGGACGCACTTTTTTTCCTTTAGGAGTGATTATTTCCGAAAATATTAATATTATCAAAAAACGATCTTAGTAAACCCTTATTCATTCTTAAATACCTATCCAACAATATATCACACGTTGGGGTTGGAATGAAAAAAATATCAGCCCCCACTTTACATGTAAGGGGGTACCCTAATAAAACATTTTTTTCCACTTTTTATTTTTGCACTTTGTTGGCGTGATTGATATACATATTGGTACCAAATTTCAGCTTTCTAGTGCTTACGGTTACTGAGATTATCCGCGGACGGACGGACGGACGGACGGACGGACGGACAGACAGACATGGCGAAACTATAAGGGTTCCTTAGTTGACTACGGAACCCTAAAAAGTAAGTTTTAAAATTAATTAACCACTACAAATTGCTATTCAGTTATGTAAACGCCGAAGACACTTTCTATTCATTAACATAATCGGTCACATTTTTCACCGTTTAGACATCCTTCAGTAGCCGAAGTTCTAAATTCACAGAAACACTTTTAATTCTTAGACCTTATGTGATTGCCTTAAGGTTTACTAAACTGTGTGGAACGTTGTCCAACTGTTATCATACGCCATTTGCGATCCTATTTAAAGTGTAAGTGCTTCGAGCTCGTTGATTAAATAAACAACTAGTCTAGCTAGTCCGCGGATCAGATTGTATCATTCAAGATGACGCGTGAATTTGACAAATCTACTCTATATGGGATGACAATAAGAACCAAAGCACGCGCCATCGTGAATGACACGGTCTATACTCGGCTGCTTAGGAAGCTAAAGTAGGTCATCGTCAGAATATTCATAGCCGCGGTAATATAATGAGATGCATTAATTATTAGTTTATTATTCATCCATGATTTCTAGTATAAAAATGATATTTATCTGCAGCATCCGCATTATAAAACTAGATTGTTATTGTGCTCGTGTATCATATGATAAGCTAATTATGTAGTATAGCGTTAATTCCTTCTGATGTTTTGTTAGTGATAGTGTAGTAATTAAAATATCTACGGTATTTGTAACAGTTGATACGGGATTTTCGACAGTTACTATACCTACACAATTCTAAGGGTGACCTGAGCCTCTACCTAGAGTGTTTGACGTTTTATATGTTACTCGATAGCATAAACGTAGCGGTCACAAATTCAAGGCAGAGGTTCTGAAATAGGCATTGTAGTGTAGGTCACTCTGCGACATTGCCATTCGACCGCGACAACTAATTGTTCTAAGATCCTCTTGAAATGAAATATTAACTGGCCAATTATAATTATCTCTCATTTAGGGCATCTTGTTTAATTATACGCCGCGGGCCAGAAAAATATACATGTTGTTATTGGTTCGTTAATGTTTATATTCCTTGTTTACAAAATTGAAGTACCCAGTTAGCGGGCGAATAATAATATATTCAGTTTCGGTCACGGCACGCGAGCCGGAAGATGGCTAAATGGCGGGTAATTGGCGGGAACAGCGGACAGCGGTGAAAATGCGGAAACCCGGGTGTAACTCCCACGCCGGAATTTTCCGGTAGCGCTGTTTTATGGTTGCTTGTAAGGCGACTTACCTAATGTCTCATTAAAGTAGCACATTTATTTTAAAATACATATATACAATCACGCCTGTTTCCCATAAAGGGGTAGGCAGAGCACATGAAACTGCTAAAGTTACAGTGCCACTCTTGGCAAATAAGGGGTAGAAAGAAAACGAAACTGTGACACTGCAGTGACAGGTTGCAAGCCTCTCGCCTACGCCACACCCACACCCACGGGAAGATAGGGGGTGGTGAAATTCTTAACCCGTCACCACACGGGCGACGGGGGATTTTAAAATAATATTGAGTATAAAATAATTAATAATTATGAATTTTTCGCTGTTTCGTTATAAGTTCATCACGATCTAGATGACACGCATTTGAGAAATCTAACCTTTAAAAGAAAGACTACCAACCTCAGCATGTCTATTCTAGGATCTAGCTAGACTAATTTGGACGCCCTCCGGATACATATCCTATTTCTCACGATAATGACTATTTAAAAGTACAGAGCTTTAACTTATGCTTCTGTTGTTTCCAGTGATGGTAGTCCGGTAGTGCAGCAGCCATGCCGCTGCCGAAGCGATGCGTGGAGCCGGTGCACGTATCGCGCGGCACCGTGCCGGAGCGGCTCGCCGTGCCGTCCGAGCTGGAGGCCGTCACCAACGGCACGCTGGCCAACACTGTGAGGTCAGTTTACCGCCTAATTTACATCATCGGCTTCGAGAATCCGGATGAGTTGGCTCCTATTTCAAAAGAGCGTCAGTTAATGGTCCAAGGGTTGAATAAAAACCTGTAATTTAACAGCGTACAGGTGTCAACTTAATAGCTTAAATAAATGTAAAATAGACCGATTCTCGTATTGTATCAAGGTTTTTAGCGGCTTCGCTAGCCGCTGTATCGCAATGTTGATACTCGATATATTATGCGAGGCTCCTCTTCTAGCTTCTCGGTCTCCAAATTACGTTAACCATACCCCCGAGATTTCTGCCAAAACTTGTATGCGCTGAATTACATGACAATGACATTTGTTACAGCGGATCACATGCAGATCCCGTATTTAATCCTAACTTTTTATTTCCAGGCAATTGTCGTCACTATCGAAGCATGCGGAGGACATGTTTGGAGAGCTGACGCGAGAGGCGAGCAACCTCGCGGAGCGCACAAACGTGCTGCAGGCACGGATAGACAGGCTCGCCATCAAGGTCACGCAGCTCGACTCGGGGGTTGAGGAAGGTAAACCATGATTTCTACTTTATGGTTCGAAACTGTTGTACCCCAGAAAACGTATCATACCAATCTAACCACCATCTTGCTCTATTTCAGTGTCCCTTCAAGACATCCAAATGCGCAAGGCCTTCCGCTCTTCCCGAACATTCCAGCAACAACTGTTCAGTCGCAACTCCATGCCGACGGCCATGTTGGCGACGTACGCGCGCTGCGACCGCCCGCCGCCGCTCGAGAGGCTCAACGAGTTCCGGGACGACGGCAGAGACGCGAGGAAATTCTACACCGATCCGGACTACTTCTTCGAGCTGTGGAGAAGAGAAATGTTGCAAGATACGGAGCGCATTCAGCACGATCGCGGGAAGAAGGTAAATAAATCGACATGGTACATATCATTGTTTTCTGGTTTCTTTCTAAAAAGAGTAGACAAAACCACATGCGTCAACAAAACCCGCCACTGGCGGAGGGGCTCAACGAGTTCCGAGACGACTGGAGACATTTAAACATGAGACATAAGTGTCATTATGAATCGAAGTTAGGTTCGATTCCTATGTCGTTTAGTTTCTTAAGTCAAATTCTATAAAAAAATTCATTTATTGAGCAAAGTATCCTATGAGCGGTGAAGAAGGTTTCTAATGGAATGCTTGTTGTCAGGTCCGCCAGCCCCGCAGCGGTAGCGGCGCCGACGGGCGCGGCGCGCGGCGCGTGAGGCCGCCGCACTCCACACGAGAAAGACAAAAGGTATGTTGTTCAACCTGCTGACGTCATCATACGATCGCGGTACGCGGTATAGAGAGGCGTATATCCTCGACTACGTTATATATATGTTAATACTAGGGATCCGAAGGTTGAATCGGGTCGTCCCACTTCTGATTACATTGAAGAATATTTCTTATACATTTGTAAGTTATCGAGAACTATAATAGAGCGGTTGCCAGATGTCTACTTTGATCACGCCTGGACTTGCTTGCTTCACGTGTCAACAGTAGTCAACACCTGGTGAAAAATGATAATTTGTTCCGAGATGTAAATGAACACACCGGTTTTCAATGTATGATTGTTTACAGGCGGCAGCAGTGACGCGCGGCGAGCATATCATGGCGCCGGCGCAACTGCGGCACTACAACATCGAGCCGCAGCCGCCGCCGTTGCAGACGCAGCTCTCGCAGCAGTCCATCCGGCAGGAGTCCGTCTATGGTGAGAATATTACTGTACCACATCGAATTAGACTGCGGAAATTTCGATTACCGCTTTATAAATCATGTTGATTTTGATTCGCTTATTTTATAGAAATTAAAGGTTCCTTGCATCAATACTTCAAGGTGTTTGTTGCTTTACACAACCATTATAACATGTACCATACCTAACCCCCCATACCAGTAGCTAAAAATGTTGAAATTGTTATAGCAACGAGCGTTACCGACGGTGGCTACCGGGTGGGCATGAACCGGCCGCCGTCGTCCCAGGCGGCGCGGCCGAATTCCATCGAGATCGAGAACCACCAGAACCGACAGCCGAGGCTCACTGGGAACGGGCATGGTAAGCCAGAATTCGGTTTCAGTTTTCTTACTCGTTAAAGTTATCTTTCAGTACATATATTGTTTTTTCCGCACTAGGTTGCAAAATACCTACATTTCTGACCAGGTCGAAACTTCAAAGGGTCATAATGTACTGAAAAAACGTCGCACGATACACGTGCAAAGGGGAAATTCGTGTCGATTTAAAACAACTAAACAACTTCGGTCGTATTTTAATTTATCGCCACTCCTTTCGAATTTCCTCTTTTCCGCACTTGTAAAGTAATGGTTAATTATACGTTAATGTAGTGTAATTACTAATTATAATAAAGAAGGGAACAAAACATTATTGAATTAACGAGTGGCGGGGAAAATTACCGGCGATACGATTTCGATTCTCGTATTGAATTTGGAGGCTATTGGATAATTTAATTCGTTGCCGGTTGCGGTGGCTTCCTTTGCCTCTTTTGTCTACTACTATGGTAAACGGTTTTCTTGTGTAATGTGTTAAATTAATATATCGTGATGTGGTACTTTTCATTGAATGGCGCGGAAGAGGAATGTCACTATATGTAAAAGTTAGTAAAGTTAGATGTCCGAAGGGAGTTCGTTCATAGAAAAAGTGCTACTTTGTGTCTCTTTTCGTTTTTGCCATGAAGTCGGATCGGATACAATGCGAAGTCGGCGTAGAGTGCATTCCGAGTAGCTTCGCGGCGCAAAATGTCCGCGCTCGTGTCTCGTCCGAGCGAATTCGGTCGGCACGATGACGTCTTTTAGAATATCATAATATTAATTTTGTTTTAAATGTGCGGGGAAGTAATAAAGCTTTTGAATAGTATTTATCGGAGGTGTGATGTGTATTGTGTATGTGCAGTGATGGTGGACGAGAGCCCGTACGGCTCGGTGGAGCCCATCTACGGCGGCAGCGGCGCCGGCACCCCGCGCCGCCCGCGGCCCTCCGTGCCGCCGCCCGCGCCGCCGCAGGACACGCCCACCGGCCACACGCCCACCAGGTAGCCACCCTACACGTCGCTACTCTTAAAGCGTTCCTTCAATTTTATCGTATGGGAAATTCCATAGATGACTGCTGCGTGACGATGATGTGTCTGTCAAATGTGGTCGATGCGGCTGGCCCTTACGCTCATGACTGACGGTTGGAACACACTGAGCTCTATGCTCGGCACTACCGGCACTAGATTGAGCGTTCGAGCAGACTCAAAGTCATCATACACATAACTTTCCATAGTCATTTAGTATGAAGATGCGATCTCTTCATTTACTTGTGTCAAACTCTTGTAATTAAGGAATATTTCTTTATTTCCCAATTTATAAAATTGAGTTTTAGGCTTAAACCTGAACTCTGGACTGTTATACCTATTACGTAATGGTATAAGATGCTACTCAACTACGCTGTTATATCTACGAGGTATTTTACCAGCAAAATTTGTCATATGCTTGGTGACCACGCGCTCTTTGTAAACGCTCCACAATGCGGCGTCTGTGTAGTCTGTGAAACTACGATATGGATTTCGCGTAGAGAAGAAATGTTAAGGCCGCTGTGCGGATTGGGCCAGTCAATAAACACAAAAATCGACACAATTTGGTTGGTCGACTAGCGTTGGCGCGAACTACCAATATATGGACTATATGTCCCAATGTGTAATACGGCCTTTATACTAGCGTGAAATCTTTTTTCAGATCGACTTTGCCCCCGCCACCGCCGCCGCCGGAAGGCACGACGTCGCCGCCGATGATGAACGGCGCGTCGCCGCCGCACCGCACCGCGCTCGACGCGCACCTCGACCACATGCACGCAGTCATTGGTGAGTTTAATGCTTGGCATTCTGATGTTGATTACATTGTACATACATGTTTCAGCTTGAGTATAGTGTGAAAACCACTTTACATCGTTACGTCATAATTGTGTCGTGGGAATGTTTTTGAATAGCTGGGTCCACATTGAGTGAGTCGCCTCGCGAGGCAATGTCTCTTGCGTAAAGTGAGATGGCAGCCCTCAGTCAGCTGTTAGGGTCCCCCCACATTTAGCGTCTCGCGAGCGTCGCGTCGGGCCAACTGTATGGGCAAAGCCTGACGTCGCGTCGACGCGGCGTCTTTTTCCATACAATTTGCCCGACGCGACGCTCGCTAGACGCTAAATGTGGGGGGACCCTTAAATTTTAAATTTGAGGGTTTCGAATACAGATGTAGGAAGGAAGGAGATCGGACATGGCGATTCGTATCGAATACTGCCGTCGCAAGTTCTCGAACCCATGTACATACTCGTAGACGGATGCTCCTATTGGGCTATCGCGCGATACACGCGCATCATTTCCATGTCAGTGTACACGCGAACGACCAGCGAGTCGTGTCATCGCGCAAGCACACAACGACAACTGTATGCCCAATGAGCTGCGACACGTCCGCTTGTTAGTATTATATGGGCTGAGGTTTCTTATGTTCTCCAGGTATGATGTCGGACGCGGGCGCGGGAGTGCCGGTGGCCGCGCTGGCGCCGGCGCCGCTGCCGCCGCCCGCGCCGCCCGCGCCGCCGGCCATGCCGCTGGCGCCGTCCCCGCCGGCCGGCGCAGGCGGCGAGGAGCGGCCGCGCGCGCCCTCCCCGGCTCGCTGCTGCGCGGCGCCTCCAACCTCAAGCCGCCGCGCCCCGCCGCCGAGCCCAAGGACGACCCGCGCTCTGACCTGCTCAAGGCCATCCGCGACGGTCAGTGCGCCTACCCTTACCGCTCGTATTAGATAACACCTACTGAACCCACCTCAAAAACCGTCTCAAAAATACCACGTACGCCTAACGCGACGTTCGTTTCTTTTTTTTTTTTCTTTTTTTTTAATTTATTGAGATACAAACAGTCTTATAAAACATGTTTGTAAATATGCTAAATGCTAGAATTTCTTATAGAAAAGACCTATAGTTTCATATATGTAAATATACTTTTTTATAAACTTAATACTATGAATACTATGAATATTAGTTACATGACAACTGCAAAAAATCTAATACAAAAATAAGATCATATAATATACGCTCTCGCACGCTTTTACACTTGCATATGGTTCGTTGTTGTCTTGCGGTAACTTTTTTGGTTATATTTGAGTTGTTTAATAATTCCTCTCAGAAACACCTTGCGCAAAATAACTGACACTCCTCGCTTCGCTCGTCGTCATACCTAACGGTGACTCTGAACGGTAACATTAGCTCTACTCTCGTCTGGCAGAATAATTTTCGTCGGAAATAGCCTTCCCTTTGTCCTCCTCTTACATTTCTATGTTTTTTTCTCCTTTAATTAAAATGAACTTGCGACTAACCTGAACCTTAAACCGTCGCTACAGGCATAAAACTCCGCAAGGTGGACAAGCGCGGTGACGAAACGACAGGCCGCTACGACACACTGCGCGGCGCACCAGCCTTCCTCGACGTGGCGTCTATCCTCGCGCGTCGCGTGGCCGTCGAGCTCAGCGACACCAGCTCCGGCGCTGACTCCGACTCTGACGACTCCGACCAGGTACTGGAACATATTACTCATATCTTAGCAGAATCCTAAGCTGCGTACGGGCTGCACAATTGCACATGCTTAAGCAAGCAATGAGCCCCTGCACATCAAAGAACACTCGCTGCAATAACCTAACCTCAAAATTAAAATTTTTAAAAACCCCTGACATACTGGACCGATTTTTATGAAACATGGCTAAGAACACTTCCGACTAATTAAATCGGTTTATCCGTTCTGGAGCTACGATGCCACAGACAGACACGTCAAACTTATAACACCCCGTCGTTTTTGTGTTGGGGGTTAAAAACCGACAGCACCGGGCTTGTGCGCGAGGCGGCTCGCCCGCACGCGTAGTCCGTACGCAGCTTTACCAGGGTGTCCACTTTCTGGAAAGTCAGGGAAAGTCAGGGAAAAGTCAGGGAAGCTCATAGGGGTCATGGAAAGTCAGGGAAAGTCAGGGAAATGATTTGGAGGTCAGGGAAAAACTTGGCACCAAGAAAAAAAATCAAAAAGTATTTAAAAATAATATGATTTCTTGGGTTGACCACATCTATGACAGTAAAGATCGATTCCCGGTAGTGATTTTAAGGCAACTTATTAAAATTATCACTTAAGACTTTTCATTACAAGTATAGTACCTACTTGGCCTCCATCCCAGTGATTGCTAATGAGAGATGTCAGAGATATCTTCATGCTCTAGCTGACCTTAATTTATCCGGCCCAAA
The DNA here is from genome assembly GCF_023078275.1 of Leguminivora glycinivorella. Lineage (NCBI taxonomy): Eukaryota > Metazoa > Arthropoda > Insecta > Lepidoptera > Tortricidae > Leguminivora > Leguminivora glycinivorella. Next base: position 5,583,522 of record NC_062981.1, read on the forward strand.
ATCGTAAATGCGGAAAAATCCAGTTTTTTTTTTACATTGCGTGCCCTAGCCACATATTCCAAAATGGCAAAGGGGGTCGGGAATAAATTCAGTTATTGTGATTCAGATTAACTGGAAAGTTGCACCACAATGTCACCGTATACAACATTCTTAATTTGCTTTTGCTAGGGCGATGTGAAAACGACAAAGACAAAGTTACGCTGTTCAAATTCTAAGTATCTATCCGACAATCCAAAGCGGAGTTCCTCATAAAGCCAATGAAGCATAACGTCACATAGAGGCGCAATTGTGTATGAGAGTGAGTATGATTTATGGAAACCTAAAGGCATGTAGTGGCAAAACACCTAAATGGGCATCCCGACGCTGAAAACAAAGAAAAAATTTCGCGCTCGCTTCGCTCGCGTTTAGATACATAGGTAAATAATTTTATTCGTATCCACAACACCACATATAAAGGCTTAAAATAAACAGGAAAAAAAGAAATGTGAGTACGTTTAGTATTTTCCATTTCATCAATTTTTATTCCCTTTATTTTTCGTAAAAGTTTCATTAAAATTAAGATTTTTTTGGAAAGTTTCCGCTACTTGCACATAACTACTCTGCTCAGACTAGGTACTCCATTTTGTTTCCTATGTTATGTACATAATAACTACTATCAGCCCCAGGGACGTATAAAAGAGGAAAAAATTTCGCGCTCGGTGCGCTCGCGATTTTTTTTTCTGGTGTAGATTACCCAAGGGCGCCGAAACTCAAACTCGCTCTACTCTGATAGAGTTGCACTGGTATAGCCAAAAGTAAAGGGCGATAACTACCAACTACAGATTTCGTTAATTTTAGTTTTATAAAACCAGAAATTAAAGTTTGATAGTTAACATAAAGATAAAAAAAATTGTAGGTATAAAAGTATGAACTGCCTTGAAAATTTTGATATTTCGTAGAAAACAAACATATTCCAGAAAAAAAAAAATCTGTGACAGACGGACAGACAGACGCACGGCACGAGTGATCCTATAAGGATTCCGTTTTTCCTTTTTGAGGTATGGTAAAAACTTTTTTTTTTTTTCAGATTTTTTTTTTCAAGACAAAAAAACCGTTTTTTTGCAACTCTAAGCAAAAGTGGTAATAGTTGAATGAAAATTTGGTCAGGGAAATTTTCTTAAATGGTCATGGAAAGTCAGGGAAAAGTCAGGGAATTTTTTTTGGGTTTAGTAGTGGACACCCTGTTTACGTTCCGACCACCACTTTCATGCGACCACTTTCAAGTCGTAGTGGCGACGTACAGGTGTGAACCAGGAAACGACAGAGTGTATCGCAAAAATATGCTCCAAACGCCGGTGACGCTATGTCGCGGCCGGATTGTTTACTTTGCCCGTGGCAACAAGCTTTCTCTTGGGTCTTTCTCCAAGCAAATCGTTATTTCATATAATTAAGTAGGTAATTAATTAATGATTAATTTAATTAAAATTATATTTTTGGGACATCTCACAGGAATGTTTAAACAATCAAAAATCCGTTATTATATTTTGTAATATGTTTTCTAACTTTCGTAACATTTCCAAAACGCAGGACCTCAGAATGTCTACAGAACAGTTTTTAAAATCAAGTTTCTTAAGCCTTGTAACAAGACTAATTGTGAGTGTGCACGGGAAAACGTCCCACTTTGTCGATTGCTTTAAAGCCGCTTTGTCAGTTAATTCATATAAAGATACAAGTAAATCTCGCCTTAATGGTAACCGACAAAGTGGGACGTTTTACTAAACACACTCACAATTTGTATCAAATTTCAGTGGACGACCGAGTCTCGCGCGTGACCCCGGGCTTCGCCACGCCGCGAGCCGCGCCTGCACCGGCCCCTCGACCCGTGCCCCGCCCCGGCGAAGCCCGAACACAAGCTGCCCGCACCCGCTACTGCACCCGCACCCGTCACACCCGCACCCGCACCCGTCACGCCCGCGCCCGCACCCGTCGCACCCGCCGGCGTCAGCGTCGCCATCACCATCAAGCCCGAGCGCACCAACGCCGCCGCGCCCGCGCCCGCCGACGGCGGCTCCGTGCGCGAGCAGGCGCTCAAGCTCGAGCAGACCGCGCGCCAGGCCAAGCCGCCGCCGCGCACCTCCTCCATCGACTCCTCCAAGACCGCGCGCGACGACCAGAGCTACGTTAAGAATTCCTCTTTCCTGAGCCGCGACATACAAGCTCAAAAATTAAAGAGCCCGTCAACAGTTTCAAAATCAAACCGGAGTCGCCGGTCGTCAAGGAACCTCCGCCGCCCGTGGCCGGGGCCGAATCGCCCCCCCGGAAGGGCATACTGTCGCCTCCTAAAAAACAGGTCGCGCCCCCTCCGAGGGCCGACGTTTTGTCGCCCACCAAATCTGAGGTCGCGTCCCCGCCGAAGCGAATCGTCTCCCCGCCTAAGAAGGAAAACTCCCCTCCCATCGCGACTTTCAAAATTAAGAGAAACGACGACCCGCCCCCGCCCAAATCGATCATAAAGGAAGCGAACGTCGCCAAAGAGTCGCCGACTCCGTTAAAAACTGAAAAACTTTCGCTGGTCGACAACGGGATAGTTATAGAAAACGAAATTAAAAAGGACGCGAACGACGGGGGCGCGGGCGCGGGCGACGAGGAGTCCAACGGCGTGGGGGATAAGATTAAGAAGTTCGAGAGAGCGTGCGAGGACGCCGGCGTGCCGTCCGGCCGTCTGTCCCGGCCCGGCTCCGTGCGCCGCGCGCGCTCCGACTCCAAGGACGACCTCCCGCCCCCGGCCACACCCTTCAAGGATAACGTGCACTTTGAGCTCGGAAGCGCGACTTTAGGGCGGCAGCAGAGTTTGACGAAAAACAGCCCGCCGCTGCCGAAATGGCCTCGCGACCAATCCGCGGAACCGATAAAGAAGGCCGAGCCGCAAAAGATTATAAAGCCGGAGTTCAAACCGATGCCGTCGCCCGTCGACGTGACGATCCGCTCGCCGAGCCTCGGCGTCAAGATCGCCGACCAGTTCCCGTCCCACGGCACCGCCTTCCGCAACGTGGCCTCGCCCTCGCCCGCGCTCGTGTCCGAGGCCGACGTCGCCCGCGCCGTGCACAAGTTCGAGGACGCCGCTCTGAACAATTCGAAACCCTGCAAGTCGAAGCCGAAGGAGAAGTCGTACCAGATCAGCAAGGGGTCGAGCTACTTCACGCGCGGCTCCGAGGAGATCTGGCTCGTGAAGAAGAAGGACATCGAGGAGATCGAGGAGCGCGTGCTCGACTCGTTCCGCCGCGCCGGCGGCAACGTCTGCGCGCGGAGCGAATCGCTGCGGCCCGCGTCCGACGGCGGGCACGCGCACGGCGGGTTCTCGCACGCGACCATGGGCCGCAAGCGGCAGATGTACGCGCGCAGCGAGTCGCTCGACCCGCAGTGGGCCGGCGCGCGCGCGCAGACGCTGAAGCGGCAGACGTCCGTGGCGTGCACGTGCGGCCACGACAAGAAGACGCGCGCCAAGAGCGCCGGTGCCGTCGCCGCCGAGCAGCCGCCGCGCCCGCGCTCGCGCTCGCACGGCGACGACAACAACCAGGCGCACGTGCTCGACAAGTACGAGACGCTCGTGTAGCATTACACCCGCTCGGACGCCGACCGGCCCTAGTCGGCCGGCGTCCGCTAGCGGCCCCGGTCCCGCGTCGCGACGCGGTTTCGTTGTTAGTGTTGACTGTAGTACCGCCCTATTCCGTGCATGATATTTGTGATAGTGGAGGTGCGAGCCCGTAGAGTGAGGTTCCTGGTGCGATGTGTGTGAATGTGGTTTATATTAATCATTTATTCGATATTATGATGTATCGATTGATATTATTCTCGTACGGGGCGGCGATTGATCGGCTAGTCTTATGAATGTTCTCGTAGAAATTGAAGCTGAATAAATTTAGGGGTGATTCAATATTTATTTGATTGTAAACCAAATATATATAGAATACTTACATGTATGTATACACAGAATATAAAGACTATAGTACTGACGAAAATAGCTAGCGTATTAGTATTAAAAATAAATATTATCTACTCTTACCTTTTACATTGTGGTGGCCGGGTGAGTTTGTAATGAGATTTTTAAATTAGTCTGTACTAATTCCGCCATTGCAAATGGAGTTCTTGTGTTAAAGTACTGCAAAAATTACAACTGCATTAGTAATCGCTTAAATCATTTTAGGGTGTTGTTATGTGATACAAATCCATTTCAAACAAGAATTTTAGTTTCACCTATATGTACAATACTTTGATAAAGTAATGTTTTGTAGATTGGTTCATTTCCCTGTTACTGCATCTGATCCAAAGACGAACCTCGACTTTTATGAGTCAATTATGATGTAACAAGTGATACCATACTCCTGTAATTGATTTTACAGAAAAGAAACTGCCCACCTCAGCACAATCTAAATATAATGGTGCTTTGCTTGTTGAAAACATAGTAACATTTCACTTGGACCTCTATCTGTTTTTATTAGTGGTTGTGAAATTACGTTTTGAGATTAGATTTTTAATTTACGTATGAGAAGCAAGCTTTATCGAAACTTAAAAGTTTGTTTAACTAATACGAAATTGCTAGTCGATATGAATATTTAAAATCTATGTAATCACGAGAGATATCTCTTTTTCAGTATTTTCCAGATCAGCTTTTATGATCCATACATATTTTTACTTGCATCCGTTTATTTTCGTAACAGATAGGTAGGTAGGTATACATATTATAAGATTCCATTATTAAAGTAAAGTATGTACGATTTTGTATTTTCATATAATATGTGACCTGTATATGTAGTGCCAATTATATCAATTGTATATTTTGATCAACATTAAATCAGTAACTTCCATTTTATAATGAATTTTGTATTCATTTAGTGAAAGTACCAACGAGTTACACCAAAAATATGAGTAGTGTGTGACATATTTCAATGTGGTAGGACTCGGGCAGGGCGATGTCGTATTTATCCTGCTGTTTACTTTATAATACGCAGAATAAAATCTCATTTAATTATATTGTAAATACATTGTATTTTTTTTGTAAAATTGCAACAACATACTAGTAAAGTATGTCGAAGGAAAATTTTATAATAATAACAGGCTCCTTGTAATTTCTCTGATCAATACTAATGAGAATGAATATATGCATTCCAAGTGTTTTGTTGCTCAGCATTCTCTCTATACAAATATTTTATAATCTTAATATTAAAAAGAGCAACGAATGTGTACCAAATTTTTTCTAAGTAATGAAGGTAGTGTAACTAGGTAGACATATTTTCCATTTTTAAAATGCTTATATTATGTTTTTTCTTACAACATTTGACGTAAGCTATTTTTGACACTAGAAAACATCTAAATTCTTACCGCAACTCTTCCCATGTGGACAGATCTGATGTTCTTGAGAAGAGCTATTGAATGAAATCGGAGCAGCTTAGGTTCTTATGAATGTAATGTTTCCAAGTCTTAGGCATTTTATCAAGCCATTTTTTTATTATCTCTCATTGTTAATTGGGATACGAGCAACGCTCTGTAGAATAGATTAGTGTACTGTATGTATGATCACGATTAGTGCTAAGCCATGTAAAGTATAGTAGTAAGAAAATAAATAAAGCATGTTTTATATTATGTAGATTATGTAAACGCCTCTTTATTTTGCCAAATACTGGCAAGCGCTGATTATTTATTAGCATTTTTTCTTAAATGTTTATAATTTTAAGCTAAAGCAAGTTGTTGTAATCGCTGAAACAATGTCATTATGTCTAATAAGAAAATATTTTATAAATTGTTTATTTGCTAATATGATTTAAATTAAATTAATTGCAATTGGGTTTCATTTCACGTCACATTTTCTTAAAAATAACCTATCTGCTTAGTTCTTTTAATACCTATAAGTTAAAATGGGGCCGGCGTTGACATATACATATCGTCACTACTTTTAAAAAATCTCGTATCTCACGCTGTTCCTCAAAGTTAAAACAAAGTTAGTGTCTATATGCATTCCATACATTCTTACTACAATTTTCTTTTCATTGACAGACGAAGATACAAGTTTTTTTAAAAAGTAGTGACGATATATATAAATTCGATCCAATTTGGCTATTACTAATATTATATACAAGAATACAAGCAGTACTCTATTGTATACAGTACTAGCTTTTGCCCGCGGCTTCGCTCGCGTTAGAAAGAGACAAAAAGTAGTCTATGTCACTTTCCGTCCCTTCAACTATCTCCACTTAAAAAATCACGTCAATTCGTCGCTCCGTTTTGCCGTGAGACGGACAAACAAACAGACACACACACTTTCCCATTTATAATATTAGTATGGATTTTGGTATGGATGGATTGAAACCTAATAAAACCTAATGCTAAATTTTTTTCCATTACTTTACTACCACCTGAATTTATGAACTTTGTTGATAAAAATGTGATGGGTTGACTATTTCCATGTATTAACATTTTACTTTATTCGTCCTCAACTTTCTTACCAACACGAATCTATCGAAAAACCGAGTTACAATAGTGCATAATTTACGCTCATTATGTGTACGTGTCCATTCGACGTGTAATATGGCTATCGTATCGTAATAGAACTGAACGTATATCCGATAAACCGCATTCAATTTCGCGCTTTTTCCAACGGAAATAGTTTAGTTTATGATCTACAAGACAATATTGCCAGTGTAATAATTACTGTCAAGTTCATTGATTTTCCTAAAGTTTTAGTTCAATTTTGTGTTTTTGACGTAAGCTGGTTACTTTAATTCCTATTATTTCATTACCACATTAGTTAAATTAATTATTAATATAATATGAAAATATTGAAAACGGAAAAGGACATTGCCAGCACAGATCAAATAATACTAGTACAGATACCTAACCCCATACTAAAAATGGGCGCCGTCCTAAGTATTCTAGACCTGTGTACTAAATTTAATCCACACTCAAAGAGCTAGATGGCGCCAGTAGCCACGCGTGGCCAACAAAACTCTTATCAGTATCCTACGTCGAAATAGTCATCAAACTGCAACATCTTGCGACATCTGTTTTAGCTTTCACGCACTAAACATACAACGTCATGTGCACGTTTAAAGTCAGACATTACTAGATGGCGTTGTAGACATAGCCTACCAGTGGATTGTATGCCGCGCGGTTTGTATGTGTGCGTGCAGGTGGTGCGCAATGTACGTATGCGCTGGGTCCGCTCATCAGTGTGCGTAGTCGAATGCACACGTGCTCACGATAATATTTGTTTCGTTGTATCTATCTACCTCTAATTATAGCTGTTGCGTACTTGCGCGACAGAGCTAGAGTACATTTCTGTCGGCATATGGTGTCGACTGTCGACAATTGCCATTCGGCTACGCCGGCTGCTGAGTAAAATATAGCACGCACCTATTATTATTGGTATTATTTTTAACCGTCGCCTCATCTCTCAAGAAGGACGGTTATCAAGTCGTCTGTATGTTTTTTTTTTTTTTTTTAATGTTTGTTCCTCGATATCTCCGTCGCTTCTGGACCGATTTTGAAAAAAATTTTTTTGATTGAATGTATATGCATACAGATTGGTCCCATTTTTCTCAGAACCCAGTTCTGAAGATGGGATCCTGGAGAAATCGAGGGAACTCCTCGAATCTGAAAGGCATACATATGCTGATTTTTGTGTTTTTAAAGGAACAGCATGCATTTGGGTACGGAAAAGTGACATTTGGTGCAGTGGAACTGCTGATGATGGCCAGAACGGAACTCTTCAAATCTGAACGGCACGCTTATAGTGACTTTGGTATTTTTATAAGAACAGCATGCACTTTCGTCCAGAACAGTGACATTTGGTGCAGTGGAATTGCTGATGATGGTCAGAACCGAACTCCTCAAATCTGAACGGCACGCTTATAGTGACTTTGGTATTTTAATAAGAACAGCATGCACTTTAAAGGAAAAACCATGGGGTCTCATCCGGAACATCGTATAATTAATGTCAAATCAAAATCATAGATGGCGCTACGTGCCACGATTAGCCATTATGACCTATTTATTCAATAAATTTAAAGGTCTCAAAGGTATTATTTTAGTCTCATGCATTAAGAATATCATTAATTTAATACACAAATCCACACAAACACGAATTCAATGCAATATTTTTCAAAATTCGAATCTAAAATTTATTACACGACTGAATACAACATCAGCAAACTCGCATTGAACGTTATTGAGTCGTCTAAGTATTATTACCTCTCGTCACTAGATGGAGTGACTGTGCATAACGTACGTGATACAATTAGAATAGCCACTTGAGTGCGGGCTAGTCATACGCTCAAAAAACCAGTGTAAGGGCGCTCTCCGGAACCATGATCTTCTTACGCGTCTGGACGGCACATTTTAGACTGGTTACGTAGCCGTATTCAACTCGTGTGCACTCCGTAACCACATGGTTTCGTTAATGAAACTTATGAATGAATGGCGTTGTTGGTAAAACGAAAAGCAATATGTGAAGCCTGGCGTCCACTAAGCGATTCGTCACTAATGCACGCACTTTCATAACAAATTCAGAAGGCGAATTAACCCTTAAGAGGATACGATACCGAAGCACGAATTCAAATTTGAGATTTTTAGGTCTTTATCGCCGTCGCGCTGACGGGGTGGAACCCACAGAGAGGCCCTGTGTGCGTGCGCGTGGCGCACGCACACAACCGCGTCCGCCGCCGGCGCAAGTAGCTACTCGCGATCGAGCGCTTTCTATATTTCTCTAGTTTCGGACTTCTGATGCGACCGAGCGGCACCGCCCCCGACTGCGCGATGGCAATAAACACAAAAATCACAAATTTGAATTCGTGCTTGCCTACCTTATCGTGTTAGTTCTTCATTATTAATAAATCATTTTAATTGTTGAATGTTGATTAGAACTGTTATCTGGGACATTTTTATTTTTGTCAAAGTTGTACGTCCACCCGACTTTTTTTGAATTTGGAAATTTTTATGTGGTTTCCACTCAGAATCGTGAGCTCTTTCACTCCTAATAGGAAAAAGAAGTCTCCCAAGTTTTTTCCCATTCCGTTACCATTTTTAGGGTTCCGTAGTCGACTAGGAACCTTTATAGTTTCGCCATGTCTGTCTGTCCGTCCGTCCGTCCGTCCGTCCGTCCGTCCGTCCGCGGATAATCTCAGTAACCGTAAGCACTAGAAAGCTGAAATTTGGTACTAATATGTATATCAATCACGCCAACAAAGTGCAAAAATAAAAAATGGAAAAAAATGTTTTATTAGGGTACCCCCCCCTACATGTAAAGTAGGGGCTGATATTTTTTTTTCATTCCAACCTCAACGTGTGATATATTGTTGGATAGGTATTTAAAAATGAATAAGGGTTTACTAAGATCGTTTTCTGATAATGTTAATATTTTCGGAAATAATCGCTCCTAAAGGAAAAAAAAGTGCGTTCCCCCCCCTCTAACTTTTGAACCATATGTTTAAAAATTATGAATAAAATTACAAAAGTAGAACTTTATAAAGACTTTCTAGAAAAATTGTTTTGAACTTGATAGGTTCAGTAGTTTTTGAGAAAAATACGGAAAACTACGGAACCCTACACTGAGCGTGGCCCGACACACTCTTGGCCGGTTTTTTTTCCTACGTTTTGTATGGCAGTAACGGAATGGAAGGTTTGAAAAATGTATGGATATCTTAAGACATTTTTTTTACTTCCTATCAGGCAGGATCGAAAGACCTTGAGATTCTGAGTATGAATCACGTAAAAAACACCCATGTTACAAAAAAACAGGGGTGAACAACTTTAAAAAAAATGGCTCATCTGGCCGGCAGCCATAATTATGTGTTGAAATGAAATGAAAATGAAATATTTATTTTTCAAGTAGGCATATTACAATGAACATGTGAACGTCAAGTTTCAGTAAATAACTAATTTCGGTGTTTTTCTCAATTTCATGAGTAAAAATTACTCTAGACAATGAAATAAAACTATGGAAACGTTAATTAATCCGTTTCCATAATTTTATTTCATGAGTAACTATCGCGGTAACCGAAGACAATATTACTCTAGAAAATGTTTTGTCAAATACCTAGCTACATTACCTTTTATTTTTTATATTAAGTACATGTATTTGTTTACTTAATAATATACATTTCCATATTTATACATTGAAATAGATATCATACACGAAAGGAAAAACGACACCGACGACGGTTTTTTTCCCACATTTCTAATTAACTACGCGCCTGCTTTCGAGTGCTTTAAATTTTAATAAACCAACTCATTCTTTGATTGGGGGCTCGGGCCTCTCAAGGTCAGTGCAAATGTGATGCGTAGAATAGGTACTAGTATAGTTAGGTAGGGGCGCGGGGCGCGGGGCTCTTGTTCATTCACATCCGCTTGCATGTGTCGCGGATAGAGCGAGTACGACGTACGTAAGCGGCGAGCACACATACTAACCGCGCGGAGGCCGTTTGCCACCCTGATGTATACCTCTATGTACCTAAATGAATTTATTAGTGTGAGAGACCCTTACGAATAACATTCAAGTTAGTGTCAAGTGATTGACTGCACATGTCAAAACAAAAAACATTAGGAATTGGTCACACACATGTTCAGTAATTATCTTTATTTTAATAACTCGATAACCGTAAGAGTTAAGTTTCTTAGAGACATTAAATTCATTTGATTACGCTCCGTCTTGCGTGAGCGACGGGCGACGCGACGCGACGCGACGCGACGCGATGCGACGGCGATGGCTCAAGGTCATCGCGTATCCATCGCACGAAACTTCGGCACTAGCATTTTGGTGATTAGAATCACAAGATTCGCCGTCTTTCACAATGTGCAAATGGTCTAGCGGGTTTGACTTCTAGGTGGAATCGTTTGCGCCATGAGTGTCGTGAGTTCGAATCTCGGCTCACGCAATCTTTTTGCATTTTTATTTACTTTTTTCTTTTATGTTCTACTAGCTTTTGCCCGCGGCTTCTCTTGAAAGACGGACAAACAAACAGACACACACACACTTTCCAGTTTAATCAGTATGGATTATTTGATTTTGTTTACCTGCTTATTTCTTTCTCTAAGATTCTACTTTCTTATTTTTTTTAAGAACTTTGGGTTTTATACTAACAAGGAAAGTTTTAAGTAGCACACAATAATACTGCATTTTGTTTTTATTAACTTAATGTTTATTTTAATCCATACTAATATTATAAACGGGAAAGTGTGTGTGTGTCTATTTATTTGTCCGTCCTTCACGGCAAAACTGAGCGACGAATTAACGTATACTATTTACTTATAACGAATGCTATTTACTTAATGTTGAAATGAAAAAATCGGCCAAGAGCGTGTCGGGCCACGCTCAGTGTAGGGTTCCGTAGTTTTCCGTATTTTTCTCAAAAACTACTAAACCTATCAAAATCAAAATAATTTTCCTAGAAAGTCTTTATAAAGTTCTACTTTTGTGATTTTTTCATATTTTTTAAACATATGGTTCAAAAGTTAGAGGGGGGGGGGACGCACTTGTTTTTCCTTTAGGAGCGATTATTTCCGAAAATATTAATATTATCAAAAAACGATCTTAGTGAACCCTTATTCATTTTTAAATACCTATCCAACAATATATCACACGTTGGGGTTGGAATAAAAAAAATATCAGCCCCCACTTTACATGTTTACCCTAATAAAACATTTTTTTTCCATTTTTCATTTTTGCACTTTGTTGGCGTGATTGATATACATATTGGTACCAAATTTCAGCTTTCTAGTGCTAACGGTTACTGAGATTATCTGCGGACGGACGGATGGACGGACGGACGGACAGACAGACATGGCGAAACTATAAGGGTTCCTAGTTGACTACGGAACCCTAAAAATGGCAAAGTCACTATAAGCGTGCCGTTCAGGTTTGAGGAGTTTAGGTTCTGGCCATCATCAGCAGTTCCACTGCACCAAATGTCACTGTTCTGGACGAAAGTGCATGCTGTTCTTATTAAAATACCAAAGTCACTATAAGCGTGCCGTTCAGATTTGAGGAGTTCGGTTCTGACCATCATCAGCAATTCCACTGCACCAAATGTCACTGTTCTGGACGAAAGTGCATGCTGTTCTTATAAAAATACCAAAGTCACTATAAGCGTGCCGTTCAGATTTGAAGAGTTCCGTTCTGGCCATCATCAGCAGTTCCACTGCACCAAATGTCACTTTTCCGTACCCAAATGCATGCTGTTCCTTTAAAAACACAAAAATCAGCATATGTATGCCTTTCAGATTCGAGGAGTTCCCTCGATTTCTCCAGGATCCCATCTTCAGAACTGGGTTCTGAGAAAAATGGGACCAATCTGTATGCATATACATTCAATCAAAAAAATTTTTTCAAAATCGGTCCAGAAGCGACGGAGATATCGAGGAACAAACATTAAAAAAAATAAAAAAAAAACATACAGACGACTTGATAACCGTCCTTCTTGAGAGATGAGGCGACGGTTAAAAATAATACCAATAATAATAGGTGCGTGCTATATTTTACTCAGCAGCCGGCGTAGCCGAATGGCAATTGTCGACAGTCGACACCATATGCCGACAGAAATGTACTCTAGCTCTGTCGCGCAAGTACGCAACAGCTATAATTAGAGGTAGATAGATACAACGAAACAAATATTATCGTGAGCACGTGTGCATTCGACTACGCACACTGATGAGCGGACCCAGCGCATACGTACATTGCGCACCACCTGCACGCACACATACAAACCGCGCGGCATACAATCCACTGGTAGGCTATGTCTACAACGCCATCTAGTAATGTCTGACTTTAAACGTGCACATGACGTTGTATGTTTAGTGCGTGAAAGCTAAAACAGATGTCGCAAGATGTTGCAGTTTGATGACTATTTCGACGTAGGATACTGATAAGAGTTTTGTTGGCCACGCGTGGCTACTAGCGCCATCTAGCTCTTTGAGTGTGGATTAAATTTAGTACACAGGTCTAGAATACTTAGGACGGCGCCCATTTTTAGTATGGGGTTAGGTATCTGTACTAGTATTATTTGATCTGTGACCAAAGATAATTACTGAACACGTGTGTGACCAATTCCTAATGTTTTTTGTTTTGACATGTGCAGTCAATCACTTGACACTAACTACATAACACTAATAACACTAACACTAATAAATTCATTTAGGTACATAGAGGTATACATCAGGGTGGCAAACGGCCTCCGCGCGGTTAGTATGTGTGCTCGCCGCTTACGTAATCGCTCTATCCGCGACACATGCAAGCGGATGTGAATGAACAAGATTTAGTCGCGGCCCCGCGCCCCGCGCCCCTACCTACCTATACTAGTACCTATTCTACGCATCACATTTGCACTGACCTTGAGAGGCCCGAGCCCCCAATCAAAGAATGAGTTGGTTTATTAAAATTTAAAGCACTCGAAAGCAGGCGCGTAGTTAATTAGAAATGTGGGAAAAAAACCGTCGTCGGTGTCGTTTTTCCTTTCGTGTATGATATTATCTATTTCAATGTATAAATATGGAAATGTATATTATTAAGTAAACAAATACATGTACTTAATATAAAAAATAAAAGGTAATGTAGCTAGTATTTGACAAAACATTTTCTAGAGTAATATTGTCTTCGGTTACCGCGATAGTTACTCATGAAATAAAATTATGGAAACGGATTAATTAACGTTTCCATAGTTTTATTTCATTGTCTAGAGTAATTTTTACTCATGAAATTGAGAAAAACACCGAAATTAGTTATTTACTGAAACTTGACGTTCACATGTTCATTGTAATATGCCTACTTGAAAAATAAATATTTCATTTTCATTTCATTTCAACACATAATTATGGCTGCCGGCCAGATGAGCCATTTTTTTAAAAGTTGTTCACCCCTGTTTTTTTGTAACATGGGTGTTTTTTACGCGATTCATACTCAGAATCTCAAGGTCTTTCGATCCTGCCTGATAGGAAGTAAAAAAAATGTCTTAAGATATCCATACATTTTTCAAACCTTCCATTCCGTTACTGCCATACAAAACGTATGAAAAAAAAACCGGCCAAGAGCGTGTCGGGCCACGCTCAGTGTAGGGTTCCGTAGTTTTCCGTATTTTTCTCAAAAACTACTGAACCTATCAAGTTCAAAACAATTTTCCTAGAAAGTCTTTATAAAGTTCTACTTTTGTAATTTTTTTCATAATTTTTAAACATATGGTTCAAAAGTTAGAGGGGGAGAACGCACTTTTTTTCCTTTAGGAGCGATTATTTCCGAAAATATTAACATTATCAGAAAACGATCTTAGTAAACCCTTATTCATTTTTAAATACCTATCCAACAATATATCACACGTTGAGGTTGGAATGAAAAAAAATATCAGCCCCTACTTTACATGTAGGGGGGGTACCCTAATAAAACATTTTTTTTCCATTTTTTTTTTTGCACTTTGTTGGCGTGATTGATATACATATTAGTACCAAATTTCAGCTTTCTAGTGCTTACGGTTACTGAGATTATCCGCGGACGGACGGACGGACGGACGGACAGACAGACTGGACAGACATGGCGAAACTATAAAGGTTCCTAGTCGACTACGGAACCCTAAAAATGGTAACGGAATGGGAAAAAACTTGGGAGACTTTTTTTCCTATTAGGAGTGAAAGAGCTTACGATTCTGAGTGGAAACCACATAAAAATTTCCAAATTCAAAAAAAGTCGGGTGGACGTACAACTTTGACAAAAATAAAAATGTCCCAGATAACAGTTCTAATCAACATTCAACAATTAAAATGATTTATTAATAATGAAGAACTAACACGATAAGGTAGGCAAGCACGAATTCAAATTTGTGATTTTTGTGTTTATTGCCATCGCGCAGTCGGGGGCGGTGCCGCTCGGTCGCATCAGAAGTCCGAAACTAGAGAAATATAGAGAGCGCTCGATCGCGAGTAGCTAGTAGCTACTTGCGCCGGCGGCGGACGCGGTTGTGTGCGTGCGCCACGCGCACGCACACAGGGCCTCTCTGTGCAGCGCTAGGAGATATTCAAGTAAGATCTTTCCTTATTTTACTTATAATCATCAATCAACATGGCCTACGTTCAGCGTCAAGCGGAGATTCAACGTCTAATTGAGGCATCTTACGCTAACTTTAGAAAAGACAGTTCGGACAGGAAAACGAAGCTTGAATATTTTAAAACACGTTTAGACACCTTAAACTTATTATGGAGTGAGTTCCAGTTTAACCATGAACAGTTGGGTATGGTAGAGAGTCACTCTAGTTCGTATTTTACTAACAGGATTTATGAGAGTACTAAGGAATCATATACCACTTTCCACGCCAAGCTAACAGCAGGGTATCAAGAATTATCCGAGAAGAACATTGAATCTAAGACCGACCTGAACGCTTCAAGTACAAGCACATTAACAACCGTTAACAGAGAACAAGCAGAGACGGCTGCTAAAGGCGATGCGCCAGGATCCGTCGCCGAGGTAGGAGGAAACATATTTGGGAAACAGCAGAGGGGAACCGAAAGTAAGATGGACGAGATGATGCGTAAACAACAGGCTAACATAAAAGCCTTCGCGCGGACCGTGAATAACATTCAGATTGACCTATTAACAGAGAAATGGGAGCTAGAGGATACTCTCAAAACATTGGAGGCTCGTTGGTCGGCTATCGACAATTTACACTGGGAAATGGAAAGCGAGGGTTCCCTAGGTGATTCGGCGTATGAAAGTGTGTTTAACATGCATGAAAATACTTATAACATGATGAAGAAAAATATTAACAAAAAGGTGTGGTCTGTAAAACATAAGGTAAAATCAACACCAGTTTTGGACATCCCTACCTTCTACGGAAATTACAATTCTTGGGTCTCTTTCAAAGATTTATTCAGTGAAGCAATTCATAACAATTCGGCCTTATCAAACGCTCAAAAAATGCAATTTTTGAAGTCAAAAGTTAAGGGAGAAGCAGAGCGTCTAATTCAGCATCTTCAGATAAGTTCGGAAAATTACGTAGTTTGTTGGGAGATTCTCAATAATCGATACAATAATACTAAATTGATATTCAATTCCCACATGAACATATTATTTGGGCTACCCAACATGCAACAACCGTCTTTAGCCCAAATAAAGAAACTGCATGACACAGCAATGGAATGCTTGCATGCCGTTAAAAATCTAGGAGTAGATATTGCTACGTGGGACCCATTAGTAGTTTACATTTTAACTCAAAAGCTAGACGCTGAGACACACAAAGACTACATAGAATCATTAAAAAACTCGAGGGAGTTACCAGTACTACAGGAGTTCTTTGATTTCTTAGAAGGAAGATTCACGAGTCTAGAAGCATCTCGCCGAAAACAGGAGTCTCTAAACAACAAAGGAAACACTCAACAGTCGACATTTAACAACATTAAGAAACCTATTCAATCATACAATAATCGACCTTATTACAACAGTAACAGTGGAGTTAACAAAAATAACAGTGGAAATGTAACTATTGCGAAAGCTATGCACGTTTCAGGTATCAAATGTCCATTATGCAAACTACAACATGGCATCTACAGCTGTCGACATTTTTTGCAGATGCCTATGGAAAAAAGATTCCAAACGGTCAATAAACTGGCATTATGCATAAATTGCTTATTTAGTCATAATGGAAATGCTTGCAACTCAAATAAAACATGTCAGAAATGTTCAGGTCAACATAACACATTATTGCACGAGGCATGTGCTAGAAATACAACATCAGCAGTTCAGCCATCGACCTCAACTTATGCAACAAATGCAATTACTTCTAATAAGCAGATGGGTTATTCAACAAACATTTCACAGACTACATTCTGTGAAACTTTATTAGCTACCGCCATATTGAAAGTGCAAGCGGCAGATGGCACCTATCACACATTTCGGGCCCTGGTAGACCCCGGAAGCCAAATTTCACTTATAACAGAACGGGCCGCTCAGATACTTAATTTAAAACGAGATAAGTGTTCTGGAGTTATATATGGATTGGGAGAGAAAGAGAACGACTGTAAGGGCAAACTTAAAATACAATGTATGTCGATTTACAATGACTTTACATTTAACGCAAAAGTTTTTATCATGAACAAAGTTGTGAAATGTCTGCCAAGCGAAACATTTTCGAGACCTTCATGGTCCATGATACAGAATCTTAACTTGGCCGATCCAGACTTCAACGTTAGTCGCCCTGTAGATCTGCTTCTAGGATCAGTGATTAATGCGCAGATTATTCTAGATGGTAAAATAAAGGGTGAAGATGAGTACCAACCTCTGGCGCAGGAGAGTCAACTTGGGTGGCTTTTAAGCGGAAATGACGAAGAAGAACTGGAAACCTACCGTTGTAATATAATTATAAACAACTTAGAAGAGATACAACAGTTTTGGGAAGTGGAAGACATAACAGAAGAGGGAAACTTATCACAAGAAGACTTGGAATGCGTAAAGCACTTTGAAGAACACACGAAGAGAACAGTAGACGGAAGATACGAAGTACGCATTCCTATGAAACCTAACTTTCAAGAAAAATTAGGAGAGTCCAAGGCAAAAGCAATAGCCCAATTTAAACACATGGAAAACAAGCTCCAAAAACAGAACAAATTAGCTGAAGCATACAAAGCTTTCATGAAAGAGTATAGTGACTTAGGACATATGAAACCTTCCTTAAACAACAACAAAGTGGAATGCTATTTGCCTCATCACATTGTGGAACGTGCAGAATCCTTAACTTCAAAGTATAGAGTGGTGTACAATGGGTCTAGCAAAACATCAACAGGATACTCATTGAACGAATTAATGTACAGGGGCCCAAATTTACAAAAAGACATACAAACATTGCTATTAAAATGGAGACAGTACGAGTTTGTGTTCTGCGCTGACCTAGAAAAAATGTTCCGTCAAATCTTAGTGCATGAAGATGACCAACACCTTCAGAAAATCATCTGGAGAGACGAGCACGGGATACTACAATCATTTCAGCTTACAACAGTTACATACGGAACAAAAAGTGCAAGCTTTTTAGCCATGATGACACTAAAAAGGCTAGCACGTGACGAACAGGAAAACTACCCAGAAGCGTCCAAAGTTTTAGAGGAATCGTTCTACATGGATGATCTTATACACGGTTCACATTCCATAGAGCAAGCAATAAAACTGATAAACGACATTATCGACTTGTTAAGAACAGCGGGATTTAACTTACGAAAATGGTCCTCAAACAGAGAAGAAGTGTTAGAACATATACAGAACAAGCAAGACAATCAAAACCTAACAATTAACTTTAAACAAGATGACATATCTAAAACACTAGGTTTAAGTTGGAATCCAACTGAAGACGTATTTGCTTTTCAATGTAAAATTGAAAAGCAGAAAAACAAACCAACAAAAAGAACCCTTCTATCGGACATCTCCAAACTCTTTGACCCACTTGGCTGGCTTGCCCCGCTCAGCATAAAACTCAAAATTTTATTCCAAAAAGTATGGAAACAAACAGTTCAATGGGATCAGCCCATCCCAGATGACATACACTTAGAATGGTCCAAAATAAAGGAAGAAATTCACTTAATTAACGATTGCAAAATACCCAGATGGTTGCTATGTAAACAGAATGACGTAATCCAACTACATGGGTACTGTGACGCATCGCTAGAAGCATATGGGTGTGTAGTATATGCACGAACTGAACATCAAACAAAACCAATTCTGGTCGCAGCAAAAACAAAGGTCGTCCCACAGAAGAAACAATTAACACTGCCGAAACTTGAATTATGTGGAGCGCATCTTCTATCAAAACTAATGGCAAAAATAAAAATATCTCTACAACAGCATACTGTGGAAACGTTTGGTTGGTGCGATTCAAAGATCGTCCTCGGATGGTTACAAGGACAGCCAAGCCGCTGGAAACCATTCGTCGTCAATCGCGTAGAACAAATAAAACAGGTGATGACAGAAGAACAATGGCGTTATGTGAAATCGTCAGAAAACCCCGCGGATGCTGCCAGCAGAGGACAAACAGCATCTCAGTTAAAAGACAACTCTTTATGGTGGTCAGGACCAACATGGTTATCTGATTTCCAGCCAGAACACGAAAGTTGTCAAAAACCAACATATCATACAACAGAAGAGGAGAAAAAATCCTATGTATCAAATGTGGGCCAAAACAATAACAAGCAAGATATTATTCATGATTTATTAAACAAATATAGTTCAATTACAAAAGTAACAAGAATCGTAGCCTACATATTGAGAGCATTCACTTTGAAGCGAAACCGCTTACCCAGCTATCTAACATTACAGGAGTTGCGAAAAGCTAAACGAGCTATAATTAAAAGCGTGCAAAACAAAGAATTAGAAGAAGATATCGAACATTTACGCAGGAATAACAAAGTAGAAACAAGGAGTAAACTTTTCTCATTATATCCATTCCTGGACAACGAACATATACTTAGAGTAGGAGGACGTCTCGAAGAAGCGCATTTACCTTACGAAATGAGACACCCAAAAATCATTCCAAAGGAATCACGTCTTGCTACATTACTAATAGAACATGCCCATATCATAACACTTCACGGAGGCGCCAAGATTACATCAAGCAAGTTGAGAGAAGAGTACTGGGTGATGGGCGGAAACAATAGAGTAAAACAACAAGTTAGAGAATGCGTCAAATGCCAAAAGATCGATGGGCAAAAACAGTATCAACTCATGGGTGATCTACCCGCCGCCCGTGTCAACGAAGCAAAACCATTTTTTCACACTGGAGTGGATTACACAGGGTTTGTTGACATAAAAGCTAGTAACACGCGAGGAAGTCGAACACTGAAAGGTTACATTGCAGTTTTTATCTGCATGGTCACAAAAGCAGTACATTTAGAGCTCGTAACAGAACTAACAAGCTCAGCATTCCTGGCAGCTCTAAGAAGGATGGCCGCCAGGAAAGGAGCCCCAAAGCACCTATACTCAGACCAAGGAACCAATTTTATAGGCGCGAATAACATATTAAAGCAACAGTGGAAGGAAATACAAAACACGTTCGACGATAACTTCTTAACAGACATTGCCGAGATGGAAATTGAGTGGCATTTCAATGCCCCATCCTGGCCAAGTGCTGGTGGCCTCTGGGAACGAGCAGTGAGGAGTTTGAAACACCATTTAAAACGTGTAGTGGGTGAGCAAAAGCTTACCTTCGAACAGTACTCAACAGTTTTAGCCCAATTAGAAGCTTGCCTGAATTCCCGCCCACTGTGTCCCCTCACCGAAAACATTGATGATTTAAACACACTAACCCCAGCCCACTTCTTACAAGGAAGAGCAGGTGTAACAATAATGGAAACATATGAGGACGCACGCACAAAATGGAGTTTGACACAAAAAATATTCAATGACATTTGGAAAAGGTGGAAATCTGAGTATTTAAGCCTACTTACAGCAAGACAGAAATGGTGCAATCCTCAGAAAAACATAGAAATAGGAGACATAGTGGTCATACACGAAGATAATTTACCAGCAGGAAAATGGGCGCTCGGAAGGGTAATAGACGTACACGCAAGTCAAGATGGTTATGTACGAGTAGTAACACTTAAAACAGAAAAAGGAATACTGAAAAGACCCGTAGTTAAACTTTCTCTCTTGCCTTTGGAAAAGACAAAATCAGAAAATGAACCCTCCAAACAACTGACACAAAACAAAACTAAAAAACCAGCTAAACGGGGATGTATGACAACAATATTGATGATGCTATTTTATTTCATAACATTTTTGACAACTGGAAATTGCGTCAAAATGACACCTGTCAACGAAGGGCAAGGCCTATACTTCGATAGGCTAGGAACAATGCAGCTAGTTAGGGACGAATGGAAATTAGTCGCGTACTACGACATGAGCCCTTTCTGGGAAGGGGTATCAGCATACAGAAAATACAACGAACAATTAGAAACTATTTGTAAACAAGTAAAAAGCCTTTCACACTGTGACGTCATCCTTCTACAATTACGTCATTCACACGACGAACTGCAACATTACAATAAAGTATTATCAAGACATCAACTAAAACAGCAAACAAGAAAGAAACGCGGATTTTTCAACGGTGTCGGAAATCTAGCAAATACTTTATTCGGAGTCTTAGATGATAAATTTGCTCAACAATATCAAAATGACATAAATAGTATTAAGGCGAACGAAAAACACATCGTCACAATGTGGAAAAATCAAACATCAATCATTGAAGCCGAATATAACATGCTCCAGAGGACAAGAGATACCATACAAAAGCAACACAAATTAATACACCAGCATCTAATCGCTTTAGAAAAGAGCAACACTGCAATGGAGAAAGAAATTACAGATGCAGAAAGCATATCTCAATTTACATTGATCGCCATGGCAGCAAATAACTTGTTAAACCACCTTAGGACAATCCAAGATATGTTATTAGACACGTTAACTAACATTTATAGCGATAAAATGAATATACATATTATCAGCCCCGAACAACTACAAAAAGAATTAAACATTATATCTGGTCAACTTACGAGCGACCTTACCCTACCAACTGACAACACACAAACAAACCTCCAAAACATTTACAAAGTATTAAAAGTGAAAGCAAGAATGACTGACCAATACATGATATTTGAGATTCGCATCCCATTAACAACACGTGACCGTTATGATATTTACAACATTATTCCGGTCCCGCATAGTTCAGACGGAAATATGATATCTGTTATCCCCATAGAAAAATACGTAGCGATGAACCTTCAGAAAGATGCATACATTCCACTACAAGAAAAAGATCTCGAACTTTGTATCATACGAGATCCGTTTGCGTACATGTGCCCCCTTAAGGTACCTATATATAAAATGAACATGGATCAAGATTTATGCATAAAGGACGAAAATAAGAATTTACAATGCAAAACAAGCATAGCCGCGTGCCAGAACAAGTGGACTAGTCTATCAAAAGCAAATCATTATTTATATTTCTGTTGCGACCGGTGTCAGTTTCGAACAATATGTACGGATCGAGTTACAGCACAAACATTGACACGCTCTAACATTATTTACATCGAGGAGAATTGCATTGTAAAAACAGATAACTTTGCAATTCATACGCACATGAACATGCAAAGCAACGCAAATTTAAAGTATAGTATACCTACACCAGAAATCGACCCAATAAACCATATAATAAACATCACTATCGAAAAATTCGAAAACAGCAGCTTAAACTTCAAGGAAAGAGAAGAAGATAAAAATATAGAAGAAAAAATAAAAGCGCTAAAGGAAAGTAAACTCCCAGACGAGAACGACTATTCCATGCATAATATACACCACTACACTGCCATTTATTGCCTTTGGATCATAATAACAATTATGGCAATTGCGTTAGTTTGCCGGAAAAAACGTTGCCAATGGAGACCTCAAAGAACTCCAGAATTCACAACCGACTCAGAGGAACCAACAGCAGCAAGCAACATCTCCATGAGACGCCGGGTGAACCTGCCGCCGCCGCCGCCGCCGCCCCGAGCGAGCGCGAGCGCAGCCTCCACGCCGTACAACACACGTCACACCAGCACCGGTGACATCCGTAACGATAACAAGTGTAGTGTTAGTGCGCAATATCGAGCAAAAAGTGTGAGTGAAGGAGAAATAATCAGTGCGCGAGTGAAAGTGATTACAAGTCCTAAACACGAGATGAGTGAATCAACACACATAGACCGGGGAAGCTCCCCAATTTTAAGAAAAACATCGTTTAGTGAATAGTATTAAGCTGATTGTTTAATCACCTTGTATCATTCTCTTACTCATCTCATCTCATCGTTTGCCCCCCGCAAGATGTTCGGTGCAATGCACCTTCAACACGTTCCGGGCCTCGTGCGGCACGTGTGCCCAGTCAGCAATTTACTCTACGTTAGCCAATTTTCATTTACCTAAAATTAGTGCACTTTTGAGAACCGTCGTGGCCGGGTGCATTCGATAACATAACATAACATTCATATAACATTTTAATATTTTAAATAAACAGAATAATCTCTACTCTTCTCCGGACTTTTCATCAACCAACGCGAAACCCGCTCTTCTACACTCTCTGTGGGTTCCACCCCCGTCAGCGCGACGGCGATAAAGACCTAAAAATCTCAAATTTGAATTCGTGCTTCGGTATCGTATCCTCTTAAGGGTTAATTCGCCTTCTGAATTTGTTATGAAAGTGCGTGCATTATAGCTTGACCACAAC
This sequence comes from Leguminivora glycinivorella, assembly GCF_023078275.1. Classification (NCBI taxonomy): domain Eukaryota; kingdom Metazoa; phylum Arthropoda; class Insecta; order Lepidoptera; family Tortricidae; genus Leguminivora; species Leguminivora glycinivorella. Next base: position 5,606,762 of record NC_062981.1, read on the forward strand.
CGCTGTGCCGCTCCTTAGGTATGCGCGGGGAGGCGGGGTGCGGGCAGGAAAGATCACGGACACACAAGAGTCTGTCGTCGTGTCGGATAGATCTGAAGATACCGAAGTACAATATTTTGGCTCTGTATAGGTACATACTTATTATATCCAATTTTTATTATGGTACAATACGATTTTTAGGTAAGCACAAATAAAAAAACCAATATAAGTCAAATTAATGTGTAATTATCGGAAAAATTAATAGTTTCGAGAGTTAAAACAGAATCAGTTCGAAAAACAAAAAAACATAAGCTTCTAGTTAATGAATACAGTGACTATTCTGACATAGATTCACTTTTATCTTCATCTTCCATTTCGCTACCGGAACTTGAATCATTGTCATCCTGCAAATTTATTATTATGGGGTCAATAATATTGTCGAAACGGTTGTCGCGATCCCAGTAATCGTTTTCATTTTTTTGGACATGGTCATCACACCTCTGCCATTTTTCTGCCGTGAACTCCGAAAATAATAAATTCAGTGCGTTTATCTTTTCATCTAGAGAAGAATGAATATGGTTTTGCGCTATATTGTTTTTAACATCAGCCCATACCAATTCGATGGGGTTCAGATCTGGATGGTATGGAGGTAAACGCAGGACTGTGTGCCCATGAGCTTTTAAGAGGTCATCGATTCTGTAAACAGGCTCTTTTTGAGTGGCATTTATAAGAATTTGCAGTTGATCTTTTTTAATTTTTTCCGGAAATTCAACATTGTGACGCCGCAGCCAGTTCTGCATTTCACTTTTGAGGTTTGTCATGGTCGGTTTCTTATCAACTTGAACGCTGTGGTAAGACGCGTTGTCCATCACAATGACAGAATTCGGCAGCAGTTTATCTTTCAACTTTTCATCCACCCACTTATAAAAAGTAGGCCCGTTCATGTCTCCATGGTAGTCGCCAGTCTTAGCATCGGATTTAAATATAGTCAATGCACCTTCGACCAAGCCATTTCGACTTCCAGCGTGAACGATTACCAAGCGTCGTCCTTTCCCGATGTCAGTGTGAATTCCAAGTTCCGACGATGATTGCCAACATTTGCTAACATTGTGACTGGCGTTAATATATGTCTCATCTAGGAAATATATGTTGCGGTTTTCACTTCTATATTTTTTTATTTCTGTCAAATATTTCCTCCGCCACTCTGTAATATTAGGCTGCTCTATAAGAAGATGTCTTTTCGATCTACATTTTTTGAACCGGTAACCCATTGTGTGTAAAAGTTTTCTCAAATATTCTCGTCCACAATTCAAAACACCATCTTGTCTCAAACTTGACAGTAACTTACGAATACTTGGCACTGTTTTTTCGATCTCATAAAACTGATGAATCTTTCTCCTGATCACTCCCAAGTCAAAATCATCAATTACATATTTTTTCTTTATAACTTTCGGTTTTTTGGGCGAATTAAATTTCGGTTGGCCCTCATTTTCAATTGATGAATTTCCTACAGATATTACATTTATTACGGTTCTTTGGCAGTACCCAGTAGCTTCGGCCACAAGTTTGGCGATATTTGCGTCACTTTTATGTTCGAAACTATCTTTGTCTGCTTTTCTTTTCCTAAAATATTCCGCCACTTTGAAAATGACAGCTTTAACATCTCGAGATAAAGCACGACCCATCTTTGGATATTCTATCTCATGTGCGTCTGACATAGACAGCCCGCAACAGATAACACTACACGCCGCCACGAGCGACGACGGCGGAATGACAGAGCGCAGTGGCTGCTCTGCCCCCCCGTCTCGCCGCTCGCATACCTAAGGAGCGGCACAGCGGTTGTGGTCAAGCTATAGTGACGAATCGCTTAGTGGACGCCAGGCTTCACATATTGCTTTTCGTTTTACCAACAACGCCATTCATTCATAAGTTTCATTAACGAAACCATGTGGTTACGGAGTGCACACGAGTTGAATACGGCTACGTAACCAGTCTAAAATGTGCCGTCCAGACGCGTAAGAAGATCATGGTTCCGGAGAGCGCCCTTACACTGGTTTTTTGAGCGTATGACTAGCCCGCACTCAAGTGGCTATTCTAATTGTATCACGTACGTTATGCACAGTCACTCCATCTAGTGACGAGAGGTAATAATACTTAGACGACTCAATAACGTTCAATGCGAGTTTGCTGATGTTGTATTCAGTCGTGTAATAAATTTTAGATTCGAATTTTGAAAAATATTGCATTGAATTCGTGTTTGTGTGGATTTGTGTATTAAATTAATGATATTCTTAATGCATGAGACTAAAATAATACCTTTGAGACCTTTAAATTTATTGAATAAATAGGTCATAATGGCTAATCGTGGCACGTAGCGCCATCTATGATTTTGATTTGACATTAATTATACGATGTTCCGGATGAGACCCCATGTTGCCAGTATGAAAACAAGCGAAAGTGAAGCTACCATAGACTAGTCATGACATTTTGTTGCATTCCATTCCTTTCATACTGAAAAGTTTGTAATTTTGCTACTTGCTACAAATGCCGATAATTTTCAGTGCAGTGTTTTGGACAAGTTTCAGTTCAGTTATATGTGAGAAATACTTGTTACAAAAGAACTGACATATAATAAATAAGTACATAGTGCTAATTTCCGCGAGCTACTAGTAAAGCTTTTCAAAATCTGGAATCGAAAACTATCGTTACTCAGGAGTCGTTACGAAATTTTGCAAAATGACTTCAGCACTTTATTTGGAGCACTATCTGGACAGTCTTCAACATCTGCCGATAGAATTGCAGAGAAATTTCAAGTTAATGCGAGACCTCGATGATAGGGCGCACGGGTTAATGAGGACAATTGATCTTATGGCTGACGAACTATTGCCTAATATTCCGAAAATGGACGAGGAAGTGAAGAAAGACAAGGTTAATACCATACAGGGCTTGTTTAACAAGGCCAAGGAATACGGCGATGATAAAGTGCAGCTCGCAATACAGACTTACGAGTTGGTCGACAAACACATACGGCGCCTTGACTCTGACCTTGCTCGCTTCGAATCAGAAATTCAAGAGAAAGTGATGAGTGCCCGAGCTGCGCAGCAAGCTGCCGCGGACCAGGAGCCGAATACCACCACTGTTAAGAAAGGAAGGAAGAAGCACAAGGGTAGTGAGAAGGCAGCTGCTACCACTGGCAAAAAGAAGCGCGTAGGAGCTTCCAGCGAGGACGATGCCGTCGCTTCAGGCAGATCCGCAGCCAAAAAGAAGGCACAACGCAAAGGTGCCACTACAACAGCCAGTGCTGTCAAGGAACAAGAAGAAAATGCAGATTTGGACTCAGTTGCTGGCATGGCACATCCCAGTGACGTCCTCGATATGCCTGTCGATCCTAACGAGCCCACTTACTGCCTCTGTCACCAAGTTTCGTATGGAGAAATGATAGGTTGTGACAACCCTGACTGTCCCATTGAGTGGTTCCACTTTGCCTGTGTAGATCTTAAGATCAAGCCCAAAGGCAAATGGTATTGTCCTAAGTGTACTCAGGATCGCAAGAAGAAATGATCCACGGTGAAACCTCCTGTCAAACCCACTGACAAGACTGTACCGGTAAAGAAGGAAGTGAAGTAACTTCAGTCTCATATTACCAAAAACTATGCGTGAAAAATTAGACAGTAAATAATTTTATAGTAATATAAAAGATATTAAATCTAGTAGTATTGTGGTAACTGTATTTAGTTATATATTTTAAAATTTTTAAAGCCTATTTTGACTGCATATAAATTGTTGCAGTGTTTTATTCTTATTTGAAAATGAGCTAATAATAATTTAATATATACAAAATGCCTTTATTATCTAGTATTTGCAGATTCTAACATGAATTGATGATTCTTGTAGGGTATTTATTAGGGTGGATCAAAAAAACACTTTTTGGAATTAGCAAACCTAATAGTTATCAATCAATGACCCTTAGTCTATGAAGCCTTTGTGCAAAATATCAGCTTTAATGCGGGGGATTAGGTTTGAAATTTTGAAATTCTCATACAAACCTGAAAATTCAACTTTCAGATTTAAAAAAAATTTCGGCTGTATTATGTTAAGTATATGTTATTGATACATATCAATATAAGAAACTACCAAAAGTTGCGAAAATAGCATCAAAAATCGCCAAAGTTCGCCTAGTTTTAGTACATTTGCCGAAATAGCCGCTAAAATACCGAAAATTTGCGATTTTTAACGCTATTTTCGCAACTTTTGGTAGTTTCCTGTAATAATATGTATCAATAATGTATACTGAACATAATACTGCCGAAAGTTTTTTTTAATCTGAAAGTTGAATTTTCAGGTTTGTATGAGATTTTCAAAATTTCAAACCTAATGCGGGGCTGAAGATGTTGATTAAAAAAGCTGAAATTTTTCACAAAGGCTTCATAGACTAAGGGTCATTGATTGATAACTATTAGGTTTGCTAATTCCAAAAAGTGTTTTTTTGATCCACCCTAGTATTTATTTTTCAGTTACACATTCTGTATTAACAGATAAAATGTATCAATCATATGTGGTAACATTAAATGTGAATGCTAATACAAGTTAGCAAAAATTTTATAAAATTTGATATCAATGTTGTATTAACAAAATGAACTCGGTGTCTGGTACAAATGTTAAAGCTGACTGGATTTTCTCCTTGTTTGTTAAGTATGTTAAGAAAAGCTTGCATAATAATAGGTACTTTTTTAATAATTGGTGTGTTTTCCATAAAACACTAGGCAAAGTGTGAAGTATTTGTAGATTGTGTCTATCAAGGGGTATTGCCAGGGTAAGCACTGTAAGCAGCGAGAACCTAAGATTTACTAACTTACCCTCTCCCTAGTCTATCCTCTGGTTGTCACCGGGGGATTATTTTACTTTTAGTTAATAGTATGAAACATAAGTTTTTTTGCTAAATACTGCAACAAAATGGCAAGAAAAATGTGATATACTATTAATTATTGTATAGGTGTATCTAAAGCCTGAGATACTTGTAAATTTTATTTTTCTCAGAAGTACAGAATGAAAATTGTTTTTTTTTTATGATGGCGGCAAACAAGCAGTCAAACCGCCTGATAGGAAGCAGTCATCTCAGCCCATTGTTATCTCATTCTGTCCCTACATGTATACAATTTACAAGTGTAATCTAAGAATCAAATGTTTGTTTTCTATTTTTATTAAGAGCCATATAAAAGGAAAGTGTACCAATAATCAGCTCTAGCTGTCAAATATGATAAGTTGTTAAAATAAACTTATGGGAATCTGTATTATTGTAGCAAAGCAAACACAAATGATATTAAAGAACTTTTTTGAGCTGCTAATAAATCTTATTAACACTTCTGACACTAGTATTTAGGGATTTTGTGGAGGTTGGAGTGATTGTGGTCCATTGGGTCCACAGTGAAATAGCCTTTAGGGCCAACCCACACTAGCATTTTCGAAGCCTCGGCTTAATATCAACACTATTTTACATAATGCTGGCTAGACGCAAACCCAAAAAATGCTAGTGTGGCTCTAAGGAATGTGACATGTGCATTGCATACACATAAAATTCTGGTTATTAATGTGAATTTTTTGTATCCCCATTTTGGGGCACCATGGCTCTTATTTAATTTAGGTCCCTAGAACTCAACCTGTAACATTACAAGACCCATTTTTACAAATTCTATCACACATTTATTGTATATATTTTTACCCTCATTGATTGGAACAACAGTACAAAATTATTCAAAATAACTTTGACAGAGATCCTTTGGTGGGTGAACTGATTCAACATGCAACTGTTAACCTTAGGATAGTTTAAGTGGATTTAAATCCAAAGAGGAGAGTCTATAAGTTACATATTCATAATTGTTACATATATGTAAGTTATAGTAATAGTGTTTTCAAATGAATTGCCGTAGAATAGAATAATATCTTGAATAGTTTATTACTGTAATTGTCATATTTACTAGGAATGAAGTCATGACTACTTATGTGTACAGTAAAATTATAAGGAATCTTATAGAGCAATAAATAACAGTAAGGTGACTATGACTAACTTAAGTTTAGACTGAATAATTATGTGCGTTAAAACTTTAATATATTTCAATTACAGGGTGGCACAAAAAACGATACAAAATCATTTCTGATTTACAGAACAAACAGTAATCTTGAAATTAATATAGGTACAACAGGTTTTTATACATGTTTTCATTAAATTCTTCCAATGTGTTCTGAGTCTCATTAACCTGCCCTGATGATGTATTATTTTTTCTGTCACCAAGTAAAAATTTTGTATTATTCTAGAGTCAATCATGATAATTTAGCATTTGTCTAGATTTCATATAGATCATCTTGCATTGTTAAATATTCATCATATTTTATAATTCATACTTAAAATACATTAGAATATCATGCATTTTGTTTAATATTCAAATTAAAGTTATTACATCACAGTTAGATCTTTTTAATATTATAATATTTCATGTATTCCTTTTAATGGGGGCTATCGCGTATGAATTTGCCACTAGAGGCGCTGTTGTCGCGTGAGGTCCAAAAAAACTACTACTACTACAGGTTTTGGCGGGCTTCCTGACATAAATTATAATTTCTTTAATTTACTGGCAAAGCGAATCCTGGAATTACTGGAAAAGCGATCTCCTTCGTGAAATTATCGCAAATATGGATTATTTGGCGATGAATGTGAACGGTTTGAAAGCGGAATTAAGAAAAAGAGGCGTAAAAATATGATGCTAAGTTATTTATAATTAATAATCTAGATATTATTTATAATTAATTAATGATATCCAAAACTTTGTTTCGGCGCCGATCTTATAAGTCGCCTTTAATTTTGACAGCTATATCTCTGGACCTTACTCAACAGTGGCGCCAACTGGTGAGCAAAAAAACGATAGTCCCCAACGTTTTATGGTTAGGATGAAAATATGACTTGAAAGAAGGACGGACGAAAACATTGCAATATTTTAGTTATACTCATTTTATTCAAATATTGCCTAGGTGGTGTGGTCAGTAATTATCCTAGGACATACCTAGACCATATTTGTAGATACAGATAACGGGAGTGAGATCCCTTTGCTGTTAACGGATACCTTTAGTCCGTTTTCACATTATCCGATCCGATATCGGATGTCGGAAGGATTTCTATGGAAGAAATCCAAGATGACGCCTGTAATATATGTCGGTCCTACATCCGATATCGGATCGGATAATGTGAAAACGCACTTACCCTAATTAAAAGAAAAGCGCAACAAACGATACAATACATGTAGAGAATTGTTTTATAATATAATATACTAGGGCATGAAATATAAATGATAACAACTAGGTATACGTGAATAATTGTTTTGTTATTGTCATTATGTTCATAAATAAATCACTGCATAAATACACCGTTGTTTAATTGAAATAGGTATTGGGTATATTGGTTGTATGTATTGGGTATATTGGGTAATTTCGAAAGGCATCTAATTTCGAAAGTCACATAAAAATCACCATTATTTCCATCATATCAAGATTCCCCTTTCGAAATTATTCGAGCATTTCTGTGCTTCGAAATTACCCCAATGCACCCTATACCTGATAAAATTATACTTCTCTTAACATAGGATTTTCAAATATAACAAGCCTGCAAAACTTAGTAAATAGAATTTCAGTATCGAGTTTTTTAAGGTTCAAAAAGGTTTTAGAAAAGTGCGTTGCTCAACAGAAGGAGATGAAAATAGAGTTCTGACAATAATATTTATATAATAAATTTTACCTATTTATTTAATCTTCATTTATAAAAAAAATGTATTGAACAAAAGGCGGACTTAACGCCTAAAAGCATTACATACCCGTTTAAACCATTTAAGTTTCTCCTTCCCTGCGACATCTATTATCGAATAAAGGTACTGAAATTTTACTACTTGACGCTAGATGTCGACTTCAAAATACTCACTTTTAGCTAAAGAACATAATTATTATAACACTGATTAAGCGAAGTTAACTTGTTGTCTACTCGACTACTCGTCCACAGATGGCGCGCATAAAATAGTAGGAGATACGCACGGAAGTATAACTAAAGCATGGAATCCATGCTAAAATAAGAGCTCGGTGACATATATCTTACTCACAGTCACACCACATTATTTTGTATATGAGCGAATGAGACAAAATTCCGCAACTTCTTTCGTTTTTTCGAAGGTGGTCACTAAATGCTGATGTCAAAACGGACCTGAGGTCCATTACTATACAGCAAAATTAAATATACGTTTGTCATTTCACAATCGGTGTCCATCTTGAGATGCGGTCCACGGTCCAGTCAAAGAAAATAGAAAATAGTAAATCCGATGTACTTAGGATATGTTTAGGAAAGTGAACGATAGAGGGCGTGAAAATAGTATTTTATGCAACAGGCGTTTAAAGGAGATCAAAAAAGACGAGTGGCGTGGGTAACAATTTGAGGCGAAGCCGAAAATTGTTATTAAGACGCCACGAGTATTTTTTGACTCAGTTAAACACCGTTGCATATAATACTTTTTCTACGACCATGCACTTAGTTTTTAATAGTTTTCTTGAATAACTTTCGTGAAATTCACACTGTTTCCTGTATTTTGACGCAAAGGTTTGCACTGTCAGCTCAGCTGCCCAAAGCCTTCCCGCGCACGCGTGCGGTATCGTTATAAGGCGTTGCCATGGTTACAAAGCCAAACAATGCGTTTTCAGTTTTTTCGATACTGCGCGCATGCGCGGAAAGCCGGCGCACGCTGGCTTTGGGGAATAGACTTTTATGTAGGCTTTTCAAGATCTATACACGACCCTGTAAATGACGAATAACAGTTCGGGAGTAGAAAAACAATTTAACGCAACTGACGCGTACGAAATATATACCGTAGTGCAAGTTGTCGCTAGATGTCACTATTACCGCTGCAAACTGGCTAACGACTTGGCGTTGTAAAATGTATGGCTTCCCACAGACAGTCTTAAAAATTCATAATCTTAAAAAAAAAATTGGTTGTCTGTAAAGTCGGTTTACGGACGGTAGTTTAACGTGATAACGTCAAACATTACAGTAGTATAGACAGGGGCGGTCAGAGTATAGCAAAAGGGGCCCGATTCTGGGACTTTTTTCACGTTTTTTTATTTATTTATTAAAAATACACAAAAGTTAACAGTATTTCACCAAAGCACTTATGTGGTAATATAATTATGTACATGTTAAATTGACATAAATAAAAGCAAACACACTTAAAAGTTAAACTATGGTTATTACATTAATCACCTAAGGAGTGTAGAGTCTATGAACCTTAAGAGTTTTCTGTAAAACACACCAACACTATCAGCAAATATGTCAATATCGTCTGTCTCCAACATGATGCGGTTAAGAGTAGCTCGGGCTCGAGCGGTGCACCGGCCGCCGCGAACAGGCGCCGCCGCCGCCGCGCCGGCACCGCGCCCGGCATGCCAACCACCACATTCGCTCTTGGCACTTGCAGCCCCATTCTCTCAAGCACGGATGCGTCATCTACTCTATGGTGAAACAGTTGGCGGTAATGCATAATATGCAGCAGTTTCCGTCTGGTTTCTAGAGTTTGAAGACCAACCATTCCTGTTACGAATAGAGATGGATACATATATGGGTAATATCCGTACAGTCGTTTGTAAATGTGCCTACAGAACTTCCTCTGCACTCTTTCTAGTGATTTGCCAATAACTTTTGGGAATACTGGTGTGAGTAGATAGATAAAAAACCTTTAACACAATTATCAGAAGTGAATACTTACAATCTTTCCTCAAAGCTCTTCGCTCCATCCATTTACCGCAATGATGGCAATGTTTGCCAAAGCAGACCAGATTTGGCTATGAAAAAACATACGTATATATATTATAAATATTATAATCCTTAAAAAATATATGTTTTACTATAATAGAAAGTAATATTGCAAATACTTACAATTTTTGGCATTGTATGACCATTTCAATTTTCAAATAAAACCTTAGACCTATATATAGGGACCCGACATGTTGTTCTATGCCATAGATTTATATATATTAAGCTAGATTGAGTTGTTAAGCCAAAAACTTTTACTAGTCTGACAAGAACGCCTTTCTGCACCGGTGATAAAGTTCAATTTAGTATGGCAAAAAAGTGTGAGCTCAGTCCTTATTGTACCATGTTTAGCGGCCTAAATGTCATTGTCAGTGAGTTCCAAAGACAGGGGACAGCGGAATCACATTTTTTGCCATACTAAATTGAACCTTATTACTGAGACAAAAAGGTGACCGTTTTCGCTATTCTGAACTATCGAAAACGGTCCACATGAGAGGGCATTGTTTGGGCTGGTGTCCCTCTCGCACGTGTGGCCAGTGTTAATGAGCTATAATAGTAGTATTTATATATATATATATATATTACCTGACTTTATAACTTCTTATATTATTTTAGTGTTATATTCAAACTAGGGTTTCGATATATTTCAAAGAATTGGAAAATAATTACAATGTAATTACAATGTAATTATTTTGATGCCAATAAATCAAAGATTTGTATAATTAAAAACGACGTTCACTGAATAATGTTGACATTGTCAGTAAGTGCGAGAGGGACACCAGCCCAAACAATGACCTCTCATGTGGACACACTTTTTGACCTAACTACACAATCTAGTTTAATAATTCTAAATCTATGATGAGTTCAGACGGGATATGTTCTGTAAAAAGTCGTATAAATTAAAATAATTAAACTTGTAAAGCAGAGTTTAGACATGCAAGTTATTGCTGCAAGTTTTTAGACAGAAGTATATGCTAGAAAGAGATGCAGATATTTGCCACTCACTCTTACCTATAGTTGCGTCTCAAAACTTGCAGCAATAACTTGCTGGTCTAAACTCAACTTAACGAGAACAACACACGGGCGCGCCATCTGTCCCAGCTGTGGTGCTTTACTCAGGCCACACGCTATAACCATACCGAGCGCATCGATCAGCCGCTTAGTTCCAACACGCGCCAATAGATGGCGCTAACGCTATATTGCGAAACGGGACAATGACGTCATCTTTTTCGTGCATGCTGCCCGTAGTAACGAGTTATTAGACGTTATCACGTCAAAAATTGTATGCAAATTGACACTGACAGATCTGTCAGTGTCTTGTCAGTGTCAGTTTGAACTGTCAGATTGCATACAAGTTTTTTTTAAGATTATGAATTTTTAAGACTGTCTGTGGGAAGCCTATAAGTTGTTCTTGAGCTTACCGTGGGGCTCAGTCAATCTGTGTAAGAATGTCCTATAATATTTATTTATTTCTTGATGTCGCTGTACTACCTGCAAACTAGCGAATGACATTCTATGGTTGAATGACATTCTATGGTTTTGTTCTATGTAATAAAATTGAAAATTTTATTAATGTCACCAGTCATTTTTGAAAAAAAAAAAATTGTAGGCATCATCAGTGTAGTAGTTATGGTAGTATTTAATAGATGGTGCTAAAAAATGGTGGTACGATTCGTAGTATGAAAATTGTAATTCCTATATTATAAACTAGCTTTTGCCCGCGGCTTCGCTCGCGTTAGAAAAAGACAAAAAGTAGCCTAGGTCACTCTCCATGCCTTCAACTATCTCCACTTAAAAAATCACGTCAATTCGTCGCTCCGTTTTGCCGTGAAACATGGACAAACAAACAGACACTTTCCCATTTATAATATTAAGTACGGATGGGTGCGTATTGATCGATATAACTTTTTTTGATATATTTTTAGTCGTTATAACGATCATTTGATATAATTATTGAATCATATAACAACAAATAATATACTAACAAATTGTATAATTCTTATTTAATATAATGATCATTTTTTCGAATAACATTTATTATAACATACTTTGTGTATAATGCTTATTTCCGATAATAAATAAATTCTATAACACAAATTCTTTCTGAAGCACAGTTAAAATAAAAAACAATTGTACAATAAATTAGATCCATCATTTACTCTGGTAAGTAGATTACGTTAGAACTGTGACCCCTACACATAACGCGCTGCTACCAGAAAAATAGGTTAGGTTAGAACTTTGACCCTTAAACATATGTACTGCTATCAGAAAAGTAGGTTAGGTTAGGTTAGATATGTGATCCCTTCAAAAAAAGAATAAAATTAATTCATGAAATGTTTTATACTATACTGTTTGCTACTTATATTATACTAGTCGTACGTACTTTTTTTGGTATAATAACATTTGATATAACAACATTTCGTATATATTTAAAGGATATAATCACTCATTTGACATAATTAACATTCGGTTTTCAATCCAACTATGGACTAAATTAAACTAATTTTTTAGTAATTACTTAGACAAAGTCAGTTTATTTGGTTTACTATTAGGTAGGTATAAACCGTATAAAGTCGGCTGTTCGGCTCCTTCCAGCACAACCGAGACAAAAATGTACAAATTCCAAGAAACAATCCCAGTTTTTCTTTGCCAATCATCATGCAATTATCCATTCGGCAGCAAAAATCTGCAAGAGGGCGGGACGCAAAACCTGATTCGCGTGCAAGAACTCAGATATTGCATCACGCTCGATGATAGGTGACTGACAGAGTTTGCATCAGCTGCGTGACTGTGCGCCTAAACGTATGATGCGCTTATGATGCGTTATGGATCTGTATGAATGGTCAATCAATCTGAAAATTCCTAATATAGACACACATACGACTGTGTGTGGACAGTTGCGAAATGGTATGGAACTCCGTGCACTCGATCTGATTTTTATAATCAGATTATCAATTTTAAGACTGTGTGCGGCCTCCCTTAGATATTAAACTTAAAAAGCTCGTGATCGATTTAAACTTTTTTTTAATGTAAGTACTTATTAATAAGTGTGTTAGACCGCTACCTACTCGTACCTTTATTTTAAATGAGATTATGATAGGTTTTATCTATTATCTACTATCATCATTACGCGCCAAATCGTAGCAGAAGCTAACGTTATGCATATTTATTTTTGTTTTATTTTTATTTTTGTTCTATCACTACCTGTGAGTTCCTGTAATTGGCTCTTTGTTTCCTATATTTGTTGTATTATCTTTGTAAACAGCTGTTGGTACTCCTTAAATAAATAATAAAATAATAATAATAAGTTTCGTCCATGATTTGTTTTATAAAATAAGTGATTTGTCCATCGATTTTCACTTAATTTATGTAACTGTAAACAATGGAAAAGTTAAACACAACGCAAGTGTCAAGGTGATGAACTTACAGTTTACACTTCCTTTCCATTTCGATAATAAATATTGGGTGATTAGGCCAGTTGACAATTGGACTTTTATTGTAGATATCCTTGAGGAAGGCCTAATGAACAGGGATGTCTTTAATTGATATTTTAATAATTAATATTATTGAACAAAGTTTGCTTATGAAATGACTACTTACTTAACTACTTATTTTTTTTTCTCTTAACATTTTTGGTTAAGAGAAAATAATAATTAGGTACCTACGTAGATTTTCAAGACTCTAACTTACCTAAAATCATAACGTTAAAACTGTAAAGACTGAAATAAACTAAAATTAAATTGTAGCATTCCATGCCTGGGGGCCGATTTTTGAATCTCACTTTCACTAAAATACCGGCTGAAAACGGTGAATTGCCTATTATTTTCAGTGACAATTTTCTGAATTCGAACGCCGTGAGACTCAAAAATCGGCCCCTGCACGGGAAGCATAGTCGCGCGATAGACGATAAAATATCAGGCCGTCCCTATCGCACTTACAAATAGTGCGATAGGGACGGCCTGCTATTTTATCGTCTATCGCACGACCATGCTTCCCGTGCTGGTGCTTGTGCTTTATTCAATTCAATATATTTATTTCAATTTTTAAAATCCATAAGAGTGTTAGTACATATCACAACAAAACCTTAGAACTATGTTAGTGCTAAAAAATAACTTAATGCCTATTTAACTATAAATAAATTTAAAAACGACTTGATGTGGTGATTGGCGGCATAGCGGCGTGTGCAGCTGAACCCACCGCGTAAACAAAGGCGTAAAGAGTCCCAGTGCTGTGCCAGCACACTTAGGATTTAGGATACTAAGGGGCTTTATGGGCCTATAAAAGGCAACTTTATTGTATGTCAAAAAAGGCAGATCTACCCTTCTGTAATATATAAGTGTCTACATACCAATTTCTGCACTTGATCCGAAATATCAAACTCCATAAGTCCGGGTTTAACGGGTTGGACGGTACGTAAGTAGTATTGGGTAGGTATATTGAGTATCTCTGGTTCACATAGGTACCTATAATTATGGAGTGTGTGAAAAACAGTGAAATTACGCACAAGTCCTGATATCTCAGTAGTTCGCCATCGTACGTAAACTGGGCAGCGCTCCCGTCGCGGTCATATCGCGAAGGGTGTCCGAAGTGCGCACGCGTTCACGGCGGGAAAATTAATTAAAAAGTTTTGACAAGACATTTACTTTTTAATTTGTGTAAATATTTTAGTTGACGTAAGTTTCAAAAAGTTAAGATGACAACGTTCATAAGGAAAATGTGGAAAAATCGCTCCAAACATAAAAGTGAGTATTTTGTATATTTAATATTTTTGGTTTATTATACAAAAAACTGTTATCGGAAGATGATGACTTAAGGCTGCTTTCAAAAAAAACGTCAAAAGAATGTAAAATTGATAGTTTTAGTCGGTGAAATACTACACTTTCCGTTATCCAATAGATTTATTTAATTCAAGTTCCAGTTAGAGCATCTTATTATCTTGATTTTTATAAGACTGGATTTTTGAAAACTAACTCACTAAATTAATTATGAATTTTTCTCTAATGCACGTTTAGAAAAACGCACGTAAATATAGAGCTGAATCAGTCGATCTTATTTGTAAAATTTGGACAATTTTGAATATTAAAACGGGTAAATTTATAATTCGTATATCCTGTACCATAATCATTTCGGGCTAGATTTTTATTTTAAGTTTTTGAAAAAGAGTAAACTAGCCTAAGGCGAATTCAATTTTTTTCAGAAATTACCTAAAATTAAGTGACAATTTCTTTGAAAATCTACATTACATCGAAGTAAGTTTTGTACTAAATTAATCTGCAACGTTTACTTAAATTGCTGTTATGCCTTAGTGATTATAAATTGCTATTATTGATTTTTGCCAATTTTTTGAAAACGAGCCTTCACCGGTACAATTATTACCACTTTTGGACATTTTCTCATATTTTGTTAGACCAAGTAGAAAAAGTCCTATAATGTGATATATATTTATAAACTACTCGCAAAGCCCTTTAATTTGATACCACACACGGTATGATCGAGCGCTCGGTTGCGATTTCACTATTTTTAACACGAAAGCCCTCTATAACTCTAGTTACCGATAGTGACTTTGGGTCGTATGTAGGCCATGAGACGCCGGACGTAGTTTTTGCTTGTCTTACTATTGGATTGGAGGTAAGCATTCGTTTTTTTTTAACCTCAGAATGTAACCTTATTTAATTTGCATACCTAAGTGTCTGTCGTAGGTGTATAATCTTATTGCGTATCGTGCGTACAATTAATTATTTCATTTATTTTATTTTATTTTTATTTAATAGGTACAATAACATAATGCAGGCAAACAACATTGAAAATTATTCCTTACATTAGCAACTTATATGTATATTACTTAAATTACTTATTATAGATATAGGTCTATAAAGCCTAACTTTCTTTAATTTCTATAGGGGTTTCAATATTTGTGATATGTGCTAGTACGCCAGGACTTGCAAGACTATTAGACTCATGTAAAGATATATTTAAAATCCAAATCAGTACCCGGCCAAGTAATTGAATAAATAGGCAAGTAAAATGTATTATATTGTTTATTCGATTTGTATTTATCATGATTTCCTCATAATTATATCACTAATTTAATTAGTAAACTATCCTTATCACTATCACTACATCACTACATAGTATAAAACAAAGTCGCTTTCTCTGTCCCTATGTCCCTATGTATGCTTAAATTTTTAAAACTACGCAACGGATTTTGATGCGGTTTTTTTTAGTAGATAGAGTGATTCTAGAGAAAGGTTTACATGTAGGTATAGTACCCGTGCGAAGCCGGGGCGGGTCGCTAGTAAACTTATAAATAGAATTTAATGATTACACCTAGTTTAACAAAATTACATAAAATAATATTTATTTTATATAACACATTGGCCACAAATATGAATTAATTATATTCATAAATAAGAAAATCTAAAAAGCTAGACTCAGTTTTTTTAGGTATAAGTAAAGTTGGAAAAAAAAAAATCTATTAAAACTTAAAATATGCAAGTGCAGAATCTGTTCTAAGAGGCGCGTTGATGTCGTTTTTACCGTATATTATGCATAACGTATCTACAAACAAACGTCTTACTACTAGCAAGAACCATATAACACGGGACAGACAAAGCCCATACAAAAAAGCGTACCCTGAAATGTATGGGCCTTTTAGGCTTAAAACTAGATGGCGCTGTTTCGCAGCCAGGAAGTAACCAAAGTCATTTTTTCCCGAAATATTTTTGCGTGTTTTAATTTTTTATAAGAACAAATGACATGCTTGTTTATTTTAATATCATGATATCACGTCAATATACATTTAAAAAAAAATGTTGCATCATCAGTGTAGTTATGATAGCATTTAATAGGTGGCGCTAAAAAATGGAGGTACGATTCTTAGTATGAAGATTGTAAATCCTATATAAATCATCCTTGCTACTGGTTAAAAAATTACTAAAATTGGATACTAGGAAAAAAGGCGGTAGCTTTTGTGTCGGCTGAAAACGATGTGGAACCCCGAGACAGCGCGAGGGGGTTTTGAGTGTTTTGACGACTGTGTACCGCCGGAATTATACTCACGGCACGGCTAGTTAGACTTAAGCGAGATAAAACATAACACAGTCTGGAAAAACAAATTTCCAGTAAATAAGAAGAAAGAAAACTATCCCTTTCCTGTTAATGCAAACCTAAGTCTAAAATAAAGACAGTTAGGTATATCCATGTAGTTGAAGTGATTGCGTCCCAGATAAACCATAATAGGTATTTTATTTTAGAAATATATTGACACTTAGCAGTTCCGTCCTTCACCCATTTTAAGCCCTTCTGCTCAAACGCAACTTTTTTTATGTCTTAATTAAACGTCCCCGTTATGGACCACGGCCCTGCGCTTATACAGCCAGCTATCTCCGGGTGCAGGTTTCTCTCTAATTACTCAGGAATTAGGAGATCTCGCTGCCGGCCTTACACGGCGGCTAGAAAAACTAATCCAGGCGGTTTCTGAACGCAACTAGGTTTAAAGGCTGGCGTCCACTAGGCTAAGCGAATCGTCGAATTTACCTCCCATACGTTAATGGACGCAGTTTCATAAGACATGCTGAAGGCGAATTTTATTAATGAGATTCGACTCGCCGAGCCTAGTGGACGCTAGGCTTAAGGCGCGCCGAATCGAATTCGCCGTTCATAGTAAAGCCTGGCGTCCACTAAGCTCGCCGAGTCGAGTCTTCGCCTTCTGAATTTCTTATGAAACTGCGTCCATTAGGGACGCGTCGAATACTCGAATCGCATTTAAATGTATGAGGACGCGATCCGACGCGATTCCGCCTAAGTGGACGCCAGGCTTTATTCATCTCGCTTCTCGAGAACATCTTGTAATGGACGGTGCTAAGGCAACATAGCGAATGTGATCGATGTAGTGCAGATTACTCGAAGAATCAATGTCGCTCGGCGCTTTCCTTAATTGTATTTGTAAGGAACTAAAGCGAAGTTTATGGGAATGTTTTAGAAAGTGTGTTTTGTTCTGCTTCGTGACAGTTATTCAAGTACGAAGTGCTTAAGAATTAAATTATGAAGTTTTTATTTATGCGATAGGAAGCAAACGAGTAGACAAGTCGCCTGATGGTAAGCGACACCAAAAGAGTTAGAGATGCGTTGCCGGCCTTTAAGATGGGTGTACATTCTTTTCTTAAAGGTTTGAGGGTCGTATCGGTCCGGAAATACCGCAGACGGCAGTTCATTCTACAGTTTAGCTATGCGAGGCAGGAAGTTTCTGGAAAAGCGAACATTTGAGAACTGCAACAAAGTTCAAAATTGTAGTTGCTGCATGACATGATCAGTTTCTAAGCTTGTACTAGGAAACATATTCGGGAAAAAAGGCGGAACGGATGAATGGTACCAATGGTACTTTTTTTTAATAAATGGGTTTACTCTTGAACACAGACTAGCCAAAGGCAAAGACGTGGCCTACGATGGAGTGAGCTGATAAATCCATACCATTATTTTTACGATTCGACTGAAGGACGGACGTCGTATAGTGATTAAGAGGATACGGTAGCGAAAATGCTAAAATGGAAAGGAGCCCCCCTTTCAACTTGGGAATTTTAGTTAAATATACAAGTGTTATTAACTAGAGTTATCGAAAAAAAATTGTCCATTAAGAACAACTCAGTCAAAAGATATTTCAAAAAAATCTTTAAATTCGAGGTTCCGCTCTCGACTCTTTCCTCCTTCAAAACTTAATAAACTTAAACTCAAATCGGAACGAAATTTGAGAATCTGAATAACAATGAAATAATCTATGTCCGATCGTTTAGCTTTTTTGGTTAATTGTTACCAATCTTGAGTCGCACACCTTTTTTTGCGCCACAATGAAAAAAACTGTTTTTGGAAATTTTTGATTGGCTCTAGAGTCTTCAAAAAACAGAATATCAAAAAAATCAAAACGGTCCGACACAGATAAAAATAATAACAATCTGTGTTGTAAAAACATTGCTCTATCTTCTAAAACCAGGGAGGAAAGAGTCGAGAGCGTTTGTATGGAGAATTGACCCCTACCGTATCGTCTTAAGTATACCTATAAAAATAAAAACAATCCCACTATTTATGTAAGTCAACCACCTAATAATAAGGTTCAATAAAGATTGTTTTAGATGACTACTAATACTAAACTACAATGTAAATATCATTAATACTTAAATGGCTAGAAAACATCCTTAACTCAAGAATAAATAGATTATTTATGGTCGATATGTGTGTGGCTTTGCGGTACCTACTCGTTCAGGCTCATTTGCACCAACCACTTAACTCAGGGTTAGTGGGCTGTCAACTGTCAAATTTCATATAAAATTGTGGGTTAACCCTCGGGTAACCATTCGACACGATTTCGTAAAGCAAAAGTTATCTAGTCTTTATTATTTATTAATTGTAGGTTTATGTAGTATATTATTGTTGCTTCAATTATATGTGTAGTCTATGTAGTTTATATTTTGTGATCTGTACTTTATATTTTCTTATGTTACAATCTTAATACTTATGTAAAGGACATTAGGTAAAGGACATCATTCTACATAAAGAATGTAAATTACAAACAAATAATGTAAGTGACATATCAAAGTGATTTGTTAAGCTTGTTTAACGTTGACACATTCGATATTAGATAATCTATTTGCCAAACTACCTACTAAAATAATACCTACGCATAAAAATAACGTTAAATACGAGTATAGACGAAATCGAATGTAACAACTAAACCTAATAGTAAACTTAATAGTTTTTTACTACCATAATTGTAGAATTTAGTCTTATGTCTAATAATTACATACTTATGTAACATATTATGAAATAAAGAATTATTATTATTATTATTTTTTTATTATTATTATGTAGTTTATTTTTGCACTGCCCAATAAATTATTTCCTACCACCGTTTCGCTACCCAAAGGTTGTCTGTAAGAGATCGCTCTCTAGCGATAAGACCGCCTGTTGTAATCTGCTATTTTAGTCTTGGCTTTGTAAATTGCATCTTTTTTTGTAGTGCACAATAAAGTATTTTATTATTATTAATTATTTTTGCCCGAGTGGTGACGGGTTAAGAATTTCAGCACCCACTTTCCTCTCGTGCACTGAAACATGAGCAGTTTTATGTGCTCTATCTACCCCTTATGGGAATACAGGCGGCGGTATATGTATGTATATAAATAAACTTAGGTAATATAAGTAGTTATATATATCGAATGATCTGTACACCCCACATTGTTTATGGTCTCTATGAGACACTAACTCTATATATATCTGTGGTGAGCTGTCACTGCTCTCTTGATTCTCCTCCGCTGAGCCAACAGCCAACAATATGGCTCCTATATTTTTATATTAAATCGTAGTTAATCCGTAATGCGAATATTATAATCTGACACACAATGTAATGTTTTCAATATATAAACAATATTAAAAACTGCATTGGCTGGATTTTGGGTGTTTCAATTAATCTCATGTAAGTACCAACATTCTTTATATTTCACATGTCTGCAGCGACGCAAATTCACTGCGCCCTTCGTCTGCTATTAGGTTACTAGTGCCCAGATATGAACGCTGCACGATTGGAAATTTGTAACCTGATTTGTTAACACCAAGACGGTTTAAGATTTTGAGGTTATACATGTGACACAAGATTTCTCTCCCCTCGAGTAATCTGATATATTTCCCAAATCCAGCCAATTCGCATTTATCAAGATGACTACACCAATGAAGAATACGGACCATAATATCCCTGTCGAAAAACTTGATGGCATTAACTCCTACGTCAACTGGAAATTTGCTATGCAAATGTTGCTGACCCTGGAGGGTCTATGGAAGTGCGTCGAGGGCACCAATGCCGATACGACCCTGGACAGCCGTGCTTTGGCTCGCATTTGCCTCTCCATCAAGCCCAATTTATACCAATATGTCAGAGATGCAAAGACTGCTAAGGAGGCTTGGAAGAAGCTGGCGGATACGTTCGAGCCAAAGGGCCTTTACAGGAAGGTACTTCTACTCAGACAGCTTCACAGGATTGAATACAAGCAGTATTCCAACATGTCAGAATACATAGAGGCTGTCATGCGGCTAGTACAACAGCTTGATGACATCGGGAAGACCATTGATGATGCTGAGGTTGCTGAGATACTGCTGTCTGGCCTACCTCAAGAGTTCGACAATCTTGTCTCAGGCTTGGAGACTGCCTGTTTAACCAGTAATTTGAAAAGTGAGGTTGTCCGTACGCGTCTGCTTCAGGAGGAGCACAGGCGCAACGGCGAGGAGAACTCCACGGCTTATTATGTTAAAAAGAAGAAAGGTGCCTTATTCTGCAAATACTGCAAAAGGAATGGACACACGGACAAAAGGTGCTTCAAGAAGAAAAAGGATGAGCAGAAGAATCCACACGAATCTATGTATGCTTGTGCGAATGCAGCCTTCAGTGAGGATTCCAAAGAGTTCATTCTGGATTCCGGCTCAACGTCCCATATGTGCTCAGACAAGGACCTTTTTAGTGAAACCCAAGGTAAAAGTTCTATTGTTTTTATTGCTAATGGTCAAAAACTAGTTAGTAGTAATACTGGTAGGGTTCCCATAACTTCTAGTATAAGCCTAAATAATGTTCTCCATGTGCCAGACCTCACTAGTAATTTGCTGTCAGTAGGACGTGTTGCAGACAGGGGATATACTGTCATTTTTAATAAGGATAACTGTCAAATATATAAAGAATGCAAAATCACAGGCAACCATGTTTTAACTGCTAGGAAAGAAAAAGGGTTGTATAAAGTTAAGGTGCAAGGGCGGCGTGTCCTTGAGGAGGAGTCTCTCAAGCCCATGCATAGGCAAGGGACAGAGAAGGCTCATGCTGCGTCAAGTGTGTCTATGGGCACATGGCATTCACGCCTTGGACATTTATCAGAAGAAGGTATGCGGACACTGGGTGATGGGAAACATTGCATGAATTTTCGATTTCAGGCTCAAGACATGCATGGTAGTTGCGAGTCATGCTTGGCTGGGAAGATGCCTCGAGCTCCTTTCCCGGTCAGCACCAGCCGTGCTTCCCAACCGAACCAGCTCATACATTCAGATGTCATTGGCCCGATGCAAGTACGCTCATGGGGCAACGCACGCTACTTGCTAACCTTCACGGATGACCATACCCGGAAGACATGGGGATACTTGATGAAGAACAAATCTGAGGTGAGTTCCCATTTCATTAATTTCAAAAACCTAGTAGAGAAACAAAAGGACTTGCCAATTAAAGTGCTTCGCACTGATAATGGTACAGAGTATGTTAATCATAGACTCAGTAGTTATCTTCAGAAGCATGGCATTATTCACCAGACTACTGTACCCTACTCGGCACAGCAAAATGCCAGAGCTGAGCGTGCAGGAAAAACTATATTTGATAAAGCAAGAGCAATGTTACAGGAATCTGGCCTTTGTAATCGCTACTGGGGAGAAAGCGTAATGTGCGCGATTTATTTGAAAAATAGGTCTCCTACCAGGGCTCTGTCGGGTGACATTCCTGAACGCTTATGGTCTGAATCTGAGATAGATGTTAGCCATTTACGCGTCTTTGGTTGTCTTGCTTATTCTTTAATTCCTAGTCAAAAACGTCGCAAGCTAGATGCAAAAGCAAAAGCGTACATTTTTGTGGGTTACGGTGAACATTGCAAAGGTTATCGTTTGAGTGATCCTGCCAATCCTCGTAACGTAATACTTTCAAGGACAGTATCTTTTATAGAAAATAAATTTCCTGGTAAAAATGACAGGTGTAAGGCAAAATGCGGAGATGATTTTTATTTTTATAATGTTGACATGAGCAATGGCAATTTTAATGTTAACAATTTTAATAATGTGGATAATTTAAATTCAAATAAATCTAGTCATGATGTTTTAAATGATGAAATAATTTTAAATAATGAAATGAATTTAAATAATAATGCCAATTTTAATAATGAAAGTGATAAATCCAACAAATCTTGCTCAACTAGCCCTCGTCAAATTTCAGATGCGGAGACGCTGACGCCACCTGCGTGGTCGCCGTTGTCTGAAAGATACTGTACTGGCGATGAAGGTGATGATGACGCGCGTGATGGGGACTATGTGCCGGAGGGCTCAGAGTCTTCGCTTCCTGCGTCATCACTTGATAGTAATGACAAAGGTAATGGAGCTTGTGTCCCACTGGACATTGTGTCTTCTGTGCCGGAGTCTTCTTCACCTGGTAAGGAGTCAATGTCGTCGGTCACTGCCGACGCATCTAACTCTCGCCCCGTACGTAGTACGAGAGGTACTGTACCGAGCAGATTTGACAGCTACGATTTATCCATGTTATCAACCATGGCTGACGGGTCATTAGATGAACCCTCGTCATATGAAGAAGCGGTCAACTCTCCAGAGAAGGATAGTTGGTGCGAGGCGATGCAAAGTGAGTACAGCTCTATGATCAAAAATAAAGTTTGGACGCTAGTTGATAGGCCCAAAAACGAAAATATTGTTAAGTGTAAATGGGTTTTTAAAAGGAAACTAGATGATTCAGGTAAAGATTCTAAGTTTAAAGCTAGACTGGTTGCTCGGGGCTTTAGTCAGAAAGAGGGGATAGATTTCACTGACACTTTTTCACCCGTAGTGAGGCACAGCACCTTGAGAATTTTATTTTCTTTAGCAACTGAATTAGAATTAGAAATTGATCATATAGATGTCACTACTGCATTTTTAAATGGAGAATTAAATGAACGAATTTTTATGGAACAACCATCAGGTTTTAAATCTAATGACAAAGTTTGTTTGTTAAATAAGAGTATATATGGCCTGAAGCAGGCAAGTAGGATGTGGAACGCAAAAATCCATTCAGTTTTGTCACAAAATAATTATATACAAAGTAAATGTGAACCTTGCATATATACTAAGAAAACTGAGACAGAATATGTAATTATAGCCCTGTATGTTGACGATTTCTATATTTTTCATAATAATTGTATTAAAAATGTTTTAAAACTTTTGCAAGATAATTTTGAAGTTCGTCATTTAGGTAAATTACAAAATTGTTTAGGTATGAATGTTTATAGGAAAAATGGCATAACTACATTAGATCAGTCAGCATACATAAGGCGTTTATTATTAAAGTATAATATGATGAATTGTAAGGCTGTTTCCACACCACTACCTGTAAATGTAAAATTTGAAAAATCAGAAAAAGCATGTATTGATGATGATGCATATAACTATAGGCAATTGTTGGGCAGTTTGATGTATTTAAGTGTTTGTACAAGACCTGATATATCATTTGCATGCAGCCAGTTAGGCATGTTTAGTAATTGTTTTGATGAAACTCACTGGCGCGCTGCAAAACGGGTTCTGCGTTATTTAGCTGGTACAATTGATTATAAACTGTACTTTACTAAAAGCAATAGTTTTGATATTAATGCTTACACAGACGCGGACTGGGCAAACGATATATCAGACCGTCGATCTTACACCGGGTTTGTCATAAAATTAGGCAATAATGTTATAAATTGGGAGGCCCGAAAGCAGCGTTGTATTGCTCTATCTAGCTGTGAATCGGAGTATATAGCTATTGCTGACGTTTGCAAAGACATTTGCTTTGTTAAAAGTTTCATTTCTGAAATTCTAGACAAAACTTGTAATGTAGTTGTATTTAACGACAGTCAAAGCAGGGATCGGAACCCGTTCCCAAATACCATTTGATATCGTTCTTAAACCGTTACCTATAAATTTTGTTCAATGGGAACAAAATAATTTCGGTTACGGTTCTTATATCGTTCCCTAAACGAACGGTTCATTATAAATTTTGTTCAGTGGGAACAAAATAATTTCGGTTTCGGTTCTTATTTCGTTCCCTCAAAGAACAGTTCCTTACAGTAACGTTTAAATGAACGAACAGAATTTTAGCGTTCCTAAAACCAATATTATTTCGTTCCGAGCCGCGCGGGAGTAGGTATAGCGACTGTAGCGAGCGCCAGAGCCGAACGTTTTCGCCGACGCACGAGCCGCCTTTCGCTGTCTCTTTTTCACACGAAGTTCATGTATATTTCTGTTTCGGTTAGCCGACCGGCCGCGGCCGGCAATGAAGGTGAAGGTAGGTTGTTTGTTTTGTTTACTTCATTTACTTGAGTTGCAACTTTCGGCGTATAAACAGCGAACGTGCAGTGATAGTGTATGCTTGATATTGAAACTATTAGGATAGGAAGAAACAGCATAGAATATACACCATGTATAAAGGGCGGCAAATTTTAAAATTGTAGGGCTCACCGGCCAATTGTCTTCATAAAACCTGTCTACTTAAAGTTTCACGTTAACGGAATCATTAAAGGATTAAGACGATACAGGAGGCAAGCACGAATTCAGATTTTTAGGTCTTTATCGCCGTCGCGTTGACGGGGGCGGAACCCACAGAGAGGCCCTGTATAGTAAAGTTGTGTGTGCGCGTGGCGCACGCACACAGACGCGTACGCCGGCGGCGCAAGTACTCGCGCTCGAGCCGACCGGCGCCCGCAATCGCTCTCTATAGTCTCTATCTATATTTTTCTAGTTTTGGACTTCTGATTTGCGTATAGTTTTGGACTCCGTGAAGTATACTCGTACTGATTTGAATAGAATGCAAATTTGTCATATTTTAGGTATTCTAAATATTATTCCTTACCTTATACATAATGTAATTATCTTAAAAGGAATCATGATACCGAAATAAAGTTATTCGGTATGTAAAAAACTAAAGCCTTTTCGATGTCAAAAAGAAAGTTTAAAATAATTTTGTGATAAAGTAAATATTTTCTGAAAGGATTGGGTTATACCTAGGGATTGCAATAATATAAAATCCGGATTTTCGGATTATTTTTAGGGCAAAATCCGAACTCCGGATTAAATCCGGATTTTTTTTAGTAACTAAAGCCTGACAAGTTTTTATTTGACCCTGGAAGAGTGTCGCTACAAATCGTTTTCATACGGCAATAATGTGCCGACGTCATGTATAATCGGGACAGCGAGTACTGGGTTTCGTTTCGCGTTAATATTTGTAGAAAATTAAAGCATGGTTTTAGAGAATGACAATTTAATAAGCTAGGTTTGAAGACATAGACATTGCTACTTCCACACAGCCTAAAATTCATGAAGCTTGTGCCTGTATCGAAGTCGTCGATGTTTATTTTCTTCTTACGTGGGACCTTGTTTTGTACTGGTGGCGATGATGAAACGGCCTCCTTATTTCTTTAAATATTTTTCACGGCAGAGCTAAATACAGACACCATAAATAAGAACAAAAAATATATTAAGCTAAATCGAAACCAACTAATCATTGCATGAGAACATTATTAGGGTGCCCGCCCCCCTACACGTAAAGTGGGGAGAGATTTTTTTTTTCATTTAAACCCTGACGTGTGATATTATACCTATTGTTGGATAGGTATTAAAAAATGAATAGGGGTTTTGCTGTGTATGCATGTATGCAGCGTGCAGCGGTGTGCGTGTCGCTGCCGCACACACGTCAGTAATAAACGATCTATAGAACGAGACGCGTGTGTTTTCTTTAAGTACTGATACCTACCCGGCGAGTTACCTACATATATACTATTTGGCGACGACGAGGGAAGAATCCACACGGAATTTCAAAATGAGTGTCTACGTTGGTACCTTGGGGACTTTTGATTATAAAACTCAAGATTGGAAGATTTTTTCGGGAAGATTAGCGATGTTCATAACCTTAAATGACATCGCGGACGAAAAAAAAACTGCAGTGTTACTAACGAGTTTATCCGAGGACACTTATCGGTTGGTTAGTAACTTGTTACATCCAAAGAAAATTGAAACCTCAACGTACGACGAGATTGTTTTACAACTCAACAATCACTTTACGCCGAAGAGATCGACTTTTGCAGATAGAAGCAAGTTCTATGAGGCAGTGAAACTCGAGGGCGAAAGTGTAGAAGAATGGGCAGCACGCCTGCGTGGATTAGCAGTGCACTGTGGCTTCGGAACAGAGCTAAATGTTTTATTGCTTGATCGCTTTGTGCTAGGGTTCAGATCGGGGCCCGAACGCGATAAACTCTGTGAACAGGATCTATCGACGTTGACGATGGCAAAAGCACTAGAGATAGCTCAGCAGGCACTATGTGCAAGAAGTGCAAAGGCGAGCGAGCCCCCAGCAGTCACAGTGAAAGAAGAACCGTTATTCAAGGCCAGCGTGAATCGCGCGGGTGGCGGTGGTCGCGCGGCGCGCGTTGCCACCCAGCAACAGAGTCCGAGTTCGCAGTCGTGTACGGTATGCGGATTAAAAAGTCACTCGGCGGATCAGTGTAAATATAAAAACTATCGGTGCAATAAGTGTAAAAACAAAGGACATCTTCGTAAGGTATGCGGGTTCAAAGTCCATAATTTGGGAGCACAACAGGACCTGGAGCAACAGAACGAGTGTGCACATGACTGCGAGGAGTGCCAGCTGTTTAGTATGAGGTGCGTAGACGAAAAGCCAATTTTAGTGTCAGTGGAAATAAACGGTTGCGAATTCAAAATGGAGCTAGATTCCGGTTCTGCTAAATGTGTCATATCTCATAAAATGTACCACCAATATTTCACTAAATATCCGTTACACACTTGCTATACTAAAATGTGTTATTATACTGGCCACAAAATCACACCCGTAGGATATATTGTAGTTAAATTATCATTTTATAATATCGAGAATACAGTTAAGTTTTACGTCATAGAAAATGGGGGAGAACCCTTATTAGGGCGCGATTTTATGGCTATGTTTGGTGTGTCGTTTACTGTTGATACTAGTCGGTGTAGTGCTAATAATAAATTAGAAGTTATTACACCCAAAGACAGTGATGTATTACGGTTACTCAGTAGTTATAAAAATGTATTCCGAGACGAACTAGGGTGTTATAAGGGGTTAGAAATTAAAATTGCATTAAAAGAGGGAGTCCAGCCTAAGTTTTGCAAGGCCCGGCCGGTTCCTTTTGCCATCAAAGAACAGGTGGAAAGGGAATTAAAAAGACTTGTCGATATAGGCGTTTTAGTACCAGTGTCCCATTCTGACTACGCGACCCCTATTGTCCCCGTGCGTAAACCCAACGGTAGTGTGAGAATCTGTGCTGATTATTCGGTAACACTAAATAATCATATACAAGTCGAGAAATATCCGCTACCTCGCATCGAGGAGGTTTTCGCCAAGTTAAGTGGGGAGAACAATTTTCAAAACTAGATTGTAGCCAAGCTTATAATCAATTAGTTCTATCGGAATCAGCACAGAAACTTACTACTATTAATACACATAGAGGGCTTTTTATGTACACGCGTTTAGTGTTCGGATTAGCGAGTGCCCCTGCGATTTTTCAAAGAACGATTGAAAATTTACTGGCGGGAATTGAGGGCGTATCCGTGTTTTTAGACGACGTCTGTGTAACAGGGCCCAATAAAAAAGTTCACTTAGATAGGCTAAAACAGGTTTTCCAGCGATTTCAAGACGTAGGCCTTAGGTTGGAAAGCAAGAAATGCGCTTTATTTCAAGATAGCGTCACGTATTTAGGGCATAAGATAGACAAACACGGGTTACATAAGTGTACGAGTAAAGTCGAAGCTATTATGAAGGCGCCGAAGCCTAATAACATAACGGAATTGAAACGATTTCTAGGGATGGCTAACTATTACCGCAAATTTGTA
Source organism: Leguminivora glycinivorella (assembly GCF_023078275.1). Taxonomy (NCBI): domain Eukaryota; kingdom Metazoa; phylum Arthropoda; class Insecta; order Lepidoptera; family Tortricidae; genus Leguminivora; species Leguminivora glycinivorella. The sequence goes on from NC_062981.1 coordinate 5,635,245, forward strand.
CCTAATGCATCTATGATATTAAGTCCATTGCACGAGTTATTGCGCGCGGGCGCGCGGTGGGAGTGGACGGCCCGGCAACAGGCGGCGTTCGATGAGGTAAAACGCGAGCTGTCATCAGACCAGGTGCTAGCGCATTTTGACCCGAAGGCGCAGTTGATCCTTTCAGCTGATGCTGGACCGGAGGGCTTAGGTGCAGTACTAGCACAAATTGATTCAGATGGGGTTGAGCGACCGTTGGCTTTTGGTTCTAGAAGTCTGTCGGCGGCCGAACGTAATTACAGCCAGCTACATAAAGAGGCTACGGCTTTAATTTTCGCAGTAAAACAATTTCATCAATATTTATTCGGTCGTCAACAACCATTTATTTTAAAGACTGATCACAGACCACTTTTAGCCATTTTCGGTAATAAAAATGGCATTTCAGTCACAACTGCATCGCGGTTAGTGAGATATGCGATTTTTTTACAAGGCTATAATTTCACTATTCAGTATGTAGCAGGTAAACAAAATCAGGTGGCGGATTATCTCTCGCGCGCGCCGGTAAACAATAGCGATTCGATAAAGAAAAATAAACAGTGTTCCGTGTTAGGTATTAATTATCTACAACTTCATAACCTAGCGGTAACATTTCGAGATTTACAGGCAGCATCAATGAATGACAAAATATTAAGCACAGTGACAAAATACGTAAAAAAAGGCTGGCCTAGGAAAGTTACTTGTAAGGAAATATTGCCGTATTTTCAATGTAGGAACGATTTAGAAATTGAGGACGGCTGTTTACTCCGGGGGCATCGAGTAGTTATCCCATCGAGTTATAGAAATAAGTTATTGCTAGAATTACATAATTCTCATTTAGGGATTGTAAAGTCTAAGAGCAGGGCCCGCGCGCGCATGTGGTGGCCGGGAATTGACCTAGATATTGAACAGCTGATCGGCGCGTGCGAGGTCTGTAGTGCACTGCGGCCCTCCCCGCCGCGCGCGCCGCCCGCCAGCTGGCCGACTCCAGATAAGCCGTGGAGCAGAGTACATATTGATTATATGTCTATAGGGAATAGGACGTATTTGGTTGTAGTTGACGCACTGACTAAGTGGATAGAATGTATAGATATGGGCACGGGTATTTCAACATTACATTTAATTAGAACTCTTAAGACCTTAAATTCAAGGTTCGGATTACCTCAAACAATTGTTTCTGACAATGACCCCAAAATTGCTTCACGAGAGTTTGAAGAATATTGTAGAAGCAATGGTATCTGTCACGTTACATCCCCAATATACCACCCTAGTAGCAACGGCCAAGTTGAGGGTTATGTTAAAATTTGTAAAAAAATGATTAAGTGTATAATTCAACAATATACTTGTAGTCATACCATTCATGAGAAGTTGCAGGAATATTTATTCGAGTATCGCAATACAAGTCATTCCTTTACGGGGAAGTCGCCGGCTCAAATGATGTTTGGCCGTAATTTGCGATGCAGGCTAGATTTAATTCTGCCTCGTAGGAAAGGGGAGGGGAGAATAAGTAGTGCGGATCGTTCCGATCCTCAGAATGTAAACAAGGCTAGGTCGTTCTCGGTTGGGGAAGTGGTATGGGTTAAATGTTTCCATAACAGGAAACCCTTCTGGTCAAAAGGTTCAATTGTAAAAAGAGTAGGATGTCGATTATATATTGTTAAAGTACTTAATGTGAATTGTAAGCGCCATATTGACCAATTGTTGAAATACACAGGCAACATGCCTTATCACGAATGCACAATGTCCCCTTCATCGGTGACGTATGAGGACAGTACTGGTCCTCAACCAGATATTGTTGATACCACCAGTCCACCATCGTCGCCTCCCGGCAGTCCTCTCGATAATGTTGAGGAAAATCAAGTGGTGGAGAGTGAAGCTTCTTGCGACCAGGGAACTGATGAATGGCAAGAAGCTGTGGAAGAGGAAACGATGGTTGACACGGACAGTCCGGTCATGGGAACTGAGCAGATAGGTTCAGAAGCGACCGCGGAGACAGTGGCCACATCGACCAATGAGCAAAGCGATAACAATTTACCCACCCAAGGTCCACTGCGCAATTCCCATGAACAACGTCTGAGACCAAGAACCAAAAACATTAACTATAAGGTGTAAGTATAAGTGTTTAGGTAAATATAACAATATATTATGTTGTTGTTAACAGAGTTTGAAGCTAAAGGAGGAGGAATTGCTGTGTATGCATGTATGCAGCGTGCAGCGGTGTGCGTGTCGCTGCCGCACACACGTCAGTAATAAACGATCTATAGAACGAGACGCGTGTGTTTTCTTTAAGTACTGATACCTACCCGGCGAGTTACCTACATATATACTAGGTTTACTACTAACATTTTTTGATATTGTTAATTTTTTCGGAAATAATCGCTCGGAAATGTATGGGACATTTCAGAGGTAAACTTTTGTATGGGCTTTGTCAGTCCCGGTATCTATCGTCCTTGATATTAGGCAAGTCAATGTGCACCTCTAACGACTCTTACGCAGTGGCCATTGAGGCCAATCAATTAAAGGTGAGGAAACAGTCTCAGCTGTTGCCATTAGATTTGGTGAAAATAACATTGATCGCGTTGGATATGGTAAGTATGGTTAAGAAACTAAAGCCTGACCAGAAATATAAATAACTATTGTCAGGCAGGAGTGCGCTGTTATTCTGATGTATGGAGTGACAGTTCAGTATAGTATGATGACTATGAAGAAAATAGTTTTAATGAAATTCCGCTACATGGCGCGTAGTCATATATTTCTGGTCATGCTTTACATGTGTATAAAATAAAACAAAACTTATGAATCTTATGATATAATCTTTCCAGTAATTGCCTATGGGAAAATAACATTGTAGTTACCACTGGTAACAACTTAGTGGTAACTCTGACTAGTGGAATAACCCTTATTTTATAACGATATTTCACTAACGAATGTACCAAAATATGATTGACTTTTACACTGAAGCTATAATTATGATAGAGTACACATAATCTTGATACACATTTAATAATATTTTTCTATTTTATTTTCGAGATCTTCTAAACAAGCCCGTAAATTCTCTTCGGGAACTTGTTCTAACTTTTTTCTTATAACGACTGCAACTATATTACGCTTGCATGAACAAGGGCACATCGCGTCCGGTTCCGGTTCACTATAAATGGATTGCATGGGTTGTGCTCTCTCAAGGACTGCATCTTGGTCCTTAAAAACATTTAAAAACATATCACTATTACAAATTCACACAGATTAAGTAACACACATATTTATACAAATTAGTGCAGATTATATTTTATACAGCTTTCTCACACTATAAGCACTTACATCCAACTCAAGGTCATCAGAATCGCTTGGATATGGGGTAGTTTTTCTCTATATATATTTTTTTGAAGGCTAGATCTTCATCATCTATGTCAAAGCTTTTATCTGCAATAAAAATATCTTATTTATTTTGCATAATGTACTTACATTTCTAGAAAATTATTACAATAAGTTACAAGCTTTTGAGAATTGGGCCCTTGGTGTATCTACATGGAATACACAACTGTAGTTGGCGAGTGTATTAGTGTCTACACTGTCTACAGACGACCAAACCGACCAAGGTCCAACAAGTACGGGATTGTAAGAGCGGGAGAGCTACGTCAACCGGGGTGGCTTTAGGAAAATTTGGGGTTACTTTGATGGTATTTGAACGGCTTTAAAATTAACATCATTCATTATTTACTGAAACTGTTCATGTAATTAGTAGATAGATAATAGATCAATAAATATTCTTGTAAATCTACCATAGAAAATCGCGAATTTACTTACAGTATGACTTTAAAACTAAATTTTCAAAGTCACCCCTGCGTTTTAAAGCCACCCCGGTTGACCGTATAAGGCTTTCTCATTTTTTTACAAATAACTGCGTCCCTAATTGACATATGTCGGTACGGTCGCCTGTAAGTACCTACTTTAGGAGTAACACCGAATAGGGCTTGTATTGTAATCCGGATATATCCGCTGATTTTGAAATTCGGATAATTTGCACGTTAAAATCCGGATAAAACGAATAATTCGAATATTGTGAATGACAGAAATACCATTGCAATTTTTAAGAAGCTCATTTGGAAAACAAATTTTAAAGTAAAATTAACACATTTACGATATTAAAGCGATTTATATCAAAAATTACTCCTTGAGTGGCACTACTACCTTATTTAATAATAGTCATACTAGTTAGGGGCCGTCCATAAATTACGTCATTCTAAATTAGGGGGGGGGGGTTTGGTCTGCGGATGACGGTAAATGATAGATGGGGGGGGGGGGGGGGGGGGGGTGTTTCGAAATTGACGTCATTCTTATTTATTTATTTATAGTTTATTTTTCACGTACAAAAAGATTATTTCTAAAAAGAAATTTCTTCCAGCACACCTAGTAAGTGAGACTGCAAATGTGAGAGGCGGCTAAGGCGCATACAATACTAAAATAACTCATAATAAACATACATAAGTAATGCAACATAGATGTACACAAATACAGTAATAACTACAGATAAAATACTCTAACAATAATATTACATATAATACTAGCTGCCCGCCCCGGCTTCGCCCGTGGTACTTAAATGTATTATACATATAAACCTTCTTTAAGAATCAGTCTATCTATTTAAAAAAACCGCATCAAAATCCGTTGCGTAGTTTTAAAGTTCTAAGCATACATAGGGACAGACAGCGAAAGCGACTTTGTTTTATACTATGTATTTATATTATATTATAAGTAGTTATATTATATCAATGATTATTGCCAAAGTAAAAATAATAAAAGATGATTCTATAACCAAGTGTTTTAATCATATAATACCCTATTTTTCTCAAATCTGCAATGTTTTATTTTGTCAAACTGGTAATGACGTCAATTTTGGGAGAAGGGGGGGGGGGTCATTAAGATATGACGATAGGATGATTATAGGGGGGGGGGTCTAAAATCTGAAAAAAATCGATGACGTAATTTATGGACAGCCCCTTATGAAAAGAAAGCTGCACTTTTGGATGGAAGCAAGTCGCTTTGCATGGTGATAGTAGACATCATAGTAAACGATTTTTTCCGAGGATATCGAAATTTCATCTCTTAGGAAGCCGAGCGTAGCGAGGTGTTTTATGAAAATGAAAAAAATTCTATCTTTTTATTGTATCGTCCGATTTTGACAAAACGTATCTCAAATGAAAGGTATTAATTTGTGTAATTAAAAAAAAATACAAAGAAAAAAAATTTAAAATAAAAGTAAGAAAAAAATAAAAAAAGTAAATTTCCGTCTCGCACTGAATAACTTCAAAGAATGACAGACAAAATGTACAATGTCGATATACAAGTTTTTTTTTTTAATCGAAGACAGATAAATTTTTAGTTGAAAACTGAAGACCGCATCGAAATCAGATCAGCATTTTTTAAGATACAAGTTGCCAAAGTTGGGAAAGATCGCTTTATATGGCCACTTTGAAATTCCTTTGCCAGAAAGTCAGAAATAATATGTTTTTCGGACACAGAAAAATACATAGTAACAGTACACATCAAACTAAAATTAAAAATTCCGAGGATATTATAATTTCATCCCTTAGAACGACGAGCGTAGCGAGGTCGGTTACGAAAACCGAAAAAAAAATCTCATTTTTTTTGTACGTCGTCCGATTTTGACAAAACATGTTTCATTTGAAAGGTATTACTTTATGTAACTTAAAAAAAATATTGAAAAAAATTGGAAAAAAATGTAAGATTTAAAAAAAAAAACCTTAATTTTCGTATCACACTGAATAACCGCAAAAAACGGTAGACACGGTGTATAATTTCGATATATGATTTTTTTAAATTAAAGACAAATAAATGTATGATTATAAACTAAAAACCGAATCGAAATCGAATCAGTAGTTTTTAAGATGCAATTTGTCAAAGTTGGCTTAGTTTGTTTATATGGTCGCTTATAAATTCCTTAGCCAGAAAATCAGAAACATTATATTTTTCTCACAGTTAAAAGTATGCATAGGTAATAGACATCATAATAAACAATTTTTTACGAGGATATAAAAAATTCATCCCTTGGAAAGCCGAGCGTAGCGATGTCTGTTACGAAAAACAAAAAAAAGGCAGTTTTTTTTATTGGATCGTCTTTGTAAGGGTTTCTAAGGAATGAAATTTTTATATCCTTGTAAAAAAATGTTTATAATGATGTCTATTACCTATGCATACTTTTAACTGTAAGAAAAATATAATGTTTCTGACTTTCTGGCTAAGGAATTTATATTATAACTATTATAAGCGACCATATAAACAAACTAAGCCAACTTTGACAACTTGCATCTTAAAAACTACTGATTCGATTTCGATTCGGTTTTTAGTTTATAATCATGCATTTATTTGTCTTTAATTTAAAAAAATCATATATCGAAATTATACACCGTGTCTACCGTTTTTTGCGGTTATTCAGTGTGATACGAAAATTAAGGTTTTTTTTTTTTAAATCTTACATTTTTTTCCAATTTTTTCAATATTTTTTTTAAGTTACATAAAGTAATACCTTTCAAATGAAACATGTTTTGTCAAAATCGGACGACGTACAAAAAATTAAGATTTTTTTTTCGGTTTTCGTAACTGACCTCGCTACGCTCGTCGTTCTAAGGGATGAAATTATAATATCCTCGGAATTTTTAATTTTAGTTTGATGTGTACTGTTACTATGTATTTTTCTGTGTCAGAAAAACATGTTATTTCTGACTTTCTGGCAAAGGAATTTCAAAGTGGCCATATAAAGCGATCTTTCCCAACTTTGGCAACTTGTATCTTAAAAAATGCTGAACTGATTTCGATGCGGTCTTCAGTTTTCAACTAAAAATTTATCTGTCTTCGATTAAAAAAAACTTGTATATCTAGACGGAGAGCTGGCAGGATTTTGGAGTAGGTCCTTGAGGCAACCTGGAAAGGTGCTCAGATGCTTCTCTGATCATAGCCAACATCAGGTCTGCAAGTCTGGCAGCTGGGGAGCGGGGCTTTATCGAGCTATGAATTTTTAAAGATTTAATTTTTTGAGGCCCAAAAAAGGTGTTTGAGGCAACCTGGAATTATTAAAAAGTGAAAATAGAGTTCCTCAGAAGTCGCATAGTATTTATGCCAGATCATTTGGCCGGGTCCTTCACCGTGCCAGAACGGTACAAAGTGGTAAAAAAAAATTCCAAAAAAGGTTCTTGAGGCAGTCTGTCATTTTTACCAGTGAAAGATGAGGGTCTAAATAGCCATGGAAAAATAATGCCATGACATGAGGTGGGGTCCGTACCCTGCCATTCGATCTTGAAAGTCATTTTTTTAGTTTTTCGTAAATAACTCGTAAACGGTGGCCCACAGCAAAACAATATGTTAAACAGAAAATATCTATATAAAATTTCCTACAAGAAAGGTTATGTACGTTTTTTCGATAGGATCAATATATAAACGGATAATTTAGTAAGAAAGTTTTTTTTAATCGATTACATGCTCCGTTTTTCGTCAATACCTCGTAAACGGTGGCCCACAGCAAAAAATTATGTTAAACAGAAAATATCTACATAAAATTTCCTATAAGAAAGGTTATATAACTTTTTTCGCTAGGATCAATTTTTTAGTTGGAAAGTATTTTTAAATAAATATTTGAACCGTTTTTTGTTGATAACTCAAAAACGGTGGCTCACAGGCAAAAATAATGTTAGACAGAATTAATCTACATAATATTTTCTACAAGAAAGGTTCTATAAGATTTTTCACTAGGATCAATATTTTAGTTGGAAAGTATTTTTGAATAGATTTCATGGGCCGTTTTTTGTTAATAACTCGAAATCGGTGGCTTACAGCCAAAACTAATGTTTCACAGAATTAATCTTCATAATATTTCCTACAAGAAAGATTCTATAATATTTTTCGCTAGGATCAATATTTTAGTTGGAAAGTATTTTTCCAACTTCCCGGACCGCCGGCGAGTCGATCAGGGACGCTCCGGGCCTTAGGCCCTACGCGGAGCTCGGCCTTCGGCCTTCGCTCGGCTCCGAAGCTCCACCGTCGGGCCTTCGGCCCGCCGGTTACGCTTGTTTAAGACACTTTTGTAAGGAAATTGTATGGGAGCACTTTATGCCCGCAGTGAAATTACTTGGATTTGGCCCGGGTGGGAGCCTAAAGGTGAGCTCTGTTCCTGCGGCCCTCCGCGGTCGGCCTTCGGCCTCCCACCCTGAAGCTCGCCCTTCGGGCTCGCGAAAATACTAGAAAAATTTATTTTGCCATAACGGCGGCCATCTTGGATTTTCGATAAAAAATTTTTGACATTTGTATTCTAGGGGCCCATACCTCTCCGCATGCAAAATTTCAGCGCGCTCGGACCAACTTGAAAAAAAAATTCGGCCATTTTGAATTTTTTTGATGCAACTTTTTTCTACTCGGGCTCCTGTATGACATTTGATCGAGCACCCCCCGGCTATCTCTTACGGTTTAAAAGTTGCCATACAAAAAAAGTGGAAATTTTTTTCACATTTGTAGCATTTTTCAAAAAAATTTTATATCATTTTATTCTAGACCCTAGAGAGATTCTATGACCAAAATCTGAGCACTCTAGGATAAACTTGAAAAATCGACAAAAAAAAAGTCGGCCATTTTGAAAAAAAAATGGCGACTTCAAAAACTACCCAGGGTCTTCTATGACATTTGGTCGAGCACCCCCCAATATCTCCCCCGTTTAGCCAGGCCGTCCAACATTTTTTGACCCAAGAGTCGCAGACCAAATTCCATATTTTTCCCACACGTCTCCCCGCTCCCTCTATACAAAGACACTTCGACCGTCGAAATCGGTTTAGCCGTTCTCCAGATATAGGGAGAGGTTAGAAATCAGTGGGGTTGCAGCTATATATAAGACCGTATGCCTGTTTGCCACCCACGGGATCAAGATTTGTTAAGTCGCAGTATACAGCATTTCTCGGAACTATCTAGCTACTTACGAAAGCAAGGAGCGCCGGACGATCGAACGCAAGTCCGTTGTCTACGAGCGCTCGGCGCAGACTGAGCGGGCCCGTATCAACAGTGTATTTTATTCGAATTTTAGGTGCTTTAAAAAAATGTCTGTCGACAGAAAGGTATGTCCTATATGTATAATTTTTTTCTTATATGTCAACAAGAAGTTCTAGTTTAGGATAATATTATTTAAGAGTTACAATAAATGCAGGAATCGCAGGAAAAATACATAATGTAAACCTCTTTTTATCGAAAAAATGGGGAAGATACGGAAGGTTATTTATCCACCATTTCAAATAAATCTTAAAATGTCAAACTATGATTACCTCGTACAGCACGGGGAGCATGGTCGCGCTATAGACGATAAAATAGCAGGCCGTCCATCTGTAACAGAACAAGCGTCTATGACGAGGAAATGGACTCGTTATTACATATAAAACTTACGGCGAATCAACTTTTCCTTGACCAACTATTTGGTGCATATTTTCTTTGGGATTTCATTGGATATTTTAACAAATAATATCTGTGATGTTTAATCACATGTATAGTCACGTCTTCACTCATAAAATTCACTATTATTTGATGCAAAACAGGTTGGAAAAACGTATTTATCAACAAACTACGTTCACATGGACGGAATACTGACACTGACAGTTGTCAGCTGCGTAACGTTCCGATATTATGTCTGGATTTCATTTACAAGTCAAAGAAATAATAATGACTAATATTGGTTATTATGCTTCCTGAGTATATCATTCAATGTAACATTTAGTAACAGATAAAATATTTCATTGCGAAATTACTTACAAAATAAATAAGAATGTTCCACAAAATAATATTTACGTAAAAATATTTGCGAATCGCTCCACTATTGGACTACATAGGTATCAATATCAATAGCTCTGTCTCTCTCTAAAACACGTGTACTCGGCACGTGTTGATAAGCAAACATCCGCGTGTTAATCGTGAACTCTAATGCATAGGGCATAAGACTTAGTAAACAAAGCACACGATTGAGTAGCCATCTTGTCGGAAGTCCGATGTCAGAAGTCGAATGTCAGAAGTCGGAAGTCGGATGTCAGAAGTCGGAAGTCGAATGTCAGAAGTCAGAAGTCAGAAGTCAGAAGTCAGAAGTCGGAAGTCGGAAGTCGGAGATAGAATCTATAAAAGGGTCGGAGCGAGCCGATGCGCGTCATTCTTAAAATATCTACAAGACTAACAGTGTCTCTGGCTTTCGTGTGTTATACTGGTGAGTGAAGTTGTTCTGCTATTATTTCTCTGTTTGTTTTTACTTGGAAATTATTCTAAGTGATTGTAAACTTTGAAATTGTGTCTCTGTTTGATTGTGCGGGGACAATATCGTCGTACAGTTGAACCTAGACCTGTGGTGGAGTTGCTTTACCGTCAGTTGTGGGGTTATTTTAGTGTTCTATTTATAGTGTAGTGTTACATTTAAATTGATGTGTATAGTGAAGTTTTCTGTGCTTTGTTTCATGAGTGCCGTCAAGCAATACAAAGACTGGGTCGATGTATGGCTGGTGCTTGGAGATAAGTCTGTGTTTGGTTTTGTAGGGAGTAATTCTTGCAAAACTAGGCTTAGATTATAGCACGTAAAGGAAACTTCATTCGTTTGTTTAATTGGTCAGTAAAATTGAAATTAGTAATTTTCTATGGGGTTATTTTGTGAAAGTTATAAGCCAGATCATTGTTTGTGACAGACTGTTGTCCGGCTAGGCGCTTCTTCCCTTACGGTGTCAAACAAGGAGCGTTTAGGAGTCTTTTTGTTCCAAGTGGAGGGCTTGGGCGCTTTTATTTACTTACAAAAGCGTATTTTCTCACCGGTCTCAAAGAGTCCAACTGTTAGATGGAAGTGAGGACTTTCACGATTGACGAAAGGCATTAGGAGTAATCCTTGCTCACTGAAGTCGGCAGTATTTGAGGCTGGGGTCCTATATATATTTATATTTATTTACTCGGTGCTCTGGTCCATGCTGGCGTTGGTCGCTGGGGATTTCGGTTGTGATCGATCCACATCTAAGTAAAGTTGATCGCAGCTGGGTCTCTCATGTGGCTGGTACTGGTGTGTCCTAGAATACTGGATATATACACGGATAGGGCGATCTACTCTCTGCTACCCTAGCCCGCGGGCAAGAGCAGAGGGGGGGATAAGAACACAAGCCTATAGGTTGCCTATCTCAGCTTCGCTGGCTGAACTGTACAGCTTATGGTAGGGATACACTTGTGCATATTTTGAACACAAGATCTATGGTAAGTGAGGGTCTGTGTTTCAGATATGTTAGAGTAGGGAAAACGATAGGACTAGGGTAAAGTCACACACTATTTCTATGAAAGTAGAATTCTTTTATGATTGGTCCTAAATTATAATTGGTCAACGTGTATTGTGGAGAAATAATTGAACTATTACTATTTATATGGTTTAAATGGACTTTAAATGTGGTGTTTACTATCTTAAAATATGTGGTAAAACTGGTAATTTATAAAATCTCTTATTACTTAATTTATTTGAGTGAAATTAATAATTGTGGTAGCAATTTCTGATCTTTCGGTGTGGCTGCGGGACACTTAGTGTTGCTAACTAGTTTTTCAAGGTAAATTCTATCAAATTGGCTAGGGAAACAAACTATTCTTTGGAATAAAAAGCATAGGTTTGTTATAGGGCCCAGTGGCATGCGAGCGCCGTCCACTGATGGAAAGTCTAAAGCTTAGAAAAGTTTGACTTACTTATTTCTTATAAAAGTTAGCAACTGCTCGGTGTTTCGATAAAACATTAGAAAGATCGAGAAGTTATGGTCTATTAGCAGTATTGGGGAACGGGGGGTTTAGCTAGGGACAAGAAACAAAACAAAAAGGGGGTTAGTTTGTAGATAGATAGCCCTTCAGGCTTACTTGCTTAGGATCCTGATAAAGTGGTTTGATCAGGTCAGGGGTCCCATACCGAATCGCAAGCCCTTGCCCAAACCGGGACCACTAATAAGGCGTAGCGGATGATTACCAAAATATTTTTTAATATTTATTTCATGTATGTTTCACTCACTAACTTTTATACTAAAAATTTCTTCATCACGTCATTAATTTTCTCACATATAACTTTCTAGGCTTAAATCTGATAAAATACTCTTCTATAACACTATGTTATTATGCTACAATAACCTTTATTCTTTTTTAAAATATAAATAAATAAAATTTTAAAAATTAGTCAAAAATACAGCTGATACTCATTAAAGGATCTAGGTTATCGCGGTTCACATCGAAGGGTTCTACTTATTCACGCTAGACGATCACAAGGCCAAATTTACGGGGTATATTTAAAGGGGGGTTAACTATACTGTTGATTAGTCAAGTAAGTAAGTAAATAAGTAAGGTGAGCGGAGGTTTAGTTACATTTGGTTCCGTGACCAAGGGATCTAAGATGTGCTCTGTAGAACACATCTTGGATACCAAGGTTTACAAATAAATAATAGGAAGTAGCCGTTGCAAGGTTACTTTTGGTGCCGAGCAACCAGAATTTTAATTACCTTATTTTATTAGCCTTACCAGGCTACATTTGTTGTTGTGAAAACGAGTGGGTGTGCTGTATTTCTGACTTATTTCATCTCTAAATAAAACTCATATACCTAATATTTTTATTCAATCGCTATTTCATAAAAACAAAAATAACTTTATCGTTAATAAACACGTCTGTAGTATTTTCTTCCATTGTTAATTCTTGCCGCGTTCCGAGCGAAGTCATGCATCAGTATAGAACCAATGATATTTTCGTTTTCCTTTGGTACCTGAAAAATAAAAAAAATAAAAATTAAAATAGCGTAGTAAACCTAGACAAAATCGATTTCTAGGAAATTAGCTCATAATCGTAGTGGTTGAATTAAACATCGTCCCGATTAGGCCATTTGATTTGCATTGCTACGTAGCAATTATTGGCATTGGTGCATCTTGACGTTCCCTTGCGCCTGTGCGTAATACTATTATTTATTCTGTGTCTTAATGTATGTTTTATGGCTGTTGTATAGGCAGGGCAAGTACTGGAAATACTAGGTACTTATATAGAAAATACCCATGTATCTAAAATAATAGGAAGCGCGGAGCTGTAGCACTTTAGAAGAGTTTGCCACCTCGTGACCGGAATTGGAAACATAAGTGTGTACACAATGTACAATAGTAATAGAATTTCATGTTAAAACAAATAGTTCTCTATATGCCCAGTACATTTTCTTAGCAGGTTCTGCCATCTTCAGGGTTATTTTGAAAGCTAACATCACGTTTGCACTTCACACCGGAGATCGGATAGCTTCGATGCTGTTTTATATAGTCTATGAACACTCTGATGATATACATATTCCTAGCAGGCTTGTTATACAGAATTTCATTCATAGGCAGGATAACTACAGTCTAGATGTAAGGTTATTTTCCTAAAATAATCTAGGATACCTAAGCCCTAGATTTAAGACCTAGTAATACAAGAAGATAGGCTCTAGTCTAATGGCTATGGGGGCGCGATTATTCATTGTCGCGCTGAAGTACAATATTATATGGGGCGCCCCGCCATTTTTCTATGAATACTGAATAGCTACACGCATGTTATACTATGACAGTACATCCTTCGATGGATGGTTTGTTTGCATTTCAGTTGTAACTCTATAATCTAAAATTTGGCTGACAGGATTTCATACATCATACAATAATTTGGCATATTGTTTGTACGGTTTGTACCAAATATTGTCACTGTAGTGCAGCCATGAGAAGAACAGGTTTCTGTCTGTTAAGATATAGGTATTAATAATATTAGGACTAATTTAAGTTCATTAGCTTATAAGTCATCATATATTTTCATATTACATCCGTAGTAAACAAGCATACGTCCCTCTTGATGGTGAGAGGTCACCGTAGCCTATGTCTGCCAATTATTTCAATAAATTAAATCCACTGTACGAATTTCAACTTTCTATACGTATATATTTTTACTGTAGTAATACAAATAAGTATGTATGTATAAACAAGATTTTCAATAGCTTCATATGACATGAGTTCGTTATCTCACATGATAAGCTGTAGGCTAGTCTAAAATAGTAAGTGTAAAACCATACAATCATTATGTTCGGTAGATTGTGTACACAGCTTTTATACAATATTACACAAGTCAGGAGTATGCCAACATACTGTACTTCATTACAACCATGTCAAACATATCCTACGAAATATTAGCATTACCAGCATCTGGGAGGTCGTACCTCGCCATACCTTAACTCCATCACTGCTTGCTCATTGTCACAATTGCTCAAATAATTTTATGAAAATTGATTGAAACTTGTAATATTCCTGTTAAGTAGGCATAGATAATAAGCACCATTACTACTATAAAACCATATTTTACTGAGGTTCAGAAATCGTATGTAGTATGTGGTACGCAGTAGGAATGTAAACTTACCTAACATGACCAGGTCCGATCTGATTGTCGGATTACTTTGTGGTCAGTAACGTTGAACGAGCTGGTAGTGCAGATCAGCGAGACTGAAAGGAAATAGTCAGACATTAGAAATGTTCATATATTATAAGAAAGAAAAGGGTTTAGTTTTAGAGTTAGGTTCTGCCAAATAGGGTTCAATATTATTTCATTTATCTACTCACGGGGGCGCGTCCCTTAATTTTGGAACTAAGACACGCCCGTGAGAAATATTGTGTCAGAAAATACAAAGTATACAGCAAAATTTACAAAAAAAAAAAAATATTAAAAAGTTTGAGAACCTCTGCCTTGCAGTTCATAACTACATGAGTTAGTACATAAATAAGTTAGTAAGAAGTTTGCTTAGCCAATAAAATGAGGATGAGTCAGTTAAGTTTGATTTTTACCCGGTAGCTCATGCCTCGCCGTCTTGCATACTTCGCTTAAATTTTCTAGATATAATATTAAGGCCATGAGCTGCTCACTTTTAAAATTTAATAATTAGAATGTGTTATTATAATATAACATAGTACCTTTCATCTATATGAAGACAGTAGATATATGAAAGAAGGACCGGGCTGAAGCGGTGACTCCCGAGTAAAACTGAAATTGAAGATATGAAGGGGTTAGTTAAAATAGGGGATTAATTTTAGAAAACTTAGTTATAAGTATCACTAAGATCGCCTATTTTCTATCTAGGGCATTCATGGTTCAGAAAAAAAAAAGGAACGACCATATCCATTTTTCTAAGTAATGTAAAATTTCCTGCCGAGTCGTTTTACTCACTGAGTAGGGTTAATCAAGTCTAAAAGTAGCCTTTGGTGGCAATAATTTTTGTACTTACTTGGGAATTGTGCTAAGACGGAGTACAGTCCATAAAAAGACACACCGGAAAATTCCTCAGTCCACCTGCACATTGCCGACAGCTGGTTGATGTTCTTCAATGATGATAATCCATTTCATATACTGAAAATTGATACATACACTATTTAAACTTAATGTAGCAGAAATAAAATCTATGCTAAGTCTGGATTTTTAGTCTACATAATTTTATTTAAGTATCAGACGTCAAGTTTTATCTTTGAAAAATACAAAATTAAAGTTTGGACAAGATTCAATGCCTATTTTTAAATGCCATGACATTCGTTTGAAGTCCTACAAATATTATTTTCCATAGCCCATAAGCCAGCGCTTCAGAAAAATAATTGAGAAGTATATATGTTGGTACGGAAACAACGTTACAATTTCCAAGTACAGTTAGGTAGCCTAGATCAAATAAATTAGTCGAACATATTTTTAATGCTTACCGTTTAACCAAGGTATGTTCAGTTTCTATAAATATTGATTTCCATAAATTTGTGGCAGATGTGTAGAAATATCGGGCATTGTAAACTTTCCAGAGAAATTCCAATTAGATGTTGAAACTGAAAAATCGAACAACCATGTAAACCTCATTGAAAGTAACAAATATATTTTGTTAGTTAGGCCTATTTCACGTACATTTAGATCCTCTTAGGGAATGTGAAAGTCAGAAAGTAACGTGGGAAATTTACTAATCATTAACTTATCTGACGACAGAACAATGAAATAAGCAACATTTCACCATATATATTCGGTCTAGTCGTTGTAGTTCGCAAGTATGTTCTGCCGGGTTTCGAAAACAACGACTTGTTTGAAAACACATCAAATAATAAAACAAAAGCTTACCTTTCTTGCAAAGCTGCTTTTGGAGAAGGCAATTGTTCACTTTATTAGTAGAGACATGGCCCGTTAAGACATCCTTTGCATGGGCTGTTTGCTCAGATCATGAGTATGAGCACTAGATTCTTCTATTATCTTGATGAGAAACACAACAAAACACATGTCCATTGCATTGCATTCACTAAATGTCATGTCAATTTCATAACCTCACTCTCGCTATCGGAAAATTACATTGCAATTGCAGTTCGGAGTTCAGTTTGATAAAACAAGATCACTTTGTCGGCATTCGGCAATATTATTTGAGAGTAACGCGTGTTTAGGGCAAATAATGTTTTGTTTGCATTTTCTTACTTAAAGGACAAATGACAAAATGGCGAATATGGACGGCACATGACCGGCGTCGGCGCCGAATTGCCTGTCGTATTGTTTAAGCAGATTAAAATAAAGCGAATATTTAAATAATTCTAGTTGTAGATCACGTAATTAATAATGAGCTAAAGAAAACAAAAACGGATCTGCCATTTTTTCGCGAACAAGCGGATTAGCGGTAAGCATGACATAGATTAGAGAAAATAATTTAACCACAGATAACATATATCTTCGCCAAAAGGTGTTCTATCGGTGACATTACACAAACTATCATTGTTTTTAAGTTGGTACGCTTGATCGGTCATACAATTTTCGACAAAAGATATTCAGTAATTCAGTAATTTATTGTCCGGTGTTGTCATTTACAAAACTTTACTTCATTTTTCTCTACTTCATTATAGTAAAATTAATACAATAGATGTATTTAAATACAAAAGATTTTGTTAATTTAATTTTCTATTGCTTAAATCACATCAAACTATTCAAGTTGTGTAGATTTTGAACGGTATTTTGTAAATAGGGCCTAACACATGTCCCCTTACAAGTGCGGTCCGACCGTCTGTTAGATCCTTAAAGAATCTCACAATATATTTTTAATGTGGTCACACTTTTGTAAACCGATGCGCACACGCGATTTCCTACGCATTGACAAATTTACACGATAGTTTTCGTTCGATTTCATTAAATTATGAAAAAAAAAAAAATCAATTATATATTTCTAATAACTAGTCAAATATTTGAACATTATGATAGGCTAAATTTATGATATCAAATAATTGTTTTGTTGATTTAATGTTTGTGACTACTAAAAACACATTAGTGTGTTTACAATGAAAATACGCCCATGAGGACAATTGTAAAAGAAAAAAAAAACGGTTAAGGATGACAATATTGACAGTGACAGTTCCTTACGAAAAAAAAAATCTGAGCGCGAAGTTATTAAATTTTATTTAAGAAAACCGATTTCACTGAAATTATAGTGTTATGTAGCTTCAAATAATTAGTGTAATTGATAGTGTAGGAGCACGTGTGATTTTTAGTGACGTCTTATTATCACACGAAGAGAAATATGAGGGTTAATTACGGTGCGAAACAAAAGCCGGCTAATTTGAGGTTAGGTTGGATACATTACGGATTTGTAAAAAGAAAATAATGTAAGTTAGTTCAAACTCAGTGAATATGCATTTGTTTTATCCGTACAAGTGGTTTGTAGCGTTATCTCGCCGTCGCAAGGGACAAAAGTGAGTGTCGTCGTAACATATTGGTTACGATCGAAAATTGTGTTTGACGATTGTTCTAAAAAAAAATGCAGATTGTATGTGAAAAGGAAGTGTTTAAAATAGTTATTATATAGCATCAGTGAAGTGCAATGGTGAATAGTGGTGATCAGTGTTTAAAATTCTGCAAGAAAAATGCACAAAGCAAGTGAGTACAAATACAAACAAATATTACCTAGTATTTATCGAAACAGTGATTGATTGTGTATGATTTTTAGAATCTGATTGTATATGACATTTTATTACATATTATTCCTTCTTATTACATACAATTTTACGGAAATAGTGCGCTGAAAACACTTCAAATTTCAACAATATTGATTATTTTAGATTTCAAATGTGATTTGTATCTTAGAAAAGTTTTAATTTGTGATAAGAGTATTCATTACATATTATTTCATGTTCGTGAATTAAGTAAAACAAAATGTTTCAAGTAAACTTAAACTTTACATAAAATAATTGGGAATTTATAAAATACCTTCGTCCGTTAGTTATTTGATGGCTAAATTCGACCGGATCCTTAATTCGTTCGTAGCTCAGGCAGTTTAGGGGTGGACTAATGTATGGGACGGTACATGCGACGGTGGGTTCGAATCTTACTTTTGCTTCACTTTTTGTAATTTTATTTTGAAATACCATTTTATTTTGTTTTATATTTACGACTTTGTTTTGTTTATTATTTTCAAAAAATAAAAATAAAATTTTTTTTTTTTTTTGTAAATCATTTTAAAATTGAATGAAGGTGGTTTTTACAACAAGTTTTAGGGAGTAGTTAATGTTACTAATGTGGTATTTCATTATTTACAATTCAAGTGAGAGATATTTTTGGAAAACTGGAAGCAGGTTGTATTCCTCAAAAACTTGCCATTTATTGTATAAATAAGGAGTCGACTTTGGAGATGAAGAAAATATTGATTAGTTTTGCTGTGTTCAAATGACTGGATCTTCTGTGATTATGCTGATTGTGATCAAGTCTGCAGCGTGTCTTCGGAAGAGATTTCATGGTGTCCTGGGTTATGACACCGACTGAGAAGAGAATAGTTTGGAAAATTTTGAAATATTACCAGGAGGCCAGCAGGATTTAACCATCATCATTAGCTACTCAAGAACCCATCATAGAACTAGCCAAGTATGAAGGAGAAAAAAGGAAGAGAGACACCTTTGACCAAGTTCCTCAACCCATTGTCGTGTTTGTTAACAATTTGCTAAGTTTGCTGCAACTGCAAATGCCATGAAGAAGGAATAATTTGTCTGAGGTTACAAAACTTTTGGGGCATGTTATACAATATTGAAAACATAGAATAGGACAATACAAGTTTTAAGCTCGTTTCAAGAAAAATTCATTATTTTGTTATATTATTATCTAATCAAATAAAAGTATTTTGAACCTACTTATGACATCATTTTGTATTTTATCATAAGGCAATTAAAACCAAAATAAAATTTTGCAGATAGTTTGAAAAAAAAAGGAATATATTTTATCAAAACCACATCAAATTTGATGTTACATTATATTTTACAAAAAATATCAAAACCATATCAAAATTAAGGATACATCATATTTTGCGGGAAAAAATTGAAAATATGAAAACCACTTCAAAACTGCAATTACTTTTTTTTTGCAAAATTGTATTATGCGTTTATTATGAACATTACATGATGTGTAATGTAAATTTTATGAGTACATTGGTTACAAGTCAATGACTTCTTAGTAAAGAATGTTTATTTATTGCGGCATACTTATGTGGTACATTATTATTTTTCTTTCTTATCATCATCATCATTATCATTATTTTAAATGCGTCATGAGTTCTTCAAAATTTTATTGAGATGCAGTGTTATTATTATAGGGGTGGTAGAAGTCAAAATTTTGACTAAAATTAATTTTATTTCTATAGTGATCTGTGTGATAAAGGGCCTTATTGGCTAGCCCATCGTAAAGTTTCACTGTCATTTAGTAGTTTCATTCCTAGGATTATAAAGTGGTGTATGGTGGATGTAAATCTATAATACGGATTTTTTTTTTATTATCTAGATAAAGAAGTCGGTTCATTATGTGGACAACAATTTTTTTTTAAATTTTTTTTGTATAGAGAATGTATTGAACATTCATTGTATGGTTGGATTCTTTTAATATAATCATAATTGGACATATAGTATCTAGTCTACCTGGGGTAGACATTAGAAAATTCAGAGCGGTGGATAAGCTATTTTTCATTTTAGTTATTACAGTTAGCAGTGATATTTATTATTTATGCGTTATCATTTATTACATTATATAGGGTGGTATACTGTACGATATCGGTAATCACCAGTGCAGATCCTCGTTCCTAAGCATAACTTGGTCAGTATTTTATCCTACAAAGATCGGAGTAGGGAGGGCCACTATTTTGTTTAAGTGACTGTACTTACTTTTATAAATTTTTTGCATTTTATGCTATCAATTTTGCATTATGAACTGTAAAAAAAAAAAAAAAAAACAACAAAGACAGGGAAATTGAAAGTAGGCTAGTGTTCTTACAGTAATTGACTCTAGTTAAAATGTGACCATAAAATATAATATTTTGTTTCGTACGAACATTTTATTTTTAGTATGTGCATCAAACTATTTCCACACATTGTCAAATTGTTTGCGGTTAATAAATACTTTGTAAAAATGAAATATAGACGTATAAAATGAAACCTATCATAAATAAATTGAAATTTTCTTTGCCTTCGAGTCAGGGTAGAGTGGAGTAAAATGGGATACGTGAATTTTGAAGTTATTATGTTATTTTATTTCCATTTTTATTCTTTATTTTGATTACTTTTAAGAGCGTTGGCTTTCTGTTGAGATCGAGTGAAAGAGCGAATGAGGAAGTAAGAATGGTTACATTGTGTGTGTGTGTGTGAATAATTTAGAGATGATGAATGTTTATAGATGTAAGAATGTTTTGAATGGGATGAATGACTGAATGATGTGTGTCTTGAATGTATTTTTTATGAATGAGTGGATTGATATAGACAGACAGCGCTGGAAAGTGGTCAAAACTAGTTTGGTCGGAATTTGCGGGGAATAAACAGCGGGGGGAATTTTGGGAACACATTAGTCATAAAAAGCTTATTGGTTAGGTTAAAATCCATTGGATTCGACCCATTTCAAGGGTAGTTTTTCGTGATTACTACTCACAAGGTAATAAGACCCATACTGAATCCACACACCTCATCTTGAATGGGATGTATTTGACAATCGACATATTTAAGGGCCAAATCGTCTAGTGAGAACGAGGCTCTTTTCAATATTTGGTTCCTTGTTATGTGTTCAAATATGTGAAGTTTAGTATCATCAAATCATTTCTTTATTTGATCAAGGATGTGGTACCAAGTTGAGGTACATGCTTATGTCATTTAAGGTTTGTTTTATAAAAAAAAAAAAACACATCCAAACAAATCTTAAGTCAGTATATTTTATTCAAGTATGAGACATGCGCCAAAACATGTGGCTGGAGTGATTAGGTAGAAAAATTGGTTTGAGTTCCGACAATGGAGATTGAAGGCTCTGGACTTATAATGAGAGCTCTAAAGGTTTCTTCGTAATTGCGTGGGAAGTTATTGTGAACTCGTTGAAATTATTACGATAATTATTCCGGTCCAACAGTGTGGATGGAATGAATATTCGCCGCGACCGGGGAACGAGCTAGCAAGAACGGGTTAATAGGACCTATCAGATTCACAACCTGGTATCCCTGGCGATGCGTGGACTCTGAGAAAGGGGTTATCATGGTTCATTGTCGAGATTCTGATGAGCTGATTTCAAAACTGAGTCGCTAGCAGTTGCATAGTATTGGAATACACACTACACGATTAGAAATGGGGGGATATTTCCGACTGATCTAGAGATATTTTTCTTTTATTCTTTTATTCAGTTTTATTGCTTCTTTTGCTAGATCAGATTGCATTTTTTTACAAAACTACTTTGTATTTTAAAAAAAAGTCAATCTTGGGGGCGAGTTGTAACAGAACAAGCGTCTATGACGAGGAAATGGACTCGTTATTACATATAAAACTTACGGCGAATCAACTTTTCCTTGACCAACTATTTGGTGCATATTTTCTTTGGGATTTCATTGGATATTTTAACAAATAATATCTGTGATGTTTAATCACATGTATAGTCACGTCTTCACTCATAAAATTCACTATTATTTGATGCAAAACAGGTTGGAAAAACGTATTTATCAACAAACTACGTTCACATGGACGGAATACTGACACTGACAGTTGTCAGCTGCGTAACGTTCCGATATTATGTCTGGATTTCATTTACAAGTCAAAGAAATAATAATGACTAATATTGGTTATTATGCTTCCTGAGTATATCATTCAATGTAACATTTAGTAACAGATAAAATATTTCATTGCGAAATTACTTACAAAATAAATAAGAATGTTCCACAAAATAATATTTACGTAAAAATATTTGCGAATCGCTCCACTATTGGACTACATAGGTATCAATATCAATAGCTCTGTCTCTCTCTAAAACACGTGTACTCGGCACGTGTTGATAAGCAAACATCCGCGTGTTAATCGTGAACTCTAATGCATAGGGCATAAGACTTAGTAAACAAAGCACACGATTGAGTAGCCATCTTGTCGGAAGTCCGATGTCAGAAGTCGAATGTCAGAAGTCGGAAGTCGGATGTCAGAAGTCGGAAGTCGAATGTCAGAAGTCAGAAGTCAGAAGTCAGAAGTCAGAAGTCAGAAGTCGGAAGTCGGAAGTCGGAGATAGAATCTATAAAAGGGTCGGAGCGAGCCGATGCGCGTCATTCTTAAAATATCTACAAGACTAACAGTGTCTCTGGCTTTCGTGTGTTATACTGGTGAGTGAAGTTGTTCTGCTATTATTTCTCTGTTTGTTTTTACTTGGAAATTATTCTAAGTGATTGTAAACTTTGAAATTGTGTCTCTGTTTGATTGTGCGGGGACAATATCGTCGTACAGTTGAACCTAGACCTGTGGTGGAGTTGCTTTACCGTCAGTTGTGGGGTTATTTTAGTGTTCTATTTATAGTGTAGTGTTACATTTAAATTGATGTGTATAGTGAAGTTTTCTGTGCTTTGTTTCATGAGTGCCGTCAAGCAATACAAAGACTGGGTCGATGTATGGCTGGTGCTTGGAGATAAGTCTGTGTTTGGTTTTGTAGGGAGTAATTCTTGCAAAACTAGGCTTAGATTATAGCACGTAAAGGAAACTTCATTCGTTTGTTTAATTGGTCAGTAAAATTGAAATTAGTAATTTTCTATGGGGTTATTTTGTGAAAGTTATAAGCCAGATCATTGTTTGTGACAGACTGTTGTCCGGCTAGGCGCTTCTTCCCTTACGGTGTCAAACAAGGAGCGTTTAGGAGTCTTTTTGTTCCAAGTGGAGGGCTTGGGCGCTTTTATTTACTTACAAAAGCGTATTTTCTCACCGGTCTCAAAGAGTCCAACTGTTAGATGGAAGTGAGGACTTTCACGATTGACGAAAGGCATTAGGAGTAATCCTTGCTCACTGAAGTCGGCAGTATTTGAGGCTGGGGTCCTATATATATTTATATTTATTTACTCGGTGCTCTGGTCCATGCTGGCGTTGGTCGCTGGGGATTTCGGTTGTGATCGATCCACATCTAAGTAAAGTTGATCGCAGCTGGGTCTCTCATGTGGCTGGTACTGGTGTGTCCTAGAATACTGGATATATACACGGATAGGGCGATCTACTCTCTGCTACCCTAGCCCGCGGGCAAGAGCAGAGGGGGGGATAAGAACACAAGCCTATAGGTTGCCTATCTCAGCTTCGCTGGCTGAACTGTACAGCTTATGGTAGGGATACACTTGTGCATATTTTGAACACAAGATCTATGGTAAGTGAGGGTCTGTGTTTCAGATATGTTAGAGTAGGGAAAACGATAGGACTAGGGTAAAGTCACACACTATTTCTATGAAAGTAGAATTCTTTTATGATTGGTCCTAAATTATAATTGGTCAACGTGTATTGTGGAGAAATAATTGAACTATTACTATTTATATGGTTTAAATGGACTTTAAATGTGGTGTTTACTATCTTAAAATATGTGGTAAAACTGGTAATTTATAAAATCTCTTATTACTTAATTTATTTGAGTGAAATTAATAATTGTGGTAGCAATTTCTGATCTTTCGGTGTGGCTGCGGGACACTTAGTGTTGCTAACTAGTTTTTCAAGGTAAATTCTATCAAATTGGCTAGGGAAACAAACTATTCTTTGGAATAAAAAGCATAGGTTTGTTATAGGGCCCAGTGGCATGCGAGCGCCGTCCACTGATGGAAAGTCTAAAGCTTAGAAAAGTTTGACTTACTTATTTCTTATAAAAGTTAGCAACTGCTCGGTGTTTCGATAAAACATTAGAAAGATCGAGAAGTTATGGTCTATTAGCAGTATTGGGGAACGGGGGTTTAGCTAGGGACAAGAAACAAAACAAAAAGGGGTTAGTTTGTAGATAGATAGCCCTTCAGGCTTACTTGCTTAGGATCCTGATAAAGTGGTTTGATCAGGTCAGGGGTCCCATACCGAATCGCAAGCCCTTGCCCAAACCGGGACCACTAATAAGGCGTAGCGGATGATTACCAAAATATTTTTTAATATTTATTTCATGTATGTTTCACTCACTAACTTTTATACTAAAAATTTCTTCATCACGTCATTAATTTTCTCACATATAACTTTCTAGGCTTAAATCTGATAAAATACTCTTCTATAACACTATGTTATTATGCTACAATAACCTTTATTCTTTTTTAAAATATAAATAAATAAAATTTTAAAAATTAGTCAAAAATACAGCTGATACTCATTAAAGGATCTAGGTTATCGCGGTTCACATCGAAGGGTTCTACTTATTCACGCTAGACGATCACAAGGCCAAATTTACGGGGTATATTTAAAGGGGGGTTAACTATACTGTTGATTAGTCAAGTAAGTAAGTAAATAAGTAAGGTGAGCGGAGGTTTAGTTACACATCGCACTATTTGTAAGTGCGATATCCGGACGGCCTGATACACAGAACACCCCACTAGAAGCCAAATGCAAGCGATATTGTTCGAGACGCAAATCACCAATCCTTGCGGGGTGAGGCGGGCGCGCACGGTGCTGCCATTGGTCGTTTCAAATAATGGCGCGCCTTTATGATTAGCAGTAGGGATGGGAATGGGACATGTCTATTATAGACAATGGTACCGGTACCAGTACTGTGGTGAATTTGTTTTGCAACAAATTATAATATTATAATTAAATTATAATAAGGCCTAGTTACCCTTCGGGTTGGAAGGTCAGATGGCAGTCGCTTTCATAAAACTAGTGCCTACGCCAAATCTTGGTAGTAGTTTCCAAAGCAGACCCCAGGCTCCCATGAGCCGTGGCGAATGCCGATGCCGGGATAACGCAAGGAGGATGATAATTGTGATAGCATCTCAATAAAAATCATTCTAGTAACTAATAACTAAACTGTGCATTTTTACTTACGTTTACTAAGTTAAATTACCAACTAAATATTCTAAACTAATCAACGAACTAAATACCACTAAAGACTCTACAGATTCTAGATAATGATTCACTATTACAAATCTGCTTTCTTTTATATTTCATAAAATAGTAGCACATGGTACGAACGGCAGTACGAAGTTCCCGCAACAGACATAAACTAACATGGCCCCATGCCTAGTCGTTTACGTGAAAGGGATAGCATATCACATTGTTAACTCGGTAAAGAGGGATGGACGCGCCTCGGCGCCGCTCAGCACAACCATATTGACCAGTATAAATGAACTCCGCGGACAATAAACAATATTCAACAAAATAATTAATTTGACTTAACTGTGGAATGTTGTTCCATCTTTTTTACATGTAGAAGTGTTAGAAGACTTGCCACACCACTTTATGCTGTAAGAGACCATTGTTTGCAACCAAAATTGATTATTTAAGATTTTTTCCCGAGCGGACACGGACACTGTTAGCGGGTCGTATACTTGGGCGCTACTGATCGGTGTCGCACGCGTTCAAACTTTTATAAACCTGATTTGTCGTATGCTTGGTGACCGCGAGTCGCCCTGTAAGGGCCATCTTGTTGTATTGATCTGTGGCCTGATATTTTTTCGTCTATCGCGCGACCATGCTTCCCGTGCTGGATATAACAAATAGGATTGTGATTTGTGATCATTTATTACCCCAAATAACATATTTAACAGCACAATCACGATTCTAAACGAGTGATCCCACTACGAAATTTGAAAACGTCTACCGAAAAAACTGATTTGTTTTAAGTATAAACTGGTGTAGAAACTCTAGGTCCATGGGGCCCCAGCGCGAACAAGTTGTTCACAGAAATCGCGAAGCGTCTGGTTGAGGTAACTGGTGACCGAAGAGCTGGCGACTTCCTCGCACAACGTATCAGCATTGCGATACAGCGAGGAAATGTCGCCAGTATCCTTGGTACAATGCCTCAAGGGCCTATTTTAGACATTAGCTAGCTTTTAAGTTTAGTCTTAGTTTCTTATATAATTATGTAAATATGTTCATGTAAATAAAGAGAATTATCAGTATAAAAAAACATATTTTAAAATATTATATTATGATTAACTAGCTTAAGATATGTTCTTTTAGAAACATTATCAGTTTTTTAATAATCACTTAAGTATAGTTTCATTATAGTTTTGAATGAAAAATGTTACATTTTGCAAAAAACGCTCTTCTTTAGGAATAAGGCCTCTTAACCTTGGTTGATTCCGTTTCGCGCTACTTAGATAGAGGGATGCAGGTGGACGTGCTGTACTTTGATTTAAAAAAAGCCTTTGATCGCGTAGATAACGACGTACTCTTAAGCAAATTATGCAGCATTGGTTTCTCGCCTAAACTGCTTTGCCTTTTTGCTAGTTATCTACGTGATAGACGGCAATATGTGCAGCACAGATGCTTTGTGTCGAGTGCCTACCCCACCCGTTCCGGGGTCAGTCAGGGCTCTATTCTGGGTCCTCTGCTCTTTGGTGTTATGGTCAATGATCTTGCCTTGGTGCCTAAGCATGCGCAATGCCTACTCTATGCTGACGACCTGAAACTAATTTACAGGGTCCAGGAAGATTCTGACTTACAATCTTTACAAAGTGATATTGATCGGGTTTATGAATTGAGTCTTGTAAACAAACTTCTGAAACTTCAGTTCAATGTTGACAACTGTGCGGTTATGTTTTAGATTCCCACCTTAACTTTCATGAGTACATGACAATGCTTGCTGCAGACTGTTACCGCAGGCTTGGTTTTGTTGTCCGCAACGCCAAAGAATTTGACAATCCCAGGGACATAAAGCTTCTTTATACTACCCTGGTGAGAAGTAAGCTTGAGACAGCCTCAGCCGTTTGGAATCCCCATGAAGCGCCCTACATCCTGCTGCTCGAAAAGGTCCAAAAAACATTTTTGCGTTTCTTTTATAAAAAAATGTACGGGTATTACCGATTCTTGTACCCAACAAAATTCCTTTTGGGGACGTTGGGTTTCTTCTCATTAGAAGTTAGGCGTAATGTCGTGCTGATGTCTGTTGCATGTGGTATTTTGAAGGGGAGTCAGATTGCCCGGTTTTAGTATCCCAGCTGGTCCGTCTATTTGTTCTCTCTGTGACGAAATATGCTTTTCGTGAATGTAGGCACCCCTACTGGCGGTGCCGGCCGCTCGAACCGTGTTTTGCCGCAAGTAACCGCTAGTTCGTGCACTGCAAATAGTGAATGAGTTTTTAGACGTGGCACCTAATGTTGATATTCTTGCGAGCAGATGGGCGTTTATACGCGTTTATATCGCATTATACTCTAATTTGCTTCTGACATACGCATTATACAATAGTAGGGCAATTTTCACGTCACTGAATTGTGCGGCTGTTCTCATGATAAAATCTAACGTCTTGTTAGCCTTCTTGCAAATGCTTATGATGTGATCGTGCATGTTGAGCTTAGTATCCAACCCAATACCAAGATCTTGGATGGCGGAAACGTGCTCCAGCGGAACGCCAGAAAGATGGTAGCTCGCTGTGATCGGGTTTTTTGACCTAGTAAATGTGATGGCTTTACATTTCTTAGCGTTAAGCTCCAGCTTGTTCTTAGCGCTCCACCGTGACACTGTATCCACCATCTGCTGGAGAAAGTCGCAGTCCAAGGAACTATCTATTGGCAACATTAACTTGAGATCGTCAGCAAAGAGGAGAAAATGCGCCCCAACAATACTACTGCAAAGGTCGTTTACCATAATAAGAAACTGTGTCGGACCCAAGTTGCTCCCCTGGCTAACTCCCGAACGCGTATAATATTCTCTAGACCGGAAGTTCGACATTTGCACGTATTGGCTACGATCTTTCAAGTAATTAGCAAAAAACGACAAGAGCTTTGGGGTGAAACCGAGTGCTGCAAATTTCTGCAGTAGTACGTCATTGTCGACCAAGTCGAATGCCTTTTTGAAATCGAAGTATATCGCATCTACTTGGTGGTGCGAGTCCATCTTTTCCAACATGTAATCAAAAAAACAGATATGGTTCGTGGCAGTAGACCGGGCTATACGAGCGTCATGTTTTGATTTTGCTGTTTATTTAATATTTAATTTTGTGTTACTTGTTGTAATTTTTATTTAAAATTCACGGTGCTTTAGTTTTGTATACTGTCATACTGTGTAATTTTCTTTGTGTAAATAAATAAATAAATCTATTTAAATATTATTTGATCCTAGCGAAAAAACGTACAAAACTTTTATTGTAGCAAATTTTATGTTTGTTATTCCCGTTGAAGATTGATTTAGTTGTGGACCACCGTTTTCGAGTTATTTGCAAAAAACGGCTCGTGTAATCTATTTAAAATACTGTCCTACTAAAATATTGATCCTAACGAAAAATCTTACATAACGTTTCTTGTAGCAAATGTTATATAGATTATTTCTGTTTAATATTATTTCTGGTAATGATGAATGAATTTTTTTGATGTTATTAACAAAAAGCGGCCCATGTAATCTATTTCAAAATATGTACTTTCCAACTAAAATATTGATCCTAGCGAAAAAACGTATAGAACCTTTCTTAAAGGAAATTTTATGTAGATTTTATTCTCGTGAACATTTTATTTAGCTGTGGGCCACCGTTTACGAGGTATTTACAAAAAACGGCTAACGAAATCTATTTAAAAATATTTTCCAACTAAAATATTGATCCTAGCGAAAAATCTTATAGAACCTTTCTTGTAGGAAATTTTATGACGATTAATTCTGTATATCGTTATTTTTTGCTGTGAGCCACCGTTTTTGAGTTATCAACAAAAAGCGGCCCATTTTAAAATACTTTCCAAATAAAATATTGATTCTAGCGAAAAAACGTATACTTAGAACCTTTCTTGTAGGAAATCTTATGTAGATTTTTTTCTCGTGAACATTTTATTTAGCTGTAGGCCACCTTTTACGAGGTATTTACAAAAAACGGCCCATGAAATCTATTTAAAAATACTTCCCAACTAAAATATTGATCCTAGCGAAAAATATTATAGAACCTTTCTTGTAGGAAATATTATGAAGATTAATTCTGTGTAACATTAGTTTTGGCTGTGAGCCACCGATTTCAATCAATCAATTTCAAAAAATCAATAAATGATTGATTGATTGATTGATTTAGAGTTATTAACAAAAAACGGCCCATGAAATTTATTTAATAATAATTTCCAACTAAAATATTGATTCTAGCGAAAAATGTTATAGAACCCTTCTTGTATGAAATATTATGTAGATTAATTTTGTGTAACATTAGTTTTGGCTGTGAGCCACCGATTTCGAGTTATTAACAAAAAACGGCCCATGAAATGTATTTAAAAATACTTTTCAACTAAAATATTGATTCTAGCGAAAAAACGTATAGAACCTTTCTTGTAGAAAATATTATGTAGATTAATTCTGTCTAACATTATTTTTGGCTGTGAGCCACCGTTTTTGAGTTATCAACAAAAAACGGCCCAAATATCTATTTAAAAATACTTTCCAACTAAAAAATTGATCCTAGCGAAAAAAGTTATATAACCTTTCTTATAGGAAATTTTATGTAGATATTTTCTGTTTAACATAATTTTTTGCTGTGGGCCACCGTTTACGAGGTATTGACGAAAAACGGAGCATGTAATCGATTAAAAAAAACTTTCTTACTAAATTATCCATTTATATATTGATCCTATCGAAAAAACGTGCATAACCTTTCTTGTAGGAAATTTTATGTAGATATTTTCTGTTTAACATATTTTTTTGCTGTGGGCCACCGTTTACGAGTTATTTACGAAAAACTAAAAAATTGACTTTCAAGATCGAATGGCAGGGTACGGACCCCACCTCATGTCATGGCATTATTTTTCCATGGCTATTTAGACCCTCATCTTTCACTGGTAAAAATGACAGACTGCCTCAAGAACCTTTTTTGGAATTTTTTTTTTTACTACTTTGTACCGTTCTGGCACGGTGAAGGACCCGGCCAAATGATCTGGCATAAATACTATGTGACTTCTGAGGAACTCTATTTTCACTTTTTAATAATTCCAGGTTGCCTCAAACACCTTTTTTGGGCCTCAAAAAATTAAATCTTTAAAAATTCATAGCTCGATAAAGCCCCGCTCCCCAGCTGCCAGACTTGCAGACCTGATGTTGGCTATGATCAGAGAAGCATCTGAGCACCTTTCCAGGTTGCCTCAAGGACCTACTCCAAAATCCTGCCAGCTCTTGGACCAATCGACATTGTACATTTTGTCTGTCATTCTTTGAAGTTATTCAGTGCGAGACGGAAATTTACTTTTTTTATTTTTTTCTTACTTTTCTTTTAAATTTTTTTTCTTTGTATTTTTTTTAAATTACACAAATTAATACCTTTCATTTGAGATACGTTTTGTCAAAATCGGACGATACAATAAAAAGATAGAATTTTTTTCATTTTCATAAAACACCTCGCTACGCTCGGCTTCCTAAGAGATGAAATTTCGATATCCTCGGAAAAAATCGTTTACTATAATGTCTACTATCACCATGCAAAGCGGCTTGCTTCCATCCAAAAGTGCAGCTTTTGGCCAAAAATTCTCCATAACAAGTATGACTATAAGTAAATAAATAATAAACAAAAATATTGGGGGACATCTTACATAGATCAACCTAGCCCCAAACTAAGCAAAGCTTGTACTATGGGTGCGATACGAATACATACTTATATAGATAAATACATACTTATATTATATACACAGAAAACATCCAAGACTCAGGAACAAATATCTATGCTCATCACACAAATAAATGCCCTTACCGGGATTCGAATCCGCCGGGACCGCGGCTTAGCAGGCAGGGTTTTTTTCATGAATATTTGTGGATAATCTCATGTAAAGTATATCAATTTAACTCAATCAATCAAGTGACACTGAGTACCGTATCAAACGCTGCACTTTCATTATTGTTAGCATCCGAATACATTATAAATAAATAAATAAATTGCAAACAGAACTAAAACTGTTCAAATTTTCTGACAAAAAGAAGTCTTCTATGTATCCCGCGGCGGAAGACCTGTTTAGTATTGAACTGCAGAACAAGATGAAGTAGTTAAGCAGATACGCTTTTACATTTTATCCTTTAATCGTAAACTAGAACTTTCCTTTGCTAATCCGCGATAGATTAACATGGATTTCCGCAAAGTAACGCCTGATTCCATCGATTATTTTATCCTTTCAAAATAGGTTGCAAGTGTTGCAACACCAAAACTTTTTCGCTGTATACGTAACGTAAGGCCCTCTGGCTAAGAACGTCTACCCGAGAGTCCCAAGTGTAACTGGAATGGAGTCACGAAGTCATCAAAGATAAGAGGTGAAAATTATTAGAGAGAAAGATCATTCAGCCTTGTTATTTAACAAAGCTAAATGGTGTTTGTAATATGTCATAGTTCTTTTTGCATTTGAATAAATCGGCAATGAAAACCTCGTAAATGCAATCTGATATTTAAACAAGGAGTAGGTAGGTAATACCTTTTTTAGGTAATATTCGATCTAAACGATCACAACATGACGTTTTGCCTCATATGGCAATCAGATTATGTCTCTAGCATTAAAATTCATTAATATCAAATATTAGTCAAAATTACATAAAAATAAAATCATATATCTTATGGGCAACTGAAGTCATTTCATAAAAACCGGCCAAGAGCGTGTCGGGCCACGCTCAGTGTAGGGTTCCGTAGTTTTCCGTATTTTTCTCAATGTTCGCGCCCTTTTCATTCATTATCATTCATATCGTCCATCCCGCTCGCTCTTCCTTATGATAGGTTCAACCTCATTTTTAATTGTCATGTCACCCGCCTCTTTGCCAAACTTCTTAAAAAATATAAAATACGTCAAGTGTCAATCCGCAAAAAGAAAGTCGTTGTCAATGGTGAAAAAAAATATCCGCAACGAATTAAGTTATTAATTAATTATATTATAATAGAACGATTCGCGAGTGTGCAGTGCAAGGAAAGAGAGAACCAAGCTTTGCAAGGGTGGCCACCCGATAAACTCTCGAGACGACAACATCGGTGAGTTTGGCTCCCCATCAATCTCCATAATTTTATTTTCCGTTTTGTTTTATTTTATTACAATAGTTCGTTAGGAACTTCGTATCCGCAGGTCCTTCAACATTTCTGGTCTTCGAACCTGATTCTCTTCCCCTAATTTCTCCTCATACATTCATTGCGAATCGTTCTCCTCCCGCACCGCCCGTATAAATATTACCTAAATTATTCCTAATTACTCGCTCCCGCAGTTTAGGTATTTATTTATACGTATATTACTTTATTCGTCGCTCCGCCCTTATAAATTATTTACCTAAATATATATTTTTAACCGCACCCGCAATTTAGGTATACGTTTATAAGAGTTTATCCTTTCATAGGAACATAAATTGATTTACCGCATATTTAACCCGTCTCCTGCAAAATGGCAAAAGAAACAAAAGCCGAAAGCGTTGACAGCTGGTGTTATGAAGACGAGTTGTCAATGCTTGAAGCAAAACGCAACGTCTTCTTTGAACTCGTCCAGGGTATTTATAAAAAGTCGCTAGTTGCCGATACAGATGCAGTGAGTCGCGAAAGTTTTCTTGACGCTGCTGACACTATCGACGAACTTCGGACGGAGTTCAAAGAGGTGGTAAATGAGTACAACCGCACGCTACTGAGGACTAAGACGGCTGCTGTCCCTAATTATCAGCCGCTCATAGCCTTTGAAGATTTGTACTGCCGCATCAGGAGAGTGGTTAAGCGACTGCAACCAGCCGCACCGCCGGCCTCTTCGCCGCCTTTATCGGTGGAGAGAGCTAGACCTTCTTTGCCAACGATGGAACTGGTAGCGTTTGATGGAGACATACGTAACTGGCCGCTGTTCTACGCTAGTTTTAAATCGAGAGTGCATGACAATCTGTCACTTACCGACGAGGAGAAGCTGTTTTATTTGATTGGGAAATTGTCACCAAAAGCTCAAGCCGTCTTTGCAGGTATAACTCCGAGCGCAGATAATTATCAGCTTATTCTAGATAGTCTACTTGACAGATTTCAAGATAAGCGCACTCTTGCCTCGACTTACATGGATCAAATGCTCAATTTGAAGATTAATGGTCCCGCTTCCTCGTCTAACTTTCAGACATTCATCGATAAGTTTGTGACTGCTGCGAATGCGCTTAAATCGCTTAAGCTCGATGATTTAAGCGATTTTATGTTTATGCATATAGCTTTAAAGAAGTTAGACCAGGAAACTCTTCGAGCATTTGAGATGCTGCATCGAAATACGAAGTTGCCTACATTTCGCGATCTGTCAGATTTCATGAAAAGTCAGTTTAGGATTTATCAAAACTCTCAACCATGTACCGCCGTCTCCGCCGCCGTAAATCCATCGCGCGAAAAAGGTGTTAAGTCTACTCAACCGCGTAGTGCCGCACCTAAACTACAAAGCTACGTTGCTTGCGCGAGCACTACTAAATGTATTTGTGACAATATTGTCCATGAACATTTATTCAAATGTCCTTCTTTTAACGACTTAACGTCTTCTGATCGCTTCAAACGCGCTAAAGAGCTTAAAGCATGTGTTAACTGCTTAAGCATTAAACACCGCACCCGCGAGTGCAATTCCGAGGTGAAATGTCGAGTTTGCCATCAAAAGCATCATACTCTGTTGCATTTTGACAAGAACAAGGATGAAAAAGCTTCGACATCTGATGAGTCAAATTCATCTACGAGCAACGCAGCTAAAACATCCTCGCCGCCGGAAAGCACGTCTTGTAACACGTCTATCGTGACGCGAGCACTTGCAGCCTCTAACAATAAAGTGTCAAATCAAAACTCAACATCTTCGTGTGACACGGTTTTGCTGTCCACCGCAAAGGTCATAGTTCGCGACAGTAAAGGTGAAACGCAGGTTATCAAATGTCTACTTGACACCGCGTCACAAAGTAACTTCATTACTGAAGAATGTTGTAGGCGCTTAGGTCTAACTTTTGATAGGAAACCAAGCTCTGTATTCGGCATTGGAAAAACCAAAAAGATTGTTAAGGGGAACGCAAACGTAAAAGTATTTTCGCGATTCGACGATAATGTCAACTTCGACGTTTCGAGTTTGGTGGTCGATCGCATCACCGACGACCTGCCGTCAGTGCCCGTGGACATGTCAGCACTGACACATGTTCATGGTCTCCCTCTAGCTGACGACACGTTGGATACGCCCGTCGCAATTGATGTACTGGTGGGTGCAACTATATTTCCACATTTGCTGCTGCCGCATATCGTCAAAAGTGAAGTGGACTATATGCCACCAGCTATACAAACGGTGCTGGGATATATTTTAATGGGTTCGGTGCCTGCTTTACAGCCTCCGCGTAAATATACTTCAGCTTGTTGTACTTCCGTGGACTCCATGGACCACCTCCTCAGAAAGTTCTGGGAACTTGAGGAAGTATCCGCTCCGCCCGCTCAAAGCCAAGATGACTTTGAATGCGAGGAATATTTCCGCGCCACCACTACGCGCGACGCTAGTGGTAGATATACTGTGGCATTGCCTTTCCGAGATGACGTGTTCAAGCTCGGAGAGTCGCATTCGGCTGCTAAGAGGCGCTTTCTTTGTCTTGAAAGAAAGCTAGAGTCATCGAGTGTGTTACGTGCTGCCTATGACGATATAATTCGTGAATACGTCAGTAAGGATTATATATCGGACGTGACTAACTCTCTCAACGCGAACACCTCTTCAGCCCTCGCATACATAATTCCTCATCATGCTGTCGTGCGTGAGGATAAGACCACTACCAAAGTTCGTATGGTCCTGGACTCGAGTAGCAAGACAACTACAGGCCTGTCGCTGAATGATGTCTTGCACTCAGGGCCCAATCTTCAAGGGGATTTATTTTCAATCCTCTTGAACTTTCGCTTATTCAAAATAGCGCTTTCAGCCGATTGTCGCCAAATGTTTTTACAGATTGGTGTTCGCGAATCGGACCGCCAGTTTCAACGAATCTTATATAGATTCCGCCCGGCAGATCCCATTTCGACATACGAATTTAACCGTGTGTGTTTTGGTATGAAGTCGAGCCCATATCACGCGCTCCGCGTCGTTCGCCAGCTGATTGCAGACGACGGAAATAAGTTTCCAATGGCAGCAGCGATCGCATCGTCCTGCACATACATGGATGACGTATGCTTCAGCATTATGTCAGATGATTCGCAACAGCGGGATGAATCTGTTGCTATCGCTGCGGCTAAGGAGCTTATTGACCTATTCAAATGCGGTCAATTTGATCTTGTCAAATGGACCTGCAACTCAGAGACCGTGCTACGTGAGATACCTGCTTCTCATAGGGCTTCCGTAGACTTGGAAATAGACCCAGGAGTCTCGCAAAAGGTCCTTGGCTTGTGTTGGAATAAATCTGGCGATTATTTCCATTTCAAGGTGACAGAGCCAGATCCAACGTGCACTAAAAGGACAATCTTGTCTGCAGTGGCTCGCCTATGGGATAACGTCGGCTTAGTAGCTCCAGTTGTCCTTTACGCAAAACTCCTCATACAGGAGCTTTGGTTGATCAAATGCGACTGGGATGAGACTCCCTCGACCCATATTGTAAATTTATGGGAACGATTTTGTTCTGAGTTGCCAAAATTGAATGAAATTCATATACCGCGTCATCTCGGGGTAGTACAAGGTTGTACTATAAACCTCTTAGGCTTCGGTGATGCTTCCGAGCGGGCATATGGAGGTGTAGTTTATCTTCAGGTCATAAACGGGAATGAAGTGACAGTTCGATTGGTGTGTTCCAAGTCGAAGGTCTCTCCCTTGAAGACAGTCTCTGTAGCGAGATTAGAGCTGTGTGCTGCTGTCCTCCTGGCAAAGCTCATGCGGAAGGTGCAAGATAATTTCGAGCCCCGTTACAACATTAACGAGATCTACGCCTTTACTGACTCGAAAGTTGCGCTCTGCTGGATTCAGTCATCACCACACCGCTGGCAAACATTCGTTGCCAATCGCGTTGTTAAGATAATTGAAGCTGTACCGGCCAGCTGCTTCCATCATGTGGCGGGCTTAGAAAATCCCGCGGATTGCTTGTCGCGTGGCCTGACGCCTGCTAAGCTTGTGGATCATCCTTTGTGGTTTACAGGACCGGCTTGGGCATCCAAGCATCCATCAGAATGGCCTTTAAGGGAGCTCGATCGAGAGTCCATCGGAGAAGTGCCGGAGCTTAAGCCTCTTGCACACGCTACTACTACGGATGTGTCAGAGTCACCACTTTATTCCCTCGCGCAGCGGATATCGTTGTGGTCTCGATTACTGCGCATCGTCGTATACGTGTACCGCATCCTTAATCCGAAACCGCTCCCCACGGCCCTTACCCGATCCGACTTAGAGTTTGCTGAAGGCAAAATTCTCTCATCGTTGCAAAACGAACATTTTTGTGACGATATTGAGAAAATTAAGAGCAAGAAATATTGCTCACCTGCTTTACAAAAGCTCAAACCGTTCTTAGACAAAGACGGTCTAATTCGTGTTGGAGGCAGGTTGACAAATACAGACTTGCAGTATTCTCAGAAGCACCCAATTGTGCTCCCGCGACGTGATCATGTAGTCAATATGATCGTTGACTACGTTCACAGAAAGCATTTGCATGCTGGTCCCGAGTCAATGATGACTATACTTAGGCTTCAGTATTGGATTCTGTCGGCTCGTCGTGTCATTCGCGACCGCATTGCCAAATGCAACACTTGTTTCAGAGCGAATCCACAATCGTCTTTTCCGCTCATGGCAGACTTACCGGGCTGTCGCGTGAATCAAGTGGATAAACCGTTTACGCATACAGGGTGTGATTATGCAGGCCCTCTGCAATATACGCCTACTCGTGGCAGAGGAGTGAAGAGTCGCAAGGCTTGGTTATGTATTTTCACTTGCCTCACTACGCGCTGTCTTCACATTGAGATAGCGACGGAATTGAGTACCGCCAACTTCATGGCTGCATTAAAGCGCTTTTTGGCACGCCGTGGTCCCGTCCAATGCATGTATTCGGACAATGGAACCAATTTCGTTGGCGCCAATTCTTATATGCGTGACCTCTACAAGTTCTTGGATGCTCATCGTCCACTTATAGAGATGGAACTAGCGGAGAACTGCATTGATTGGAAGTTCATCCCTCCTGCTTCTGCTCATTTTGGAGGCGCATGGGAGTCTATGGTGAAAATAGTAAAAAATCACCTTTTCAAGGTGATCGGTACGCAAATACTGACGTACGAAGAACTTCTAACGACGCTTGCTCAGATAGAAGCGCTCGTTAATTCCCGGCCTCTAACAGCCTTGAGCAGTGACCCCGCTGAGCCATCAGCTCTTACTCCTGCTCATTTTCTCCATACTGCTCCACTGTTGTCGTTACCTACTCCATTGGTCGAGTCAGGTAACTTACGTGAACGACATGCCCTCCTAGATAGGATAGTGCAGTCTTTCTGGCAACGATGGCGAGCAGAGTATCTGCATCAGTTGCAATCTCGAGCTAAATGGACAACGCCATCAGTTCCCATCGCAATTGGCACAGTAGTCGTCATTAAAGTAGATAATGCGCCGCCATTCTCATGGCCATTGGGTGTTGTAGACGCAGTGCATCCTTCAAAGGACGGCTCAACCCGCGTCGTTACTGTCAGGACAAGTAAAGGAAGTTTCGTCCGTCCTGTCGTGCGGTTGTGTCCTTTGCCTAACCAGTAATGGAATGGGTATTATGTTAGAATAATATTATTTTTTTCGCTATTATTTTACTCGAAGAAAAGAGTCATTATTTATTTATTTTATTTAGTACTTCTTTCCTTTAAAGGAACCCTTTAAAGCCGGGGAGAAATGTTCGCGCCCTTTTCATTCATTATCATTCATATCGTCCATCCCGCTCGCTCTTCCTTATGATAGGTTCAACCTCATTTTTAATTGTCATGTCACCCGCCTCTTTGCCAAACTTCTTAAAAAATATAAAATACGTCAAGTGTCAATCCGCAAAAAGAAAGTCGTTGTCAATGGTGAAAAAAAATATCCGCAACGAATTAAGTTATTAATTAATTATATTATAATAGAACGATTCGCGAGTGTGCAGTGCAAGGAAAGAGAGAACCAAGCTTTGCAAGGGTGGCCACCCGATAAACTCTCGAGACGACAACATCGGTGAGTTTGGCTCCCCATCAATCTCCATAATTTTATTTTCCGTTTTGTTTTATTTTATTACAATAGTTCGTTAGGAACTTCGTATCCGCAGGTCCTTCAACACTCAAAAACTACTGAACCTATCAAGTTCAAAACAATTTTCCTAGAAAGTCTTTATAAAGTTCTACTTTTGTGATTTTTTTCATATTTTTTAAATATATGGTTCAAAAGTTAGAGGGGGGGGGGGGGGGGACGCACTTTTTTTTCCTTTAAGAGCGATTATTTCCGAAAATATTAATATTATCAAAAAACGATCTAAGTGAACCCTTATTCATTTTTAAATACCTATCCAACGATGTATCACACGTTGGGGTTGGAATGAAAAAAAAAAATCTGCCCCCACTTTACATGTAGGGGTGGTACCCTAATAAAACATTTTTTTCCATTTTTTATTTTTGCACTTTGTTGGCGTGATTGATATACATATTGCTACCAAATTTCAGCTTTCTAGTGCTTAAGGTTACTGAGATTATCCGCGGACGGACGGACGGACGGACGGACGGACAGACAGACATGGCGAAGCTATAAGGGTTCCTAGTTGACTACGGAACCCTAAAAAAGGCAAGAATGAAATAACTAAGTAACCTAACCTAACATTAAGGTTACGAACAACAGCTCAAGCCTGATTATAAAATAACAATTTCCTACGACGTGTTTTTCGTATCGTAGTACATAATTATGTTACTAATTATGAGATTTATTAAATAAAATAAAAAATATTCGAAATATCCATTTTATCCGAATATCCGGATTTTCAAATATCGAGTCGAATCATCCGGATTTCGAATTGGACGGATAATTGCAAGCCCTAACACCGAACCACCGGGCAGAGTTTCAGTATTTAGGTTTATGAAGGTTTAGTATAGGTAAGTACTTACTCAGTGGCTCATTCTGTGCATCGATCAAGTCATAAATATCATCATTAGTGCCCCTTTCACTCGCAGCAGTATAAGAACATTGGATGAATTGGGATTCTTCGAGTTCTGGGACACGGGAGTGTTGAATACTAAAAACAATTTATTTTTGTGACTAATTGCACATTTCACATCTTTCATTGTGACGTTTTTAGACTAAGGGCCCGTTGCATCAACCACATTTGACACACACATCATCGTCACGCAGCAGACGCCTATGGAACTGTCCATACAATAAAATTTAACGAATGCTTTAACGGTGACAGACGGTTTGGTGCAACTGACCCTAAAGGTCCATTGTTGATAGTAGCTGATGTAATTTCTATGGTAATTGACTATCTACAGTACCAACGACACAATTAATGGGAAAGTAGTGTATATTGTACACACGCACACGCACACGCACACGCACACGCACACGCACACGCACACGCACACGCACACGCACACGCACACGCATACACACACACACACACACACACACACTTGAGATGACCGTACCAAGGTCAAATAAGGACGCTCGCTCTTGCTAATAGCGGCGTCCCGTCCTTATTTGACCTTGGACTGTACGATTGCCTGTAAATAAATACTTAAGCGTCGTGACATTACTTAAATTTTAAAATCGGTAAAATTGAAAGCACTAAGTTAAAAGAAAAAAACTTACTTCATTGTGGTTGTGGTGCAGAATGTTTTCGACGTATTTGTTTCGTTCGACGCCACGTTTACTCACCGCTAGTCTCAAATCAAACTAAAGTTACTAAAGTGATGGCCGTGGCCGACACCGCTTGCACTGTTCGTTCAAATTCTTGGAAATAGAAAAACCGAAATAATTTCGTTCCTGCGAACTGTTCTTTAAAGAACGTATCATTTAATTCCGTTCCCGCGAACTGTTCTTTAAAGAACGTATCATTTAATTCTGTTCTTCGGAACAGTTCTCACTCATAAACGTTCGTTCACTGAACGAAAAAGAATACCGGTTAATGGAACCAGAAACGCTAAAGTAAAGTTCTCGGGTCAACGTACGGAACCGTTCCGAAAAAAATACCGGTATCCGATCCCTGAGTCAAAGTGCACAAAAGTTGCTTCTTGTAAAAAAATCACTCCCATAAAAGAACTAAGCACATAGATCTAAGATATCATTTTGTAAAAGATTTAGTTCAAAAGAAATACCTAAGTGTACAATATTTGCAAACTGACCATATGGTGGCAGATGTACTAACTAAGCCTTTATGTAGTCAAAAACATAACACCTTTGTGAAAGCATTAAATCTCAAACCGTAGTTTCTAAAATGTTTTGTTTTTGTGATGAACTGATGTTATTATGTAAAGTTATGCATCATTTACTGTTTTTATTCTTAGCATGCTATAATATAAGATTGTATGAAAGCTTGTTATATTTAAGCTCTACATAAATGTTCTTAACTAGAGTTACGTCAATATAGTAGAGCCATATTTAAATATAATATAATCCAATGTGATGTGTAAGGAGGAGTATCGAATGATCTGTACACCCCACATTGTTTATGGTCTCTATGAGACACTAACTCTATATATATCTGTGGTGAGCTGTCACTGCTCTCTTGATTCTCCTCCGCTGAGCCAACAGCCAACAATATGGCTCCTATATTTTTATATTAAATCGTAGTTAATCCGTAATGCGAATATTATAATCTGACACACAATGTAATGTTTTCAATATATAAACAATATTAAAAACTGCATTGGCTGGATTTTGGGTGTTTCAATTAATCTCATGTAAGTACCAACATTCTTTATATTTCACATGTCTGCAGCGACGCAAATTCACTGCGCCCTTCGTCTGCTATTAATATAAGTAGTAGTTTCGCGTAAAGAGGTAAGTACTTAAATAAATGCATTTACTATTGTACTAATTATAAGTATTATAATATTTATAATTTAATATTTTTTTTATTTTATGATATATTTTAATAATTTATATTTAATGAACTCTCCTGTTGCTTGTTTACTCAACATTGACAATGTTTATTAATTAACTCAAAGACAATGATGCTAATAATAACCCTTTGTAGGGCAAAGTTGATATGCGTATATATTACGCGGAAACGGAAAGTTAAAATATGTCATATTGTTTCTTTGTTGCATGTGCGAAAGTGAAGAATAACGAATATTTTGTCTTCTATTTTTATGTATTTAAAATAAAAAAAACGTAGAAACCTAATACCTAATGAAAATCTAAGGTCAATCTAATCTAAGGTTAGCTGGAAGAGTAGTTTATAGGGATAAGTTCGCCTTTGCACCTCTGTTCCTGTAAACTGTATATAAATCTGTTGTACACAATAAAGTTAGTGATTACTACCAGGGGCGGCTCACTCCGCAATTCTATCGCCGCGCTACAAGTACATGCTGGCGACCGCGAGTTCGCGGCCTACTCAGGGGTGGCGCGCTTTATCGCGGAACGCACGTTCACATTTTCTATTGTTACTTTACATCGCGAGTTTTATTTAGGTTCATATATGCGATGTCCGCGTGTGGAATAGCTAATAATGCTTAGTTAAATAGACATCATGTGTAAAATAAATATCATAGGACATTCTTACACAGATCTACTATTGATTAAGTCCCACAGAAAAGTTCAATAAGGCTTGTGGTGTTGGTATTTAAACCAAAATATGTAAATACTGTATACGTACCTAGAAAGTGCCCAAGACTTTAATACAATATATATATCGCTGTTTCACATCAGTTTTTGTGTAAATAACTATTCTAGACATACCTTTTTCAGACGAGCTCCTAGCTACTATAATAGATACCTTTTTGATGTTGATTGTTTCCAAAATTCGTTGGCTATTCTAAAAAATATTGTTAAACGTAAGTTGTTTTAAAAACATAATTACATTAGGTTATGTTATGTTGTATGCAGTTTCATTTTTCTTGTATTACGTTACGTTATGTTGTTTTCATATTTTCATTAAGTAATTAAGTAAACATTATTTAGAATGTACAATTATAGCTGTCAACGTCAAAGTCAAGATTGTTTATCTTCCTGAAAATAATTATATTTTTATCCAAATTATTGATGCAAATATAACTTTGCTACCTCAAAACGTTTGAAAAGTGGAATTTACTGAGCCAATATTGTGGACGAAGATTTAGCGGGCGTCTTGAGGAAAATTTTGATAATGAGATAAAAGTGACGCATCCATCGAACCACGTCCAGTTTACGTGAATTAGCCAGACTGGTTGTGACTTGTGACCAGTGATATACCTGCGCAAACCTCACGAATTTGCAGCCCAACGGATTAGGCCTCAAAAAAATGCCCTGGGAAGCCGGCATAAGGCAGCTTCCATTCGCTCCCACAAACTGGAATTTGGACCTCACTACGCTGCGCAACACCTTTGAAATGCATGAATGATCCTCTTCAGGCTGAACAAAATCCTAATAATAGTTTTATTTTCTTTTACCTACTTTTTAAGTTATTTACTTTTTAAGTTTTTAGTTTATTACTTGTCTTTTAATTTAAGTTCTGTATTGTAGATGCCCCTCGCAAGCCTTTCCTGCCCTACAGGAACTATTGCATCGTCAGAGAATCTTCTTCGCTGCCCGGAATGTTCGAAACCAAATTATTTTAAAGGCACTAGGGGTCTTAACATACATATTACCAAAATACACCGAAGATGCGATACTCAGCCGTCAACAAGTGCTACATCGCCCCAGCCCTGCGTTCCGTCACCTCCATCCATATCAGACCACACCGCATCGGACGTTCACGTACCTTTCCATGAACTACTGAGTGATCTCAAAAGTTCACGCCCAGTATTAAAGCGGATACCACGCGGTGCCAGAGTATCAGTGTGCAAATCATTGAGCCTGATAATTAAAGCAATCCTGTCAAATAACTCCGTCGCCAATTGGGAAAATTTTCTTTCATTTTCTTTTAAGGTCCTCCACATAAATTCAGACAAAAATTCAAAATCTCTGACAAAAAAAATTAAAGACAACTGTTTCAGCGATATTTCACTTCAACCCTCTTCCGGAAATTTTAGGAACAACAATAATTTGTTTAAAACAGTCGAGACCAAAATTTCTGATGGCGACATAAAAGGCGCAGCACGCTTGCTTTTTTCCGACGATGCAATAGCTCCCTATAACTCTGAAACACTCATAGCTTTACATAGTAAGCACCCACCTCCAGCTACAGACCTTCGCCTGCCCGATCCCCCATTACCTGCTGATCTGAATCTCGTTGCCACCCCACAGGATGTCCTTGGAGCCGTAATGTCTTTCCCCAATGGCTCTGCTGGAGGTCTGGATGGTCTGACACCTCAGCACCTGAAAGACCTCCTATGCAGCGGCTGTGGGGAAACGGGGGACACGCTGTTAAAGGATCTGACGGCCCTGGTTAATGTCATGCTGGCCGGTCAGGTTCCGGACGGCATTAGGGATATCCTGTACGGAGCCAACCTATGTGCTTTAAAAAAAAAAGATGGCGGTATCCGCCCCATAGCGGTTGGTACCACACTCCGACGCCTAGCCGC
Organism: Leguminivora glycinivorella; assembly: GCF_023078275.1. NCBI lineage: Eukaryota > Metazoa > Arthropoda > Insecta > Lepidoptera > Tortricidae > Leguminivora > Leguminivora glycinivorella. The sequence goes on from NC_062981.1 coordinate 5,679,247, forward strand.
CAAGATCGCTTGCCGCTCCATCCTTTTGGAGCTTACCCCAGAACTTCAACCTATCCAACTGGGGTTCGGCTCCAAAAGCGGATGTGACGCCGCGGTTCACGCCGTAAGAACATTCCTTGAGCAAAATTCAGGCGAAGTTCTGCTGAAGGTGGATGTTTGCAACGCGTTTAATACCGTAGACAGGGGCGCCTTGTTGGCTCAATTAAAAAATAAAACCCCTTTGATATACAAATTTCTTTGGCAGTGTTATAGTTCTCCCTCCAAATTATTATATAAAGGTAGGATGCCAACAAGGCGACCCGCTCGGTCCAGCAATTTTCAGCCTCGCCATACATCCTATCATCAAAAAACTAAATTCAAAATTAAACGTGTGGTATTTAGACGACGGGACTCTCGGTGGTGAAGCGAACTGCGTCCTGTAGGCCTAGCACATGATGGCCGCGGGAGTATGTCGCCGCGAGATAGATGCCACGTCTTCTTCTAATTGTATTAATGACATAAGGACGGGTAGTCTATCTCGCGGCGACATACTCCCGCGGCCATCATGTGCTAGGCCTACTGGAAGATTTAAAAAAAATAATCATTGACATGAATACTATTGGCCTTTCACAAAATTTTTCGAAGTGCGAACTTTTTATCACAGTCCTGCCCGGACAAGAATAACACTATCGACCTTTTTACACAACTAGCTCCGGGTATCAAAATTATAAACAAAGAGTCGCTTCACCTCCTTGGTTGTCCCATTTTGGACCAATCCTTTGAAACCTTCATTGACTCTAAGATTCAAAATTTTAAAACAACATCACACCGTTTGGCCAAAATTAATATTCATTCAGCCTATTCAATCATTAAGCACTGCCTTTTCGTCCCAAAATTTACGTACATACTCCGCGGAACTCATCTTTGGAAATACCCAACTTTGGTATCAAAATTAGATATGTTAGTCATTGAAACAATCACCTCCATCTTCAATATCCATTTTGACGACAGAACTTGGACCCAGGCTAGTCTTCCTATTAGGTTTGGCGGCCTGGGTATCCGCAAAATTTCTTGTGTTGCTCTACCTGCGTTCTTGTCCTCAGTGCATGGTGCTCAAAGCCTTATAGGTAAAATATTAGAACCTTCAATTGGATCTATAGAAGCCGCACACTGCTCCGAGGCCAAGAACGTTTGGTCCATAACCTGTCCAAACACGGACCCGCCTGCCAATCTCTGTTCGCAGAGGCAATGGGACGAGCCGCTCTGTCGACTAGTACGGGAAAACCTTTTAAATACGTCAACTAGTTCGACAGACCGAGCTCGTCTCCTTGCGACTACGGAGTGGGAGTCGGGTCTGTGGCTACAGGCTTTACCCTCACCAAACATTGGGACTCTGCTGGATAACACCACCTTTTGCCTAGCAGCTAGCTTGCGATTGGGGGCATCAACAAACCAGCCTCATCGCTGTCAATGCGGTACCATGGTGGACACATTGGGTCACCATGGCCTCTCACTGGAAGGATCCCGCGCCACGCCAGTATCAATGATGTTATCCGTCGGGCCCTTGTCAGCGCGAAAGTGCCAGCAGTCCTGGAGCCCACCGGCCTGGCTAGGGACGACGGCAAGAGGCCTGACGGTATGACACTGGTGCCTTGGAGCATGGGTCGGCCGCTAGTTTGGGACGCTACTTGCGTTGATACACTGGCGCCGTCCCATGTTCCAGTCACCAGCGTTGCTGCTGGCGCTGCGGCATCCTCAGCCGAAAGCATCAAACGCCGCAAATATGCCGCCCTAGGAACCAGCTACATATTTGCGGCGTTTGGCGTTGAGACCTTGGGGCCATGGGGGCCCAGTGCCCGTCATTTGTATAAACATTTGTCATCTCGCCTAATAGAGACCTCAGGCAACCAGAGGGCTGGCCAGTATTTTGCGCAACGTATAAGTATCGCTATACAGCGTGGAAATGCTGCCAGCCTTCTGGGTACCTTGCCCATTGACGGCGATTTAGGCCAAATTTTTTATTTATAAGTAGGTTAGGTATTTAGTTTTAAGTAGTTTTATCATGTTTTTGTTTGTTTGATGTATTTATTAAATAACTAAAAGTCATTATGAATCTCCAGGTCTTTGTAGCTATTTTCTTTTTTTTGCAGTACATTTTTGTATTGCCAATATACGAGTATAATGTGTTTATGTGACTGTTTGGTTTCTGAATAAACTAAAAAAAAAAATATATATAATAGTACTTATAACATTTTATCTGAATATTAATTCGTTTTAATACATAGGCAACCCTAGTGCCAGACGCCGCGCACGTGCGGCTTGTTTCTTTGTAAGATTTTTTTAAACATTTAAAAGGCGGCATTTCGTGAACATAAAAGCAGTGGGCCTTCTGTACTTGTACTATTATATATTCTGTGTTACTACTACTAGGTACTATTAGGTACTAATGAAGGCTATGAGAGGATGTTACCTACCGACTGTCAGAAACTTCATTTCAACACGATGAATCGAAACCTATAGATAGACAAAAAACATAAAATGAAATCATAACACTACAATAAGTGCGTAAAAAAGGAAGGTCGAAACGAGTGGCGATAAATTAAAACACGACCGAAGGGAGTGTCTTAAATCGACACGAGTTACGAATTTCCTTTTCGCACGTGTATCGAACGACGTTTTCCAGTACAGATGAGCCTCCTAAGTTTCGACCTGGCATATAATGAACCACTTCTCGCACTAGTGCGTAAAAAAAACACCATCTGTACTGAAATAGTAGGTACATTACTACAGAGGCCGGGACAAATGGGGTTGCCGGCCGAAGACATATAGACGGATAGGTCTGACTGGTCTGAGGCGGGCAACCCCATTTCCCGCCGAGGTATGTATAGTGCTTTTCTCAAACATGGTATGAAATAAATAAAGTCTACTGAAAATAGTAACTTTGGATGGCTGTATCTCCTAAACGGTGCGTCGTAGCGCAAAAATAATCGAATATTCGTTCCCCTTTAGTACCCCGTATACGCCTATAAAAAAAACAAAAAATTAAAAAAAAACGAAAAAATTTTTTTTTGAATGAAAACGCACCCCAAAATCAAATATTGTCTAGGGCCCGTACCAGTTGCAGTCGGCACGTCTATAAAGCCCCTTATAGTTTTTTTTTTAATTGGCTAAATACCTGGATGTTATGTCACAATTATCTGTGTTTGGAAATTAAAAAAGAGGACTTTGCCGGCCTTGGCCTGCAAGGTTTGTATGAAATTCCATTATCTATCAATCGTCCTAGCCGCACCTGCAACGTCATACTTCGCTGCCAATTATAAGGCACATAACATCAATATTTCATACCATGTTTGAGAAAAGAATGTTAAATGTCTATGTCGCCAATAGACATTTTTTTATATTACAATTTTGTATGCAACGTAAAATTTACAAATCGAATCTGAACAGTTGATAATGCGGAAATATGTATAATCATGGTTACTTCAAAACAAAAACATAGTATATCTGATAATAATTAATAACAAAAACATAATAAAAATATTTATTGGAATTTATAAAATTATTAAGGTACTGGCGCCTGATATCTTAAGGCGCCTACTTACGATTTTTATTTATTTTAGAATTTCGAAACACTTCGTAATGAATTCATACACTTTTTGAGAAATTGTTTCGAAACAAAAATATCTATAGCAAATATGCATCTTTAATATAATAAGTTTGCCATTTTCAAAATTCCATTCGTTTGTAAGTGTGAACGAGCTTAAATTATGTCCACGTTACATTATTTAAAATAATTAGGTCAAACAAGGACCCTGGTCCAATATTCGCACATTATCGGAGTCTATTTCAGTCATATCAGTGTAATCTAGGCCAAAGATGACTGTGGAGCGCGGGTCAGGGAGCAATATTAGGCGCAGTTTCAAAGATCAGACGATCGAAGAGATAATACTAGATATAAACAGTTGTTTAACTCGTGGTTTGTTATCTTATTACGTCTTCGTAATTTATTTATGTCTGGGCGGGCTTGGAATAACGTCTGTAACTCTGTATTAAATTTGTGTATGGATATGTTTAGGGTTCCAGCAAGTAGGTATCATAGAGGGTGTGCCCATGGGCGACAAAGTCGCTCGGTGACTTTTATGTCGCACGCATCTAGTCTATGGGCAGTACGAGTATGAAAGTGCAGTAAATAAATAATACATCAATTTCAGACTTTGTCGCTAGTGGGCGCACACCCTTAGGGCCAGAGCACACAGGCTGCGTGTGCGTAGTAGTGCACGTATATGCGTGGTAAAATATTGGATCCGTGCACTCACACTTCACGCGACACAAGTGGTGTGCGATTACAACGGGTCCTTATCGTATCGAGATTCGAAACGATTGTAAAATTAAATTTGCAAAGTCGGCAAAACTTTTGCTTGGCGGTATTTGTGCAGATTCTAAATGTAGGCATTTGAGATATCTTTGTACGAATAAGGATAACTGAAATGTAGGTTAATATTTGGAGATAGGTATGTAAGAATATCCCCCTCCCCCTATGATTCCTCGGACCTAGTTCACAGAATAATTATGCAGCTTACGTTAATACATTAACGCTGAGATTTGATAACGCTTGACCTGCAGCTTTCATTATTAGTCGCAATTAATAAGTACCCACTAAACACGATAACGTATCATTGGCCACTGACGTGCGTTGGTGCATCGCGTGTCATTTAAGAGAAATGCCTATAATATAAGTTAGGATCAACCGGGGTAATGTAAAGATAGGGCAAACCGGTTGGCCTCATATGTTTACTGAATACTATTGTAATATTTCAGAGAAAATTTCGAAAAAAAAAACAAGAAAATTTTATTTCTATTGCAAAAATATGACAAGTTTCCGAAATTATTCAAAGTGTAAAGTTTGCAACACAGGATACTTTTCGATGGCACATCAATAGGTAGTGGAAGCAGGGCCGGATCTAGGGTAGAGCAAGTGGAGCGGCCGCTGTAGGCGCCACAAAATAGGAAGGGCGCCAAATTGGCAAATTAATTACCTACTTGTGTTTTAAATTTATTTTTTGTATTCCTGTTGAGGACCCAAATAAAAAAAAAAAATCACCTCAGTAAGGGCGTTATAATTCCATGTCGCTTTAATCTGGCCGAGGGCTTGGGCCAACAGTGCCAACACAAAGTGGAAGTAATTGGATGGTGACATGCTTGTTGCTGATGATTTGTGCAGCTGATTAGCAGTTTCTTACTCCAGGAAAATGTCGCCAGTTTCAAGTTAGAACCTGCCATTAGGCATTAACGTTAACCTGTGATTTTCAATCAAATGATTTAGCCGTAATTTCTGTTCGCAGGATCATTTACCAGATTTACATGGGCACTCCCGTTTGCGAAACTAGATCGACATAATATCTGGTTAAATGCCTAGAAAATCACGTTTGAAATTATCGGTAATAGCCGCCTGCGTCCGCTCTATATGCTTGTCTAATGTTAACTTAGGTATAAGCTGTTTTATTACAGGGTGGCCCAAAATATCTTAATATTATTTTTAACAGTTCTTATATTTCAAAGTTTCATCTACAAAATATTTCCCTTTAGCTTTGAATCCGTTGAAACATTTTTGAGATGGTCAATTAAGGAAATTTTGTTACTAAAAAAATGCCGCGACATAAAAAAATGTCAAAAAATCATGGTAATTTTTAAACTGTGATATTAGCTAAACTAAGTAAGCGAGAGTAACCAAATAAATTCAGAATGAAAGAACATGAAATGGGATTCATAATGCATATTTTTAAAGACATTCATATCTTAGAACTTGGATGAAAAAAAAATTAGTTCTTTTTTTTCGCTTATGTTTTTTGCCACTTCTCGCGGAGGCTACTACAACTACCAAAAAAATTACATAATAAGCCACAACTGGCAACTACGTATACATTTAAAAAGATTTTGAAAAATCATGGTGCGTCATGTCAAAAAAAAAAACATTTACGAACGTATCTACATTTTAGAAGCAATAATGTTCGTTAGGAAACATATCATTTTATTTCGGCAAAAGAACGAAACATGTAACAATTATAATTCACAATTGATTTTCAAAACATAAATACATATTACGGGTATGGCCAAATTTCCTTTATTTGGAAGCAGATGTGGAGCAAAGTATGACCACTGTTATCGGAAAGAGTCTGTATGATGACATTGATGACTGGTTAATTTTCCTTGACAGAAAAAATAGCAATTGCGTGATTAAAACATAACGCATAAGTATTATATACATAAGAAATAGATAACGCACGCGACAATGACCGTTTTATATGCGAAAGGGAAATGTACATAGCGAGGAAGAGAGCCGTGATTTATTCAACTAGGTCATTTACCGATTATTAACTAGATATTAACTTAATTATAGTACGTTTGATGTACGTAATTTGCAAAATGGCAGATTGGTTATCGTCGTGAAATTAAACGGTAAAGATTTATTATACAGTATTTAAACGTTAATCGTAATCTGATTGTCGGTTATTTTGCTCTGATACTTTCTTTAAGTGATTTAAGTACTTATTTATTTGTAAGAAAGTATTAGGTACACAAAATTCAGCTTGATACAGCTGGAAAATCAGATCGGTTTTGAATTAAGACATTTTACCCGGTGGGACGCACGGTCCTGCGGGAAAACGTCATCTTTTGGGTAGCTGCGCCAAACGAAGTTGTCTGTCAGTAGTTAAAATAAGAACCACATTTCTAACTTTAGGTACTGTCAGGTATGCAATAAATCTACAGCGTGAGATTTCAAACGGATCTTCGGTGTTTGGGTAGAATCGTAGGTACATAATCGTAAAAAGAATACCCAACTCCCCCCTCGAACCCTTCTTACCTCAAATTACGGTACGCGGGCGTTTTCCAAATTAAATCCCGAAAATCGAATTTCACCAGATCTGGACGTGTCTGGGCTCATTCTACTCGGAATCACGAGCTGATTCGATCCCGACGATAAAAAAATGTGTCCTAATATTTTTTTCCTTTTGCGTCACGATTTTAGTATGAACTTACTACGAGCGTGACGTATTGGAAACTCGAATTTTGTATGGAAAATTTGGGACACATTTTTTTATCGTCGAGATCGAATCAGCTCGTGATTCTGAGTAGAATGAGCCGAAACACGTCCAGATCAGGTGAAATTCGATTTTCGGGATTTAATTTGGAAAACGCCCACCTACTGACTTGTTTTACAGACTCACGTTGTAATTTGGCACGTTAAGAAAAACTAAAATCCGAAGGCTGAAAGCTTACGCCCCCTCTAGGTACCAATGTCGCGTGAATATAATAAACGGTTGAATTATTTTTCGAATGTCATTTGAGGTTGTTGTTTTCCATGTACGATATTAATTATATTAAAGTAAGCGTCTGCGTGCCCTAAGGTTATAAATTATAATGTCCCGTAAGCGATCGGAGAAAGATCTGTCTTATTAAAGTTTTCTAGGCCTACCACGCCCAGGCCGGTTCGCCATGTTTAGACACGAGACACGACACATCAACCTAAGCAGCTAAACTTGGACCGAGAATTCTAAACCTAGACATAGGTTATTGCGAAATACCAGCTAGGCTAGAGCAAAAATAAGGGCAATTTGGCAAGCCTAAGTATTAATACTACTTGATTAAATTCCGTCTCGCGGAGCATGGAATTATGTTATGGAATTTGACTTGATATTAACTCGGTAATCATAATTTAGCTCGAACAGGTATTTGAGTTAAAATACTTGATACAATTCTTAGAATAAACTTCTTTAAAGTCTACCTACCTACATATCTATTTAAGCAATGTGATTTACACGGATCCGTGCGTGATAATTTTAATCTAATGTTTTAAATGTCAAGTTCACTTTCAAAATTGACAGGCCGCATATGAGGGGTTAACAAGACAATTCGAATTGCCCCCTAATATATCTCATTTGATATTTAAACCCCGACGCAAAAACGACGGGGTGTTATAAGTTTTACGTGTCTGTCTGTCTGTGGCATCGTAGCTCCCGAACGGATGAACCGATTTAGATTCCGTTTTTTTTGTCTGAAAGCTGAGTTAGTCGGGAGTGTTCTTAACCAAGTTTCATGAAAATCGGTCTACTATGTCGCGGTCGGGGTTTTTTTCAAAATTGTAATTTTGTTTTCAGAACTAGAAGAATGGGCGCTAGCAGAATGCGAGGGCGAGAGTTGGTGGCGCGAGGCTCGGGAGTCGACCGGCAAGGAAGCTTCGGTGGACGTGCGATACGCTGGTATGGTGCCTGTGGAGCGCGCCGCCTCCGCGCCCGCTACCGCCATCGCTGTCCGCTCCGCCTTACACTCCGCCAAGAGTAAGTCACATTATTCAACTGTAAGAGTCTCAAGGGAGTCGACCGGCAAGGAAGCTTCGGTGGACGTGCGATACGCTGGTATGGTGCCCGTTGAGCGCGCCGCCTCCGCGCCCGCTACCGCCATCGCTGTCCGCTCCGCCTTACACTCCGCCAAGAGTAAGTCACATTATTCAACTGTAAGAGTCTCAAGGGAGTCGACCGGCAAGGAAACTTCGGTGGACGTGCGGTACGCTGGCACGGTGCCCGTGAAGCGCGCCGCCTCCGCGCCCGCTACCGCCATCGCTGTCCGCTCCGCCTTACACTCCGCCAAGAGTAAGTCACATTATTCAACTATAAGAGTCTCAAGGGAGTCGACCGGCAAGGAAGCTTCGGTGGACGTGCGGTACGCTGGCACGGTGCCCGTGAAGCGCGCCGCCTCCGCGCCCGCTACCGCCATCGCTGTCCGCTCCGCCTTACACTCCGCCAAGAGTAAGTCACATTATTCAACTGTAAGAGTCTCAAGGGAGTCAACCAGCAAGAAAGCTTCGGTGGACGTGCGGTACGCTGGCACGGTGCCCGTGGAGCGCGCCGCCTCCGCGCCCGCTACCGCCATCGCTGTCCGCTCCGCCTTACACTCCGCCAAGAGTAAGTCACATTATTCAACTGTAAGAGTCTCAAGGGAGTCGACCGGCAAGGAAGCCTCGGTGGACGTGCGGTACGCTGGCATGGTGCTCGTGGAGCGCGCCGCTTCCGCGCCCGCCATCGCTGTCCGCTCCGCCTTACACTCCGCCAAGAGTAAGTCACATTATTCAACTGTAAGAGTCTCAAGGGAGTCAACCGGCAAGGAAGCTTCGGTGGACGTGCGGTACGCTGGCACGGTGCCCGTGGAGCGCGCCGCCTCCGCGCCCGCTACCGCCATCGCTGTCCGCTCCGCCTTACACTCGGTCAAGTGTAAGTCACATTATTCAACTGTAAGAGTCTCAAGGGAGTCGACCGGCAAGGAAGCTTCGGTGGACGTGCGGTACGCTGGCATGGTGCCTGTGGAGCGCGCCGCCTCCGCGCCCGCTACCGCCATCGCTGTCTGCTCCGCCTTGCACTCCGCCAAGCGTAAGTCACATTATTCAACTATAAGAGTCTCAAGGGAGTCAACCAGCAAGAAAGCTTCGGTGGACGTGCGGTACGCTGGTATGGTGCCTGTGGAGCGCGCCGCCTCCGCGCCCGCTACCGCCATCGCTGTCCGCTCCGCCTTACACTCCGCTATGAGTAAGTTCCATTACGTTGAGAACTAGGACTTAAGGTTGTAGAATGAGTTTGTACTTAGCGCATCTGGCTGATGTTAGTGTAAAGCGCTTGACCTGCGCTTGAGACATTACACGGACGTCCGCGGTCGCGCGACCGCGGATTCGTCTGTCAAGTGTGCACACTCAAAACATCCAGCGCGCCACGTCCGTGCGCTCAAGGCTACGTCCACGACCTACGTCGGGTAGTTTGCACGGTTCAGTGTATATTCATTATCTAGATCGCGTCCGCGGACGTCCGAACTAATGTGTTATTAGCTTAACAAAAGTAGCATCGTCCGGACTACAATCTGTCTTATTATTTGCTCTTGTCATGTAGCCTATACTTGACCTATGTAGAGATTTTCCAAGACTAATAAGTTCGTATTTTGTTCCAGCTTTAAACAAGAAGTTGCAGCGAGTGAGCCTGGACATCAGCGCCAAGGGCATCGTGGTCACAGATGCCGACACCCACGACAATGTGCTCAGCATATCCATCTACAGGTACCTATCTCACTAAGAACTTCTTCTAAAGGTTGCTCACGTTAGCACGGCGACGACACGGCACGGCGCGGGGCGACGCAGGAGCTCTCCGGTGCGGCATCGCCTCCTGTCCGGCAATAGTGGCAATCCTACATAAGAGCTCTTAGATTTTATGGAAATAAACCTTACAAAACGCCTATCCAGCAAGGGGAAGTCAGATTAGTAGGTACTGGTTTAGTTGTCGTAGGTACTTTGTTGTAAAGTCATGCCTAGTCGGTAGGCGCGGGATCAATGCAAAAAGTTGTCGGTTACCTACTCTAATAACATAACCACAAAATTAAAATTTTGAAAAAACTCCCGGCCGCGACATAGTAGACCGATTTTCATAAAACATGTCTAAGAACACTCCCGACTAACTCAGCTTTCAAACAAAAAAACTAAATCGAAATCGTTTCATCCGTTCGGGAGCTACGATGCCACAGACAGACAGACAGACAAACAGACAGACAGACACACACACAGACAGACATGTCAAACTTATAACACCCCGTCGTTTTTGCGTCGGGGGTTAAAAAAATAGGTATAAGGCTGCGAGTTCTTGGCATCAATCCGCTGGTATTAATACATATTTAGGTCCATTTCTACTGCTATAAAAAACGTCAATCAAAATTACTAAGTACTAGTTCTATGATTATGTAAGTACATATAACTATGTTCCCAAACCACCACGCCATGACGCCATGTCTAATCAAAAGGTCAGATTTATATAGATTCAAGCGATCTAGCGGCGCGTTCGATAAGCATATTAGACTTGTAAATAAATAGCCCATCCACATAATAACGTAATAATAATACACGATAAGTACAAGCAGCGATAATGACGCAGTTCATTACTGTCTGTGTTTGATTTAATACAATCTTAATTACCGAGCGCATCCAGAGACACCCGGTGATATCTCGGATGCCCCCGTTCACTTCAACTCCACTGGTTATTATTATCCAAGGAAAAACAGTCGAGTTGATTGACATGTGCGAAAAGGTTGAATAATTTTTGTGAGGTTAACGATCGGCTATCAAAAGAAATGAGTGAGATTACGCGTGAGACACATTATCAATTTCGCTACAGTACCTATATATCCACGTGTTAAAGCTAAAATTGTGAATATTTCCGTAAACAGAAACTTACGCACTACATTCGATCTACGTCATTCGATTTCTTTCCGTCATTCTTCGTATCTAGTGCGTAAACTACCATACAAATAGTTCTACTGCTATGACGGATTCGAATCTGACGTAGTGCGAATCCGCTCTTACAGATTAAAACCACACAGTCCAGCCGTACCTTCAGATCCATTATATACATCTTATGGTCCCCAGTTATAACTAGATAGTCCAGATAGTTGGTCCATACTACAATGTCAATTTGTGCTCGCGTTCGTTAGGCAATTCGTACTAATTTCTCTTAATATAATATAATATTCTCCATTTTTCCAGGATCTCGTACTGCTCAGCAGACGCAGCCAACGCTCGCGTTTTTGCTGTGGTGGAGGGCCGTGGCTGCGAGCACGTCGCGCACGTATTCACGTGCCCGAGGAGTCGGCACGCACGTGCACTAGCGCTGGCTCTGGCGCACGCCTTCAATGACGCCTATCAGGTAATGTTGAGAGAATTTACCTGAGAGTTAAAGGGAGAAAGAAGTAGGTGATAATCTCATACAGCTCAGCCGACGCAGCTAATGCTCGCGTCTTGATGTGGTAGAGGGGCACGGCTGCTAGCTCGTCACACACGTATTGACGTGCCCGAGGAGGACGCTTGCACTTGCTTTGGCACTCATCGGCATACGCCTTCAACGACGCCTACCAGGTAATGTTGGGTTGAACGTGGGAGTAAAAGTGAGAAAGAAGTAGGTGATATCTCGAACTGTTCAGCTAACGCGGTTAATGCTCGATTCTTGATGTGGTGGGTGGAGGGCTGTGAGAACGTCGCACATGTTTTCACGTGTCTGCGGAGATGGCACGAGAGGGCTCTCGCAGCACTTTGGCTCAACGACGCGTCAGGTAATGTTGGGAGAAGGGACCCGAAATGTTACCATGACATCCTGAAAGGCTGGAAGAGAGGGACGGAGACATGAAACTGCTATAGCACTGTCCCTTCCAGTCAACCTACATCATGATAACCCCCCTGGCAAAGTGAGTACAAGTCGAACTATTCGGTCGCGCGGCGCTGGTAAGCGTCGTTGATGGCAAAAATGTCTCCGTCATCGGTCAGAAGGAATAATATAGGTACCCGAATATATTGCCACACTACCTCATCTAGCAAAAGCATTGAGGTAGAGTATCCATCCCTAACCAATTTGATTTTGAGTTGTGCATGATCTTGGTCACAAAACTTTATTCTTCTTAACTGAGTGATTATTTTTCTGTCTGCAGGCTTGGCAAAATAACCACCAAGGCAGCTCCCTACAGCGCAGCGACAAACGCTCATCACCTTGGGTAATTATAGTTTTACTTGATTAAGGACTAAAATACATAATTACATACATTTACCCTTGTATTCCCAAATCAGTGTAGGCGCACACGGGCAACATTATAGCCGTAACTATTTTGTCCGTTGGATGTGTTTCTAAGAAAAGTTGCGTTGTAAAGCTAGGAACATACTACGCGGACGTCCGTCGTAAATCGACCGCGGACGGGAATCTGGACAATGAAAATTGAAATTACACATAACCGTGCAAACTATCGGTCGACGGACGTGGACGTGGCCTTGAGCGCATGGACGTCCGATCGAAATCTGGCTCGCTGGATGTTTTGTTCCGTGCACACTGATCGGTCGCGGTCGCGGTCGATTTACGACGGACGTCCGCGTAGTATGTTCCTAGCTTAAGTCACGTTGAAGTTTGACGTTTTAAGTAACATTTGAAGATAATAGAGGTCGTATATGCCGAGAGCAGAAACGGGTTGTAATTTAATATGAAATGACTATATGATGATAACTTGTTGTTCCAGGAGCGGTTTCACTCAGAATCCGACGAGGAAGAGTTGGAAGACGAGCAGTGGCAGGCGCAGGCTCCGTTAGTCACATTCGCGTAAATGAGAATTAGGGCTCATTTACACGGTGTGACACTGACAACTTTTAATTACATTGCAGCTTTTGAATGGTCCTCTGACTAAGAGGTACCCTCAACAGTCCGTAACTAAAGTCGGTCAAGCAAATCTCGTCTTGTCAAGTTGTCACTAAAAAAGGCGCGCGGCAAATATTTATGAAAAATGAAGGGCTCACCCGGCTTATATAAAGCGTGTGCCTTTCTAAACGTTGGTGGAATCACCGACGAGCCAAAAAATATTGAAATTGTGGAAGCGAAGGTTTAGAAAATTTGAATTTCGCGGCTTTTTAGTGCCAACGTTTGCTTGACCGTCTATAAAATTGCATAAGTGTTGCGCACTGTGTAAATCGACCCTTAGGATTAGGACATATTCGCTAGGCTGAATACTCAAGACAGAGTGACATGAAAACACGATAGACACGTGGTCGGCATACTTTTCAGAAGGAGATAAAATACAACTGTTGTAAGAGTCTCAAATGATTATTATGTGAGCAAAAGATTTGTACGAGTTTTAAAAACTGTAAATATTGTACCTACTTCCCACTGTGGTGACACCACTCACTAGCATTTCCCGAAAGTCGGCGTCTATGTAGTAATAGCTCAGCTAAATAACTAATATAACCTTATCCTCTCAGGTTGAATAATCGAGAATAAAATTGGGTTGCCGAATTTTGGAATACCAAAACAAGTTAAATACTTATTACACCGGTCAAATCTTACATGAAAATCGGCTAAAAAAACAAAGTGTGATGTAAAGCTGGATTTTTGGTATGTTATTTGGAGTCCTTGGCGGAATGTAAGACTATGTTTTGCAAGCAAAAAAAAAGTGTGCTAACTTCGTAATTTAAAAAAAAAAGTACAAAAATCGGACTTTTTTTGGTTTTTATTTTTTTATTAAAAAACTATGCGTTTTTTGTCAAAAGTTGCTTTATAATGTTGAAAGCGCATTAAATTTCAAACAGTTTGACATCTTTTTTATCAATGTCCGTCAAATAGTTTTCGAGATATGAAGCGTCAAAAAAGGTTAATTTTTGACGCATTTATAAAATGTAGCGTTTTGCCAATATTTTTGGACAAATATCTGCAAAATACTTCATGATATGATATATATTGCAATACAACATTGTATAAATTTATTTTGCTTTAGTTTTAGTGCAAATAAAAGTCAGTAAGAAGAATAGTTACTTTGGTAAACAAAAAAAAAATCTATAAATGGAGAAGCCAAGAGTCTGGTAGATTGGTTAAGGTATTAGTTTACGCTAAAAGTTTTAGGTTGAAAGTGTTATCTATTCGATCTTACTTTCTTTGATATCCGTTTATCTGATAAAATTGTCTAAGCTAACTTTGCATCGATTTGACTATTACTAATGAAGAAATAAAATACAGTAAAATTTTGAAGTTTAGTAAATTAATTTAATTTAATTTATTTATTATATCAGACAACAAAGGGCCCATAATGGTTAGTACTTATACATTATTGGATATTTTAAAAACTACCTGTTAGTATAACATAAACAAAAAGTCGACACAATAATATACAACAATAAAACACTCACCTAGTGGCCTAAATTAGAAAAATAAAATAGAATTAGTTACATTTTACTTTTCCTTTTTGAGGGTCCTGGTTCTGCATCTTGATGGCACAACTCCTGTAGTGATAGAAAGTCCACTTGAGTTGTATTTGACCACCAATTGCTGTGGAATAAACTACGGGAACGGAAAGCGCCCACGCCAATTATTAAGATACTGGAGAAGTGGTATTCCCAGCAGAAGAACGTAGTAAGATGGAAGTCAACTCTGTCCACAGCCAGCGGGCTAAACTGTGGCGTGAGACAAGGAGGCAGCATGTCTCCGGCTCCCTTCAGCGTGTACATGGATGGGCTGTCGCAGGCTTTGACCAGTATCGAGGTTGGCTGCTCCATCAATGGGCAAATGATAAATCACATCGCATATGCAGACGATAATATATGGTCCTACTAGCACCATCTGTGGGAGCTATGCGTAAGATACTTGCAGAATGCGAGAGATACGCCAGCCAGCATAACATGAGATACAATCCGGACAAGTCTGAATTTTTATGCTCATGGAGGCAGCACATATGCCCACACATGTACCACTTCTTTTGCTTGATGGAGTTCAATTGCGGAGTCACATCTTGTCCAGTTTAAAAGACCAGGAGGACATAGAAAGGCAGAGGCGAGCCACCTCAGTAAGGGCAAACCTCTTGGCTAGAAAATTCGCCACATGTAGTGACAATGCAAAACTAGTGACAGAGCAAAAAGACAGCTGTTCCTCAGTGTATACTGTCGAGTTATGGTCCGACTACACCTGCGCGGCGGTGAGAGACCTGCGCGTGCAATACAACACATACTATGTAGTCTATGTACTGATATTTCGTTAAACGGAGAATACTATGATTCGGGCACGTCCACGACAAACGACAACGCTCGTGAGATTGCATCGATGTTATTGACCCTCAGTGATATGCTTTAAAAACCAGTCCGTACAAGAACAATTTCGGAACAATCTGATTCAATTAATGAGGGTTTTCTACTCGTAAATATTTTTTTCCGCCAAGCGTCGATCCTGAGGTCTTTTTGACCGTAAACTTAACTAACTAAATAAATGTTGATTTGATATACGCAAATATGTGTCTGAGTAATACTTGAACAGCCCCCAAATAATCATAATTCATTCTCCGCTACACCTCCTGTAAATATATGTAAACTATCCCATTTGGCCATTACCATCCACCGATTATTTCTGATCCAGTTATACTAGACTTACGATATAATCCTATTTTTTTAAATAACTGGCACACTTTTGGTCTTAAATGAAAGCTAGTGAAATTTCCTACATTTTTATTTTACAATGTATGTACTAGCCTGAGTTGTTTTGCTGATATCTGTCTCAAAATATTAGCAAAATGAATATTTTCATAGAAAGGGGAAAAATGTTTTTTTTTGACGCTTCATATCTCAAAAAATATTTGACGGACATTGATACAAAAGATGTCAAACTGTTTGGAATTTAATGCGCTTTCAACATTACACAGCAACTTTTGACCAAAAATGCATAGTTTTTTAATAAAACGGCAAATACCAAAAAAAGTCTGATTTTTTTACTTTTTTTTTTAAATTACGAAGTTAGCACACCATTTTTTTGCTTGCAAAATATAGTCCTACATTACCCCAAGGACCCCAAATAACATACCAAAAATGCAGCTTTACATCACACTTTGTTTTTTTATTTCTCTTTTTGACCAGTGTATATTCAAAAAAATCGAAATTTCGAATTGCAAGCTCTGACGGTAACGGCACGTTGGCGCTAACTAAACGGCGATGTGACACCGATGTCTGCTAAGGACGCTATCGCTGGTGTGTGATAGCCTTTAACTGACAATTCAAACAAACGCGACAAGATTTACCGATGACCGGTTAAATGTGTTGCTGTTATTATAACACTCATAAATAAATTACATATAATGTTAAAGGTACTTTAGTATAAATGGCAAGTGATAAACGTTAACGTGTAGGGTCTCATAATACATACAATGTAAACAATATGTTTGCAATAACAATACTTATTATTGACCTATCAACTACATTCCAAAAACATTCCTCATATTTTCAACCATTAATATGCTACATCGAATAACATACGGTAATTAAGATATTATTAAGTGTAGATATAGGTAAATAACTAAGAGAAAAAACAACAATAAATTGGTACAATTTATTACTATTATTTATAAGGCTTATAAATATTTCGACTGATGTAAGAAAAGTATATTAGAATAAAGTTAATTTAAACATACTCGTCATTTTGTCTACTTACTTCAATAGTATTTTATACAATCGTGATATAATACAAAGCTTTTCAGTCGAGTACCATGTTTAGGCCACGAAGCTTGCTGAGTGGCCTAATAGTACGGTACGAGAGTGAAAAGCTTAATTATATCACTATTGTATACAATACTTTTTCTACGAATCATCATCTTCATCATCAATGGACGGAAATATCATCATTCATGCAAGTTAAAATTAATGTTAATAGAGTCGTTCACCGTTGTATCAACATCGAATTACCTAGCAACCAATTGTTTGTAATAACCGTCTCTGATTGGCCGATAACGCGACAGATAAAAAAAATGTGTTTCAGATGCAGGAAAATTTGCCAGGTATCGCAAATTAGTATAGAAATTGTATGAAGTTCTATTTTTGAAATTATTACAGTTAACTAAAGTCAACTATAATGAGCTTATTATAATTGAGTCGGAACTGCCATAGAGTATCCAACACTGAAAAGTTAGCACTTATAATTTAGTCTGTGGTGCCCTAATTGACAGATTACAGTCGACAAGTAGAAAAACCAATTTACACATGTGCTGTTCCCGCGGAAAGCATGAGAACGCTTCAACAAGTAATTTGTATAAAGATACTAGCATTATTCGTCCTTAATAGTAAGCGACATTAGCGATAATGTGATGTGATTTACTGAGAATATCACATAAATTTATAAACAGTAGTGTAGGTATCAAAAGTTACATCATGTCACATATTGTTACCAGGGCCGGATCTAGGGCAGAGCGAGTAGAGCGGCCGTTCTGAGCGCCAAACCATAAGAGGGGCGCCAAAAGATATGGGATAGTAGCCTTATTTTAGGTTTGGTAAAAAAAAGGTTTTCAAAGGCGCCGGAACTTCATTTCGCCCTACCCTGATTAAGTGCTCGGGCCGGCGCTGGATGTTACACTTGGCACGGTTGAACAAAGCGAGCCTGCAGCGGCCGAGTGGGTAGTGGGTATGTGCCTAGACTAGAGCGCTGGCGCCTCCAGTCCTAGTATACCATCTCTTTGAAGGTTTGTTGCCATCGCATAGTCAGTCGAAGCAGGGTTAGATATTACAATCGGCATTGATTGAACAACGCGAGCCTGCGGCGGCCGAGAGGGTCGGAGTCCAGAGGGAAGTGGCAGGCGCCTCCGCCGTGGTGGTTTATCATCATGTAGTCGAAGCAGTTCGTCACGCCGTCACCATTGCAATCCTGAAAAGAAAATTATACCAGTTTACACCCTGGCAATAAAAAAGTAAAAATTGGAAAGCGGCGACACCGTAGTATCGTCTCGTTTTCTTACACATATTGATTTGAAAGAGAACATTGCAATCTTGTCATCCTTCAAAAAAAGCAGGTTCATATACGCTGTGTGCTTTTGAAAAATCATTATTTGGACATGATACTCGTCTATATTATTGCGTTAACTTTGGTCTATAGTCTATAAATTTTTAGCCTTTAATAAAGTTCTACTTCTATTTTTTATGACGTCTGAGAACTCTCCCTTGCTAGAGATCATATAATAATAGTTCGCAAAAAATCAAGTACTAAATATTTCACAGAAAATTTTAGCAAACAACATTTGGAACACAAACAATACTTAGAAAAAAGGCAAATCAAACAAAAACAAGAAGTAAAATAAGATTGTGCTTACCTTTCCAAACTTCGCCATGTAACCTTCAATTATTTTTAAAGAGCAGTGGTAGTCCCGCGCGCAATCCTCGAATGCTGCAAAAAACGAGAACATGACATCATTCATTTCTACGTACTCTAAATATTCATAATGAGGTTGGACTAAGGTTACCGGACTTTACTTAGATTATATCTTTCCGGAATTAAATATAATTATAATAGTTTTAAACTTTTGGGGTAAGTATTACCAGTTCACAGGAGACGGCCAACTGTTGCGCGCCCTTTTTTGCCCTTTCGCAGAACCTAAGCAAGAAACCCCCAAAAAACACGGATGTTATGTACAGCGGGGTCATTTATCTTCATGTACTTGGTCCACTGATTTTGCCGGACGCTAATGGCCTGCATGATTTTCGGACAAACCCTTACCGTCCGGTAAATTGATAGTCAGTGAACCCCTTGGAGGCGACTTCTTTAGTTTCATAAAATCAAATATATTTATTTTATTTACAATACCTTCCTCCCTTATTGGATCGTCATCCGGCAGCGTTGGCTTGCCAGCATCCACCCAGTACACCCTCGATATGTAAAAGGGCCCACAATAGCCCCCGGAACAGGCGTGGGAAGTGTTGCATCCAGCCACATGACAGAGGCAGCGGTAGCAAGCCTCGTTCAGGTTGGAGATGTATACTCCTGAAATCAGAGTGTAACAATTAGGTGTGTAAGTTGTGCAGGAACTTTAGTCTTCTGCAGTTTCAAATATGCTATGGTGTTGCCTCGGCCGGTAATCTACTGGGATCCTGATGGTTTTGGGTCAGGTATGAGTGCCCCTTTATCATGTAATTAATTATTTTTTGAAGCTACCTGCTATGGCTGCTAAGAAGCACAGTCTAAAATCATGATGTATTTTTATTTGAGTCTATTTCAGCACACAGTGACCATTATCTCTACCCATACTTATAAATGCTTTCCCTTTTTCAGTCGAACGTATTAGGAAAACCACAGATTGAAAATGGTTGAGTGTTAGTTTTGTAAAAAGCACTAAGTATTTAATTAGGTACCTACTTAAATTAAGGATAGAGCCTGAAAATACTTTCAAAAAGTTTACAATGCACTTTGAACTGTTTTAACTTACTCGTATGCAGAAAATGGATTCCTTAATAATGTCAAGTACGTATGATAAGATTAGGTAAATAAATACACAAGTACATTCCCAAGTCAAAGGTCCAAGTTGTGTCGGTAGATAAGAATAGGGACATTATTTAGACATTCATAAACATAAATTATCTCGTGATCATGAACCGGATGCGGAGGGAAAATATAAACAATATCAAAATGCCACTTACCCAGAGCGTTTGAACTTAACATAAAAACCACTAAATAAAAATAACACAATATCCTAAAAGACAACTCCATCATGTCAGATATACCTAAGATTTAAATTAATTTTCTAGAAGAGATTCCACTATTCGACCATTTTAGACCAACAAGACGCTTTACTGGCTTCCTTTAGCCAAAAAACTACATTACATATGTGCGTTTGTTGATTGGCATATTGGCATAAAAAGCGTAGGTAAAAAGTTCTTTGGATGGCCTCCTAACGTCACTGTCTCGTGAACACTAGACAACAACTGCGGGTTTTCTCGTGCTTGTGTGTTACATAAATTATTGACAGATAGAACACGACCTATTAAGATGTTTAAGTTTATGTTTGGCTATTATGAGAACGTTCATATGAATACTTAATTAGGTACGGGACAACATACGGAACGTAGGGATCGAAAATTATTTATCGTCAAATTAGTTTAAAAAATTAAGTATAATAATAAATTATTAGTACCTATCTAACTACTCTGATTACTGAAAATGTAAATAAAGTTCACAAATATAAAAGTCATATTTTAATTAGTTTTTCCTCTCAATTCGCTCAAAGGTTGACTGGAAGGTCTGGAAGAGATCCCTTATAGGGATAAGTTCGCCTTTGTACACCATAACTATACTGTATTTCGATGTCCTAACTTGTCTTAATTATGTACAATAAAGTGTTTACATACATAAAAGTTGACCTAGACCTAGAACATTAATTATGACGAATCCTGATAATTATGTAGATAGACATACCTATACTTGTGGATAGCTAACCCCCTTATGTCAAATAACTTGCCTATTTATGTTAGGTGATACCTATTTATATCTCCTCCTAATACATAAGCAAATATGTGGTATCCACTCTTAGTCCGAATTCACACTATCCGATCCGATATCGGATGTCGGAAGGATTTCAATGGAAAAAATCCAAGACGGCGCCCGTAATGTATGGGATATCGGTCCTACATCCGATATCGGGTCGGATAATGTAAATACACACTGTTATCATTTGGTTTGTAAAGTTACGTAATAAAATAAGTTAAATAAAAAATGAACCTAAAATCTGACAAGATTGTTAATCCGACAAAAACTTTAGTTTATAAAAAAATGGCGGCAAACCTATTTGCTATTAGTGCGTCATATTAGGTAAATGGCGGATGCACGACTTTGAATAAATTTGATCTCTCTTCCGTTTCCTCGTACTTATTTAATAAAAATAACCAGTTTTCTCTTAACATGAGGTCGTCTAACATAATGAGACTGAGACTTTACGGTGAGTTATTGACGTGTTAGAATACGTTACGCGATAGAGTAAACGTCATGGAAAATGATTTTCATTGTATGGAGAAAGGTCACGTGGTCTATTTGTATGGCCAACTTAGGCTCCAGGGGGGGGGTCATGACCCTGGATCCGCGCATGGATAACGCAAGGAGGATGATGATGAAGTTACGTATTCTAAGTGTACGGCCTGAGCGGATGTTTGGAGCGGAGCGATCGGCGGGGCGTGCAGCGGAGCGGGCGAGCGTGCGTCCACCCCACCCCATGCAGTCGACGGGCACTGGACGGGACGGGACGGGCCGGACGGGCACTCGTACGAGCTTCAATTGTTTGACATGCACGCCAGCACGCCGCACAGCGCGTGCCACACCCCGCCCCGCTTCACGCCCAATATGAACTGCAGTGTATCCTCTTGCCGCCCAATGTGCAATGAGATGTACATTTTGGTTTAATGAAATTTTAACTTTCATGTGAATAAATAGAGTAGCATTTCTTTTGTCTCTAAAATTTTTGAAACAAATGAAACTCAACTCTATTTAAAATGTTACTAGAATCAATTCTCTAGCAAAATTTTTGTATGGTGGGCGTTACGAGGGTACAGTATACTTAGACATCAAAAACATAGTAGAGGCTTTGGTATCTGGTAGGTACGGTCAGCCAAAAAAGTGGTTTACCACTTTTCGACTCTATGTTAGGGATCATCCACATATTACGTCACACCAAATTTCAGGTTTTTGGACCCCTCCCCCCTCCTATGTCACGCTTTTTTGTATCCCTTTAACAGGGATTGTCACATTTAGTATGACCCCCCACCCCCTTACACTGTGACGTAATATATGGATGACGCCTTACACATAAGGTCTAAAAGTGGTAAACCACTTTTTTGGCTGACTGTACGCTATTAGTTAGAGGCGCACGTGATTTCGCGAGCCTTGTTGACAATGTTCTGCGAATCGAGACTATGTTTTATTCATGTAATGCCAGACTTTGCAATAATTAATAGACATCCGCATCTTTGAACAATGCTTTATTATTTCTTACAAACAATAATTTATGAAGTAAGATTTTTTTATGCTAGTAGCAGTTAAAGCATGACCAAAATATATGACTACGCGCCATGTTGCGAAAAGTCATTGGAACTATTTCTTTTTATATTTTCCTTCAAAAACCATTTTTTTTCACAACCAAAAAATAATAAAAAACGCTCTTTCTAACAATACCCTTACTTGACCTCTTTTGACATTTACAGTTTGCCCCCTTTTCATTTTGGATATTTTCTGTAATTAATATTAATAAATTAAAAAAAAGATAAGAAAAAAATACGGCCGCTTTTGGGGTTCTGGTGAAAGGTACTTGCGAATGTTGGATTATGTAGAAATGTGTAGGTATTTTTTAAAACTGCTTTTAATGTAAATCTTTGATTATTTGATGGAAACACAAATGAATATACGTATACCGTTAAGGTTTGAAGAGTTTCCTCAAATCCTCATGAATACGCTATCCGAATAAGAAATCGAGCTTGACAAAATTTGAAAACTCAATATTATTAAGCATAACAAAGAAAACAAATCTCCTAACAAATAAATGTGACTGTTCTGAACTTAAATGCTTGCTGTTCCTATAAAAATACGAAAGTCACTATAAGTGTGCCGTTCAGATTTGAGGAGTTCCGTTCTGATCATCATCAGAAGTTCCACTGCACCAAATGTCATTGTTCTGAACGTAAACGCAAGCTGTTCTTATAAAAATACCAAAGTCAGTATAAACATGACGTTTACGGCTCAGCCACGACATTGGTCTAAGCGCGGCAGCGGTGAGCGGCGGCCATACATTAGAGCGAGACACAGCGATGGGACTTTTCATTCGCACGTATGCCTGCCGCTCACCGCTGTCGCGCTTAGACCAATGTCGTGGCTGGGCCGTTAGATTTAAGGAGTTCCATTCTGATTTCTGATCTTCATCAGCAGTCACCGTTCAGATTTGAGGAGTTCCGTTCTGACCATCATCAGCAGTTCTACTGCACCAAATATCACTGTTCTGGACGTAAATGCATGGTGTTCCTTTAAAAACACAAAAATCACCATATATGCCTTTCAGATTTGAGGAGTTCCCTCGATTTCTCCAGGATCCCATCATCAGAACTGGGTTCTGATAAAAATGGGACCAATTTGTATGCATATACATTCGATCAAAACATTTTTTTCAAAATCAGTCCAGTAACGGCGGAGATATCGTGGAACAAACATAAAAAAAAACATACATACATTCGAATTTAAAACCACCTTCCTTGAGATTTAAGGGCGGCGGTTAAAAAAACATTCAATTTGTAGAGGTTAACGATGTTCATAAGTGTTCCGAATTTCAAAGGTATTTAGTAATGTGACAGACAGACGGACAGAGTTTCACTATAAGGGTTCCTTTTGTACCTTATTGGTCCGAAACCCTAAAGACCCTATTGGCCCTAGCAATAGGGGAATGAGCCATTCCTTGGCCAAAGAATTGGAATTGCCATTCAGCGAGGGAATGTAGCCAGCCTCATGGGCACTTCCACAGGGTACCTATGGACTTGGGGGACCTTTCATAGGTAAAAGGTACGTTACGTAGACTGTTTTAGTTATTTTATTTTGTTAGTTTTAAGATACGTTTTAATTTAGATTAGTTTTTGATTAAATTAAATATGTAAAATCGGGTCACACACGTAAAATTGACGAAAAATTGAGCTGCGGCTCGCAGTCTTTGTCGGCATACCATTGGCATCGCTCGGCTCGAGCTCTATGAAAATGCTCCTCGTTAAAAGAGCGAAGCATGTCGAGGGATCTTTGACAATTTTACGTGAGTGACCCGATTTTACATGTTTAATATCTCACATTTACATGTTCAGTGTCTCACGGTAGTTTTGTTATTAAATTAAACTTTACTTTATTTATTAATTAATTAGTTTTTTTAATAAAGGCAGATTTAAAAGTGTATGATAAAATTCACATATTCACAAATTTCGTTAGATGTGAAATTTATAAAAAAATTAAATCGGCTTTTCAAATAACTATTTGAAAATCGGTAGGTATATAAGTACACTTCCACTTTCCCATAGTGTTTAAATATTAGATTATTTTTATTTTATATTACATTTACGATCGAATAACATGCAGTGCAGTGGGCAGTTTATTATATAAACCATGATAAACGGCAAATTGTGAAATAAGGCCTTTGGAAGCATTTGTAAACATATAGGCGAAATGTATCATTTCGATTTATGTTTGCTCTGTGTATTATTTGGTGAGTAATAACCACGATACCAAATTGAAATTTTGAAAAACCCTCGACATAGTGGGCCGGTTTCCATCAAACACGCGCCCGACTAATACAGGTTCATTCGTTCGAAAACTTCGAAAGCTACTGTGCCACAGACACACACACAATCACAGACAGACACGTCAAACTTATAACACCCCGTCCCGTCGTTTTTGAGTCGTGGGTTACAAATTAAACCAAGGAGCAATTTCCGTTTTCCTGCTGATGATTTTCACTTTTACCTTTTCTAAGCTTATCGCAAAAGTATACCTACAGCTCACAGCGCCACTAGTATAAATAAATGTTTTATTTTCAGCTATTATTCATACTGTGGACAGTAAGAGATACGATATTGAAGAAGAATGTAAAAATGAGTATGGCCTCGATTTGCAAAGCCTCTTACGACAATTTAGAAGATCAGATGATTACGTCAAAATATTGAAAATGAGGGTAATATCATAATCAAATGATATTTATAGCCTTGTGATTTTGGCGGGTGGCTACTACGTACTCAAACAGTGATACCTACGTTACTACGATACACAGGACCGGATCTAGGCTAGAGCGAGTGGAGCGGCCGCTCTAGGCGCTAAACCCGGGCGCCAAAATGACAAATCATAAAAAAATCAGCCTAGTTCGCGAGTTTGGTAAAAAAAGGTAACCAAGAGCGCCATAACTCTATTTCGCTCTATCCTGATTGGATTCTCGGGCAGGCGCTTCATATACATATAAAATGGAATTATGCTCGACGGGGTTCGAACCCGGGACTACTGATGTGCCGACGGAAAGTTTCCAAAATGCTGAAATTTACATATAGGAAAACTTCGGAAACTTTATATATACTTTGTATGGCCAATTGTATGGATGGAAACTTTCCATTTCATAAATTTAAATTCCCTTTATTTTTCGTGAAATTTTCGTGAATTTTTCAAGAAATTTAAGATTCTTTTGAAAAGTTTCCGCAACTTGCACATCACTACCCGGGACCATTTACTTCATAGGCAGCGTCAATCTACTGGGCTAGACCAGTCGCCTAAACTAGTTCACAATCCACAACCCTCAAAATGAATCCACAAGACTTTACTTGCATAATCTGTAAACATTATTCTGTTCTAGACAAACGAATTCGGGCTGTTTTTCGCTGACGTAATATTTCATAGCTTAGATTGGAACTACCATAAACTGAAAGAGGAAATAAAATCTATGTACGGCCTTAACAAAACAACCGCTTCTCCAGAGACAAGTACAACGACCACTCCGCCACCGCAGTAAGTTTTGAGAAATAGGGGGCCTATCCAAGATGCATGACAATCGTTGAATCTATTCTAATACGCTGATCGAATTTTTCTTTTTAATAGCGTTAGCGATGACTTCTATTTTCTTAAAAAAATGATGCAGCTGCAATAATATGTGAGCGTGCACAGGAAAACGTCCCACTTTGTCGATTGCTATAAAGACGCTTTGTCAGTTTATTCATATACCCATAGAAGAGAGACCATTATACTTACTACTCGTAGACAGTACACCAGTGTGGGCTGATAATGATAATGATGTCTTCTAGAACCGTTTGCGTCCCGGGAAGCGGCACAAGTAAAACGTGTCCAGAGCCCGGCCCCGTTACAGTTCCCGCCAGTCGCCAATTGCTGTTCGCGTATGTACCTTCCGTTTTTATAAAAAAAATCATGTGTAGGTAAGGTACATATAAGAGTGGCACTGAAACTTGATCAATAAGCGTGATTCTTATGTTGTCCAGGATTTTTGCCATGGCTCATGGAAGCTCAGGGTTCCAGTTGGAACGAATCCCAGGAAATTGAGTGAGCACTAGTGGCAAGCGCAAGTGCAAGTGACTGCCATCTGACCCTGATTTCCTTTCATTTTCTCACGATCCATTCACCAAAAAGCGACTTAATTATCGAAAAAACAAGCTCAACTTGTTTTAATATGGTGTCTGCAATAGATGTTATTAAGCGTATAACAAAATAAGTCGAAAAAGTACTGAGAGGCCTATCTACCAATATCATACCCTACCCTACCCTACCCTGGTGGGTATTTTTTGATACTTTTATAATTAAACGTCTTACTAATTCCAGAGCCAAAGCCCGTATGCTGCAAGCAAAATTTAACTCTCGTCGTTCCGAC
This sequence comes from Leguminivora glycinivorella, assembly GCF_023078275.1. NCBI lineage: Eukaryota > Metazoa > Arthropoda > Insecta > Lepidoptera > Tortricidae > Leguminivora > Leguminivora glycinivorella. Next base: position 5,705,938 of record NC_062981.1, read on the forward strand.
AACAAGAATTACGAGCAGTCCTTGAACACCATCAGGGCTATCGATCGTCATCCTAAGCTCAAGTCCTACCTTACGGTGGACGAGCGCAACCAGTTCAGGGAGATGGCGTTTGAATACGCTGGGTATGTCAGCAACTCAGCATATGCCATCAGTATCACATAGACAGCGTTGGATCCGACCAAGCTACTTTGGCAACGATTTCACAAGGGCCATCGACCAGTACCCTAAGCTGAGGTCCTAACTTACAGTAGACGAGCGCAACCAGTGCCGGGAGACGGCGTCGAATCAAATAAAATCAGACGGTAACGATTTCATCAGGGGCATCGAACAACACTCTAAGCAGAGTTCTCGTGACCTCATGATGAGGGAGGTGAGGTGGAAGAGCGCAAGTAGCGCAACCTGTTCAGAGATTTTATCACTTGTCATATCATATCATTTGTCACTTTGGCACTTACGTACTTGTTGGAACGTGACATACATGGTGACAAATGATAGACAACCAGCCCTGCAAGGAGCCGGCGTTTGCCATACACCACACAATTTAATGTGGAAAATCCCACTAAATGAGGGTAACACCCGTCATGAACCAATACGAGTAGGTATACACCCTGTTTTTTATGAATTCCGTTAACTTTAAGGGAAGATTCATTACATCAAATACAGTCAATTTTTCTAAGAAACTAGCGTCTTAACTCTTGCGGTTATCGAGTTATTAAAAAAATAAAGATTATTGCTGAACACGTGTGTTGTGTCACAGCCTTTACCAATTCTTAATGTTATTTGTTTTGACATGTGCCGTCAATCACTTGACACTAACTTGAATGTTATTCTTAAGGGTCTCTCACACTAATAAATTCATTTATTATGTATGAAAATGATGAAAAATATTTTTTTGCGAATTTAACTAAAAGTGATATAGATAGGGTGGTTCCTGATAATGAACCTAACGACGTGTCGAATTTAATATAAAACAAAAAAAACACGGGGTATTTACGCCTGTTAAATGAATTATCACGTTGTTAAACAATCTCGAATTTTTAGGGAAACTATTCACACTGCAATTAGAGCATTCGGAGGAGACCCGTTGGAAAGACGCGGCATCACACAGATGGACGTCGTGGGACCAACCACCACACAGCACGCGATGAGACATGTAGTAAGTGGTTCCCCTTGTTTTGGCATAATTTTACAATCGAGAATTCTTTTTGGCATAATCTATATTGGCATAATTCACCTTTCGCATAATCTGTTATGGCATAGTATAGTTACGCATAATTTGTCTAGGCATATTTTTGTTTGTCCGAATATATTTCATGCATAAAGGTTATTCGCCGAATGGTTTTTATGCATAAATTATTTCTGCATAACATGGTTTAGTGGAAATTTACTACGCAGAATTTTTGTCATAGGTAATACTACTATATTAATGTTGCAGTTCTAACCTAACCTAACCGAAATTCTTGACAAAATGTTTTATTTGTTGAGGTCGCAGTTCTAATTCTAACCTAACCAAACCGACTCTCTTAACAGCATTTAGTATGGGTGGATATTCTGATTTTAAGAAATATGCCAAATACAATTATGCGAATTAATTTTATTCATAAAAACAATCGGCGTAAACAGAATTATGTGAACTTATTTTCGGACAATGTGTTATTCGTATTATTTTCGATTATGACAAATAAGTTTTCTGCCAAATTAACATTCGGCGAAAATCGATTATGCGAAGTCTGTTATGCGAAAATCGTTTCGGACAATTAAAGTTATGCCAAATAGAGGGAACCCGTAGTAAGTATTGTTAGTAATACTTTTTTGAGTGTTGAAAATGAATTTTGAGACATACAGGGGACCGATATTTGAATCTCGAACGCATGAATTCGCCGTTCGAAAGTCTGTGGAAGACGACGTAAAGCTACGACTTTCGAATTCATGAGTTCGAGATTCAAAAATCGGTCCCCAGGGGGCCGATTTTTGAGTCACTGTCACTAAAATACCGGTTGAAAACGGTGAATTGCCTATTATTTTCAGTGACAATTTTCTGAATTCGAACGCCGTGAGACTCACCCCAGGGGGTGGATTTTTGAATCTCACGGCGTTCGAATTCAGAAAATTGTCACCGAAATTGCCTAGGTACTATTTTCAGTGACAATTTTCTGAATTCGAACGCCGTGAGACTCAAAAATCGGCCACCAGACATGTAATTTTTAAAACAGACATCAGCTATATTAAACACCTTAAATACGGAGGCACGTTTACATTTAGCCGTTTACCGTGCTAGAACAATACATGCCTTGCTCTGTGTTCTGCCCTTTGGTTCTGCCTCTCCTATTTTGTATGATTGATTGTATATTTATTTTATATATCATCTGATTTTCTGATTAGTGATAAGATACATAGTGCTTTCTGTGCATATGATATTAAGTATTATACGGGACGCCTCCGCCTACGCACGGGTAGGTCTAATGTGACTTACAATTGTTTATGTAATATACATAACAATTGTAGTACATATAAGTACCTACTTTAAAAATTATTTATTTCTTCAGGTCGGGTCCAGGAAAGAGAAAGAAGATGCAAATAGCGAAAAAACCACTAAAAGATATCTTTTAGTGTCGAATCTGTATCCATCAATTGTCAGGGATGGTTAAAACGTTCCCTTTGGAAAGTAATTGTTTAATGATATTTGAAAAGGTGATTGTATAAATAGTAGTTGTAGTAGTAGTAATCACTTTATTGTGTACAAGTTTATATACAACAGTATGTCCTTGAGGCGAAGGGTAAGGCAACACTAACGCCACTTTCAATATTTTCTTATATCTTCAAAATTAATTTTTTTTTCCGTAATATTTCTTAAGTAATTTTTAACTTTTTTTTTTCACTTAAGTTTTTTTTTCTCGTGTAATTGTCCCCAGACAGTTGAATGATGCATAAGTAAAAGTGACTACTTTTATTTTAGACAACTTTTTGAGAATAAAACTACAAAATTATAAAGTGTGGAATTGCAGTGTTTTATAAAATATTAAAAGTATTTTGTTAGCGAGTGATGTAAAAATATTACTGAAAAAATGTGTAATTTTGAAGATATAAGAAAATATCGAGAGTGGCGCCAGTGTCGCCTTACCCTACGCCGTAACCATTGGGCAGACTAAAAAATATCACGTAGAGTTACTTCTCAGGAGTGCTCTTAAATTTTATAATTAGAAAAAATAATAAACGCTTAAAATCAAACATTTGTATAATAATTGACAGCAAAAAGAAAGATACTTTATAAAAAAAATGTATCTCTGGCGATTTGCGATTATTAGACTGACGCTCTTACGACAGAGCTACGCACCATCGATGCTCTGACGACGACTTAGCGACCGTATTTTGAGTTTATTAATGCGAAAGAAATAAAATAAGATAAAGATGTTTGGAAAAAAACGGCATTCTGTAGTAAAATTATTTATTATTAGGTAGTCTTGAGCAGTCACGTTAGGATTAATATCAAGAATCTGTAATTCACTTAACAACAATCCAAAAAGACTAGTAGATACATATTTGTACCCATTTTTCATAAATTTGTAATATTTTCTTCACAAATCAAGTACCTAGGTATAAATATTATGACGCGCGTGCTTCGAATAAACTCGATTAACACAAGTTCACGTTTAAAGTATCGAATGAAAATTGTTGTGTTTATTTACCTTTGTTTTGGCACAGCGTATTCTATTATTTTAAACCTTACGTAAGTATTTAAATATTATAAGAAGCCTAACGCTTCTTAATTAATCTCATACAGACCGCATGCGTTAACGCGTGTGTACTTTATTCATTTGACACTTCTTGTGTTCTAAGCTTCTAACATAAGAATCACAAAACAGTATTATTAAAAGATGTTATTATTATTTTATGGTAATTTTATATTAGCTAGGGATACACGTGTCTATCAAAAGAGGAGAATGTCGTTGTCATTTTACAATGTTCATAGTGTCTTATTCGAATGTTAAATAAATATAGCCTGGGCCCATGCTCCGGGCGTCAAGTCCAGGGGGGTGCCAAATTCGAACTTCGTCAAATCCAAGAGACGCCATTTTTTTTAGGTTCTCCTCCCCTCGAAAAGAATCTAGATCCGGCGCTGTCTCGTGTCTCGTATAGGTTATATTTCCCATATCTGCGCGTCAGCATGATACTTTTATACTACGTCGGTGGCAAACAAGCATACGATCCGCCTGATGGAAAGCGGTCACCGTCACCAATGGACGCCTGCAACTCAAGGAGTGTCACGTGCGCGTTGCCAACCCATTAGGAACTTGTACACTCCTTTTTGATTTTTGATACTAAGAAAGCATGAAGCGAACTACACCAATGCGTACAGGGCCGGATCTAGGGTATTGAGTGCGAGCGGAGCGACCGTTCTAGGCACCAAACCATAGGAGGAGGAGGATAAAAATACAGCCTCATTTGCGGGTTTGTTAAAAAACGTAACGAAAGGCGCTGTATCCCTAGCTATTACTGAGAGTGAGGCTTAAAACTACATTCATCCCTGGTGGGCAGCGACGGCGGCTATGCACTGATTGAACACGTTGACGTACTCGAACGGCAGGTCCCCGGAGCACCCGTACCCGCCCTTCTTGTGGATCGTCATGTGATCGTAGCAGTTCACCTGCCCGTCGCCGTTGCAGTCCTGTAATGGTCATAATATTTAAATTTAGATTATGCAAGTTGAAAAAGGTGATTAGAAAAGTACACGCCTGCGATTAGATAGGTAGTATGTTTATTGAGTCACCTGCAATAATTTAGGTACCGGGTATCATACTGAGAAACTTTCTTATGCGACCGACCTCGAAATTGCAAAAAAAACGTTCTCTTAGAAAATGTGGAAGTCAAAATTTATGAAAAAGTCGATGTTTTTTCGCGATATCGATTTTGGTTGTCGCTTGTAACTATAAGTAAAAGTTGCTCATATTTTCACCCCGTAAATTATTTGATGCAAGATGCAAGTGATGAATCAACGAAAATACCTAAACACTCTTTATCATGTTAGAGGACAATTATTTGAAGAACTATGTATATAAGTATATTTATTTGAAGTTTTTTTCCTTAAATAATTTTAGATACACCACCACTCTATCACTTTTTTATTGACTAATGAAAATACACAGAATTTATGTGTAATATCTGTACTGTTTTTTTTTTTTTATGGGATAGGAGGCAAACGAGCAGACAGGTCGCCTGATGGTAAGCGATCACCGCCGCCCATGGACACCCGAAACACCAGAGGTGTTGCAGGTGCGTTGCCGGCCTTTAAGATGGGTGTACGCTCTTTTCTTGAAGATTTGAAGGTCGTATCGGTCCGGAAATACCGCAGGCGACAATTCATTCCACAGTTTAGCTGTGCGGGGCAGGAAGTTTCTGGAGAAACGCACAGTTGAGGACTAGGTGTAAGAAATTAATTGGAAAAAATAATAAGGGATCGACCCAATACCCAATAAAGTACCTAAATAAAATCCGACAAAGGGGCATTTTCCCCCACAAGCTAGTGTTTGTCTTTAAACAGCTAATATCGTACAAAGTTGTAGGTCAAGCAACTTGATACGGAATACAGATTTGACGGCCTTAGAACATTAACATGAGGCGAAGGCCGGTGATGTCAGCGCGGGCGCACCGCAAATATTTCATGCACTGACATTGTCACCGTGCTCATTCAATTAACATCGCACACCCACTGATAAAAAATATTGGCATTGTTTATTCGCGGAACAAAAAACCTTCGCAATTTTTGAATGATGATTTTTTTTATTCGCTAGCGGATTTTATTATAAGCCTGTCAATTTTCGTCAGTAGAAAAAAGTGACTTTAATAAAATTACACGCAAAAGCAAAAGGTTATTGCCTCAAAGAAAGTTGGATTTCGCGTATTTTCTGTTAAAAATAGTTTTAGATCTTTTTTGCATAACAACTATTCCGTTTTCTGGTAGGTTGAACAAGAATTCAGATGTAGATACCTAAGTAATTCAAATTTCCACGATTTATTAATCGAATGAAGAGCAAGTGTTGCAATTACTTATATACTTGCTCTTATATTTATTTGGTCAACTTTTCATTATTGTTTCTTAATTACTATGATTTAGAATATATTATAGTTACCTGTCCGAATCTCCTCATGTATCCCTGGACGGTCTGGGCAGCACAGTACGGGTCAACAACGCAGCTGCGGTACGCTGTAGAAAAATAAACAATACTTTTAATTATGTTACATAATTAAAATATAGGTTTTAATTGAAAATTCACTCATAACCCCCTTATTCATAAACGTTCACTAAAGTTATCAAGCCGATAAAGTTCGTTTGTCCCTTTCTATCACACCAATACGTCGGAAAGGCACAACGAACTTTATCGGCTTGATAACTTTAGTGAACGTTTATGAAAGGGGGATAAAGTCGAGCCCCCCAATAAAATTGAAGGTTGATGGTTTCGTCTATTGACACAAAAATATTTCAATAAATATCTCGTATCTGCTAATCCCTGTAATTTTTTCAAGGGTAATTTTTTCCACCTTCATTTCAACCCTATGAAAACATTACAGAAAATTTCTAGATTCAAATTTTGGACATTTAAGTTAGCTTATTCAATAAAGTAAGTATTAATCATCACAGATTTTATAAATAAGGAACGTAACCTCTTCATTTCCTTTTTCCGAATACCGTCTTCCTTGATGCAGACCTCGATTGGAATGTCGGTTGTTTTTAACTTTTTTTATCAAAATGAGTATAAATATTGAACTTCGAACATGAAGGTCGAAAAGATATTTCATCAAGACTGTTGCAAACGTATAGAAAATTGACTCTTGACCTTTTCCGTGATGTTTCCAATAAATATTGTCTTATCTATAAATTTATAAACATCGAGTTGTTAACATAAAATTTAATAGCTAATTTAAACAAATCAGCCATATTTATACGGATATCAGCTAAGTTAACAGCCAATAGGTATTTCGCTCTTAATCTACCCAGATGTGAGGTGTGTGTGTGTGTGTGTGTGTGAGATATGTTACACACACAACGAACGCCGTAGTAACATTTTATTGCTATAAGTAGTGACTGTACCCACATGGTCACTTTAACACTTAGGCAAAGTGAGTGCATGGTGGCACACCCTCAAGCTAACTTACGATCAGGGTGGTCAGGCAGCAGGTTGTTGATAGGCTTGCCAGCATTCAACCATTAGGCCGTTTTCACATTATCCGATCCGATATCGGATGTCGGATCGACATCCTACATCCGATAAACGCTTCCGATAGTGTCGGATGTCGGTCCGATAAAACGCATTGTTCCAAATCAATGAAGTATGATTTTATATCAAAAAATATTTAAAAAATGGTTTATATTTAATAATTATAAGCACTAAGTATTTCCTAAATATTATATTGTAAAATTAAGATAACGAGCATAAAAAATACTCAAGAGTGTCAGGCAAATTAAAAGTTTTACATTCAACTATATCTACTAAAAGATGAAAAAACTAGTATCCGCAATTCGGACCGATGCATTACAATCTTTTTTTTTTCAATGGAAATTTTCAACTAATTTGAATTTCGATCATTAGCAGCTGTTTAATAAACGCCATTTTTGTCACGCACACTACTACAAACGTATATATACATTATATACGCACACAAACAAATATTATCGGCCGACAACTGGCGGGAGGTCCGGCATGCCAAAAAATGTCGGAAGTGTCCTGCCGATATCGGCAGTTCTATGGTGCCTCGGACAAAAACTGTTGTAGGAGAGTGCCATCGGCATTAAATCCGCAATTTTTGCGTTTTATATCGATTTTTAGTAATAATGATGTATTAAATACATAAATGAGGACCTGAAAGCGCATAAATCTTACATATTACATCCTTCCTACATCCGATATCGGATCGGATAATGTGAAAACGGCCTTACATCTAGGTAATTCTGAACAGTCTGCAGGGGTGTCTTTCGCACGTCAGAAATTGCAGAACACATGCATGCAGCCCGAGAAAGCCTGACAGAGGTACTGAGATAAGAGACAGACTATGCTCTTACCATCAGGGTGGTCAAGCTAGATTGTTGATGGTAGGTTTGCCGGCATCCGACCAGGTGCCGTAGCCGATTGGCATTTCTGCGACGCGAAATGAAAACGAAACGCCGCGAAGGTAGTCTGACTCTGTCTCACCAATACACAAGAGCGATAGAGATATCTACGAGCGTTTCGTTTCGTGAGCGTTTGTGCCATTCGGCTACGTACCCTGTAGATCCAGTTGATTCTGAACAGTCTGCAGGCGCCTCCTCGCAGGCCAGGCCCTTCTTGCAGCCCGAGATGGCCTGGTAGGGGTACTGACACTCTTCATAACACCGGGAGGAGAGAGAGACTACGTTCTTACCATCTTGGTGGTCAGGTGCGAGGTTGTTGATGGTAGGCTTGCCAGCGTCCGACCAGTAGGCCCAGGTGATCCGGAAGAGACCACAGGTGTCTCCCTCGCACGTCAGGCTCTGCTTGCAGCCTGAGATGGCCTGGCAGATGCAGCCAAGGCATACCTCCGTCACAGGCTGCGCGGATTTGTCGCCAACGAGCTCCGCTGAAAATGGTTTTTTTTTGTTAAAATAGTTTGTTTATTTACTGGTAGTTGTCGTCTCTTAAGACTTTCAAAGTTATCTAGAAAGGCTGTGGTCTTTAATTTATTGTTTTCTTTACTGTAGGTAATGTTTCTTGTTAGTTATGGAAGTAGTTATGGAAGAGTGAGAGCTCATGTGAGTGTGTTTACTAAAACGTTCCACTTTGTCGGTTACCGTTAAGGTGAGATTTACTTGTAGGTATCTTCATATGACTAATCTGACAATTAAAGCGGCTTTATAGCAACCGACAAAGTGGGACGTTTTCCCGTGCACACTCACATGTCAAGAGAGAGAAGTTGGATATACTACCTATATCTAAAAACAACCTATACATATACCTACTATTAAAACTCGTTTCTTGGTCAAATAATTAAAGGTTCAGCTGTAAGTAACTTTTATTAAATTCAAATAAATAATATTAAAAATTTCGAAAAGTGTGTGTTGAAAATGTTGAAACACTGAATATCCGCTATAAAAGGCGACATTCCTAAAACCCCTTACATGTTCAAATATCAATCGGTATTTTTATTACATGTCAACGTTCTGCCCAAAATGCAAGTTTTATTGCCTTTACTTATAAAGTATTCTTACCATGTTGCACTTCGAGGATAATTTAATGCAAAGGCATATCGATAAATCCGGTAGAGGTCAAGGCAGTTCTTTGGTTCTACCTCATAGTATTTCAACAAATATCTTATTATAACCTTAACAGGTTATAAACAATAATACTTATAGGAAACAATAATGAAACGTATATGAAAAAAAAAAACTTATATGATAAGTAAGAAGTTATAAGTACCTAATCCATAGTGAGATTATGATCCCGATCCCCGATCCCATATGTCCAGAAAGGTCAGAAAGTAACACTGACCAAATTAGGTTTTACGAAAATTAGTGTCAATTTTATCTATTAACAAAATTAAGTGTTATGTGTAATATAAATACATTCCTTTTAATTACATTAAAACCGTTGGGGGTTATCATGTTTCTTGACCTTGAAATTAAATTGAATTGAATTTGTACGAATCTAGGACTAAGAACCCGATTCCGCTGTAACAAATTGTTACGATTATGAAATGGTTTTGACACGGGTGCAACCAAAACGATGAACAGTTTTGGTGATTGAATCGAGTCCCATAAGCGAATGAATAACATCTAAATGGTAAGACATTGTCAAAACTGAATCGAGTTTACAAAAATACCTATTAATAAATACGAGATAAGATTATAATGAATTTTTGATCAGTTTCCTACTTGTTACTTTTATTTGAAACTATAGACAGAGGAGCCAGGGCAAGGTGATATAATAATAAAGGAGTGCATAAAAAAACCCACATTACACATACATTACATAATAAATTAATAAGTAACATGTTCACAGCCATAATAAAATAAACATTAGGTTACAACCGCTCATGCGTTTCTAGTTACTAGGTCAAGACTCCGAAGAAGCAACTATACCTAATACTTAAGTCGTTAGTCCAAACGACTATGCCCTCACATTAGTTAGGCACATACACAAAGGAATGTGAAAGATATTCGACATACTTACAGTGTTTTATTTTAGAACATTTTTCATCTACGGAATTAATTACTTGAGGAAAAGTCTATTTTTTTTAATACTACGTCGGTGGCAAACAAGCATACGGTCCGCCTGATGGAAAGCGGTCACCATAACCTATGAACGCATGCAACGCAAACAGTGTCACATGCGCGTTGCCACCCCATTAGAAACTTAATTGTACATTCCCTTTTGCTGTGTTAAGTACACAGCAAAAAGGAGTGTACAAGTTCCAAGGAGGGTATTTAAGGATGAAAAGCAATTAATGTTTGAAAATATCAAAATCCATACTAATATAAAATATGGGAAATGTGTGTGTTTGTTTGTTCGTCTTTTGCGGCAAAACGGGGCGACGAATTGAAGTGATTTTTTAAGTGAAGATAGTTCAAGGGATGGAAAGTGACATAGGCTACTTTTTGTCGCTTTCTAACGCGAGCGAAGCCGCGGGCAAAAGCTAGTATAATATAATCGATTAAATTATACACCGTGTTTTTTTATTTCCATTAAAAGGACACGTTGTTTGGCTCATTAATAGAAGCTACCTGTCTGTGGCTCATTTATAAAAGCTTCAAGTTACAAGCGGAAGTCTCTTTTCAACTTGTCACATTAAATAGCGATTAAGTAAGTACCAGGTAGGTACCATTTGTAAATTGTAGCTTTGAGAAATGAGCCGCTGGCAGGTATGTCGCTCTGTGTTAAACTTTTTAGTACATAATAAATTAATTCATAAGTGTGCAAGAACCTTGAGAATATGTACGAGCACATGTCAAACAAAATAAATGACATTAGGAAGTAGTAAATAAACTTCTACAAAATTCTATCCACAAAAAAGCTTACTTACGAGTGTAGCAAATTGTTAAGTTACATTTTTTTCACAAGTTACACAAAGCAATTTCCCAGGGTTTTTCCTCGAAGATTTGGGTTGGGAATTAGGTAAGTATATTGACGTATTATATTCTCAGTACGGGTACAGGTTAGTTCCGGCAGGTAAAGTACTGGGCTATTATGACCCATTACGACATAAGTAGACAAGTAACTCCTAAAGTATTTTACATTACGTGGACTTTATACATTTACAATAAGGCTTATTGTATGGATAGTTAACATTGTGTACAGGATAATTTGAACACGATTGTTCTTAAGAAGTCGGAGATTAATGTAAAGATAGAACTAGTGTGTGTAAAAACTATGGAAACGGAAATGGGACGGAGATTGCTTGTTAAGTTATGCGTAGGTAATGATAATGAGTCGAAAAAAATGGTGGTAATTTGTTTCTTTAGTTCAGAATTAAATAGATAAGTATGTATTTAAGCCGGTAACTGCGGTGTCATTAAAAAATATATATTACGTGGGTATTGGGAAATACGAGGGTCAACGAACTACATGTTATTTTTATTGCGATTATTGTATCGTAATTTTTATCATAATTATGTTGTACATTATATATGTTGCTGACATATATTTATTATGTGGAATAAGAGTATGCACCGATACAGCCACAAAGTATGTGTACCTGAAGTAGATGCTTATTCTTTTTTTTTATTCTGAGCAACTATCCCAGAAAGGAATGGTTAATCTTCAATAAGTAAGCAAAGGATCATTTAATATTCATTAGGTTTACTGCCGTGCTAAGAATGCGGAAGACATATTGTCTTTTTGTTTCATGTATTATGTACTACTTAATAACATCTTTATTAACAAATAACTAAGTATATTAAATATTATGTATTACCTAGTTAGTGTAGGTACTTGAGGTACTTGTATTCAATCAGCTTAAGAAAACCTCATGAATATGCATCGACACGAGTTAAGAATTTCCTTTTCGCACGTGCATCGTACGACGTTTTTCAGTACAGATGAGCCTCTGAAGTTTCGACCTGACATATAATGAACCACTTCTCGCATTAGTGCGAAAAAAAACACCATCTGTACCTACTGAAAAAAACAGTTAGGCATCTGGCATTATGAATTAAAATATTAAATATATTTTTTTTTATTTGCATTCGTAAATGAATACACCCAACTTGAATGTACCAAAAGTTTATGGATTTTTTTTTAATTTAGGTAGCATCACACTAAGCAATTAATGTACATATTGTACGCATCCTACATGTGCCCTATTAGCCTACCGCCAAGAAGTCTATAAAAAATCTCTCGTGCAGTTTTAATTTGAGTTTTAATTAATATCAAATTGCATTTGCGTTGAAACGTTAATATTACAGATTTTTAAATCAAAGGAAAAATGGAAAAATTCACACCTCCGGCACAAGTGCGACGGCTCCGGCAAGGCCAAAGGTCGCAGGTTCGAGTCCTGCCGGAGGTGTGAATTTTTCCATTTTTCCTTTAATTTAAAAATATGTAATATCGCTCGCAGACGTTTCTGCATGATAAAAACAAAATTTAACGTTAATATTGTTAGTGAGGCTGTAAAGTGTAAAATAGAACAGTGTACTTGTGTACCAAATAATTAATCTTATCACTCTATACAGGTTGCACCGGTTCATCAACCTCATTAAATCAAGCTGCAATCACTATAATTATATAGTAAAATCTAAACAGTAAATCTACCGTTGGTCCTCCGTGTATCCTACACGCGCGTATATGCGGTAAAACGAGTCCTAGACCGGTCGGTGCGTCGGTAGCATCGAAAAGGTTAACGCGAAATATCAATGTCAGGGTTCGTGCACAAATATGCGGATGTTTTTCATGGAAATTACGTCGATCGCATCTGCAGGACCAAAATTGTTTTATTTTTTTATTAAATATCTCGTAACTTTATTAAACAGAATAATATATTTTAGAAACCAACATATACATCATAACAGTTTGGATTCAAAATAATCAAAATATATCTAAGATTGCTAGTAAATCTTCTTAAAAATCGAATATATAAATTGGTTTGATCAGTATTTAACCGTCCATTGATTATAATATAAGGTACTTTGTTAGCATTATGGGGTGAATTTCAACATACTCGAAATTTGCCTAATTTTGGTGGATTTTTTTAGTTTTGTAATTTTTGTTGAAATTATGTACTGATGTTACATAACTAATTATTAGCAATGCTATGTATCAATGACCTTTCATTATAATAAGTAGTTTTAGAGAAATTACGTTTTCAATGACATGGTCGCCACCAAAATTGGTCTACCCACAAAAATAAAAAATAAAATCAAAAATAAAGCCTTTTATTCATTTTTGTATTATTTTCTACTTGAAATAATAAACTTTTAACATGTAATAAATACTTTTCAAATAGAAACAAAAACGTTACTGCCCTCAATTTGTTCACCACCAAAATTTATGCAATTTTGGTGGAAAAAGTATTACGACCCACCAAAATTAGATATTTTTGTGTGGGGCGGACCAATCCAGCAAGGTATGACACTTGTGTCATGTCTAAATGCAGGAAAGAACCTGAATGGTCATGTTACGACACGTTTGTTCGTCTTGCTGCGTCTCGTTTAACCATAAAAATGATTTCAATACTTACCACCAAAATTGGTTCTTTCCCCCGGACAACTTTTGGTGCTCAGTTATAAGTGTCAAATTGTATAATAACCAATATTGACTTATGTCATCTTAAAATATACTTAATGTAATAAAGAATGAAGTTATGGCAAGTTATCTTTATAGCTGCGGATTTACTGGATTTACCATAGCAATAATCCGCTAAAAACAGGCTCTGGACGCTACACCGTTCATATTCTTTGATGAATACTTTTGCATGTTAAATTGTATGTTGTTATTTAATGCATGTTAATTATAAGATGTAATGTTTTGAAAAGAAGTTGCCCGCCGAGTTTCTTGCCGGTCCCATAGTGGATACCCCCCTCCCAACTGAGGGGGGACTGAAATCTTCTCGAGGCTGAGGCGTAGGGTTAGAGCCGGCGTAGCTTTATTTGACGTTCATATGCGCATTGTAATATGCCTACTTGAAAAATAAATATTTCATTTTTCATTTTTTTTTTTTTCACCAAAATTAGAATTTCGATGGAAAATTATTTTTAAATAAATATACATAACACTTGTAATAATTTGCAATGTTGCCGAAGGTAGTATTTTAGGATTGGTTTTCATAAAAAAAATTAAAACCCGGAAACAATTAGCCCACACAATGAATTTCAGCTCCGCCACAAAAAAATCACGCTGAGAAATTCACCCTATGACGCTAAAATAATACCTACGGCTAAATAATACAGAATAATATCTAATTTTTTTTTCATGAAAAGATATAACGTGGATGTGTGAATTTTTCAATTTTTCCTTTAAATTAAAAATATGTAGTACTACATGTTTATTGGTTATATTTTAGTAATAATTATTAACTTACATTTTCCTCATCCGTAAACAAATATAAATAAATAAAATTCGTGTCAAGTGTTCGATGACAGTTGACAGTGTTGACACATACACCCTGAGGTCAAGAGTGCGAACTTGTACGCAAGATAAATATTACAAAGCGAAACAATACTACATAGATACATATACTTATGGAACATGTATAATAAAGAACATTTAAAAAGAAATTTAGTCTTCTGAAGTATGAAATTATTAATAATTCTAACGGGGTCACTTTGACCCGTCAAAAACGTATGCCGCAGTAAAGGGGTTAATCGTGTTAGTTGTTTTTACGATTTTGTTAGGCAAAAAAAAACTATTATTTCTCTATTTCGAACTATAATACGACCTCGGTAAGTATATTGGGTGTCTGTAAACCTACCATTATCTTTGGTACGTATGTAACTTACAATTAATACGATACAACTTACGATTTTTTAAATTCTATTCTATGAAACGACCATGTTTTGAATGTGTTGCTAATATTTTTAAGCAAGTTTACCACACTGATGCTAATTACTTCGGAAAGTCCTCCTTTCCTACGATACCTTCAAATCAAGAGTAAACAGGCATCTTCTGGGCGAGCTCACTCCATCGTAGGCCACGTCTTTGCCTTTGACTAGTCTGTGGCCAAGAGTAAGCCCATTTATAATAAAAAAAATGTTTTTCTTACGATATGTTTAATAGTATAGAGGTAGACTGTATAGTCGTTAATTTTCTACCTCTATCTCATTTCATGTTTAAGGTCAAAGCCGTCAACGTTGCAGTCCTAGGCATTTTTATGTTTACGAGTCTTGGTACCACAGATATAAACGTAAGATTATGGGAACATTTAAAACTGATGGAAAATGCGACCTAAGCAAAAGTTGCTGTACTGGTTAGTCCCGGACCCTATGCAAGTAGGTACCTACATTCACATGTAGAGTGGAAGTGGATAATAATCCCAGCTAAAAAAACCTCGCCCTAGCCTGAGTTCTCGACAGACAACATTTTATTTTTTGTGTTTATATTGTAAAAACATTGGGTCAAATTTCCAAGTTTAAAAAAACTCAAATTTTAAACTTGCTTCGACATTTCTTAAGTACTGGGTACTACACTACTTAAGAGTATGGAAGCGAAGAAAAAAATGTCTTATCAAACGGAAAATTTTCAGTTAACGACAGCCATCAACCCTAATTATCTAACAATATCCAATAACCATTATAGACCAATTAAAATAACGGCAACTTAATTTATAATCAATCTCTCATTACGAGGTGGTCTTTGTCACACTCGCGTCCAGTGGCGGTGTTAAGTAAATTGACAGGAATGTATATTGACATTTTCATTTAACCGCCGGTTTTTTTTTACGATGACAAACAGCATCGCGAATGGCCAGTTTGAGTTAACGTAAACTGTAGCTTTATTCGGGGGTATTTAATTTAAAAAATATATACTTTGAAATCTCGAAGTTTTTGGAAGTTTTTAGAATAATAAATCCAGCTAGCTATTAAATCCATCCTCCTTCCTCCTTACGTTATCCCGGCATTTGCCACGGCTCATGGGAGCCTGGGGTCCTCTTTTGACAACTAATCCCAAGATTTGGCGTAGGCACTAGTTTTTACGAAAGCAATTGCCATCTGACCGGAAGGTCGGGTCGGGTTGGAAAACCCGAAGGGTAACTAGGCCTTATTGGGTTTACTCCGGTTATCTCACGATGTTTCCTTCACCGAAAAGCGACTAAATAATTAAATCCATTCTAATCAGTTTTTGTAAGAGATTTATAATTATGTATACCTACTTATACCTAAGTCATTTGTTGGTGGCATGTAATTTTGCGGAAGGATCATCTTTAGCATAGTAACTTAACTTAATTAGGGGATTTTTTTAAAGAATTATGCACAGCTAAGCATACTGAATATATTTTTTGTTTTTAGGTATTCGTCATTTATTGATGGCATGTATCACTCGTCATTTTGCGGAAGGGTCATGTTTGTATCGTAATTAATTAATATTCTAAGGCCGTCTGGTAATCTCACCAGTTTTTATATTATTCGTATTGTAGATACCTAATAAAATCAATTAGATTTAGAATAGTTATTAGTATCTATTTATTTATTTTTATTTTATATCAAATTTGTATTTTTTGTGTCAAATGGAAATGGTTAGCTACTAGTTTATTACTTATTTAAGCATATTTTAATACTTAATAATTAAATAGCTGTAGTTGAGGGAAAACACCACAAACATTTTCGTTTGGAAATAAATTGGATCAGGCTTTTATTAGTCGTCGGGTTTACTGTAATTTTATTACAGATAAGATCTTACGTAATTAAAAAAATCCAATTTGTTAATTAATATTAAATTGGGAGTGTACCTAGGACCGAGATAGTTTTATTCACTAATAAAAATGTAAAAAAAATACTAACAAACATCAGCAGCGCACGCGGCAACCAGAAACAATATGGCACTGAACTTCATCACGGCTGACGCCATAGCGACGGTTTAAAAAACTTATTTAAAAAAAACTTAATTTATAAGCGTCGGTCGATCCCGCGCTTCTGCAACAGACTGGCATTGGTCGTGGCCTTAGAGCCGCTTATATGGACACGGCTGATTCATAATGTTCCGTTGAAATTGAACGAAAGCTTGAGGAGTTGTGAGTTTTCCTTGGTGATATCATCTATTCTTCAGCAGGCATTGTCAATTTTAATTATAACAAGCGTAACATCCTATTACTTGTAACATTGACAGTCAGTTTCGGAGGAATATGACAAAAACAGCCTAAGGGGGTAAGAGGAGTTCCTTCAAAAGTAGCTTTTTGTTATTTAGGTAAAAATGAAGCAAATCCGATTTTATAAAACTCTGGGGTTGGAATGTATGTTCATTTGTGTTTTTGATATCAATGCCTAGTTTTTCTATTAGCTCCAAAATAGTTAGGTATACCTACTCAAGATTTTTTTGAGACGAGCAGTTGTTGCGTAGGCCGAAGTTGCCGGTTCGTTCAACTTTTTTAACTTACGAAGTTATCGGTAAAATCGGCCGTATTCTATTGCACTTACAATATAACAATCACAAGGGATTAACACATGGTGGACTAGGTACATAACTCTAAAAGGATATTTTGAGTAGTTCAACAGAAGCTCGAAACTAAAATATATTATATACCTACCTATTTAAACAAAGCAAAATTCATAAGAGACTTTTACAAATTACACTATGGTATTCATGCCTACGCATTTGCATATGCAAATATTTTTATAGATACAAATTCGTCTACATTGTTATGATAATATTTCATACCGATGTATAGTACATACATAATACCTTTGCTCTATCTTAGAAGATCCGTGATTTGACGAACAGGCCGCCGCTGCTGTCCTCTTCTTAGCATTTTAAAGGTGTGGGTTTTTCGGTAGCTAATGTATAATCACACATTTTCCAGTACTGCGATTATAGTAAACAAGTTCAACATTTAGATTTATTACTCATAACTTCAGTCGTCGCCAATGCTAAGACATCAAGAAAATAGAAAATTGAACTGGATTTTTAAAACTCTTAGGCACATAGCGTTAAAGCCTCTTCTTAATCAACTGTATACTGCTCTAGCCCAATCTGTAATTTCTTATTGTATTACCGCTTGGGGTGGGGCAGCTAAAACCAAATTTCTTGATGTAGAGAGGGGACAGAGAAGCTTGATTAAGGTCATGTATTTTAAACCTTTCAGATATTCGACGGAAGAGCTTTACAAATATTCTAAATTACTCTCAATCAGAAAGTTGTTTGTACTGCAGACAATTCTTAGAACACATAAATCATTTGTTTTGTCTCCGCTGTATCTTTTTTCTGTATCTCTTGCTGAGGTGTGCCAATAAAGAGTATTCTATCTATCTATCTATCTATCTATCCTTACCATACAAGCCTAATCTTATTAATACAGGAAGGCGAAAACAAAATGTTGCACTGGTACCCCCCACTAAATCACGTTTTGCAAGGATACAGTACAGCAAAGTCTCAGAATGGTTAAAGTCACAAAGCTATGATCAAGTGGAGACGCTCATTTTATAATACACAACAATACACAACAAATAGAGAATACATGCATACTCGTACATCCACATGAATACGTATCACACACCCACCCACTCATACAATACACCCCCCCTACACACACACACACACGCACACGCACACGCACACGCACATGCACACGCACACGCACACGCACACGCACACGCACACGCACACGCACACGCACACGCACACGCACACGCACACGCACACGCACACGCACACGCACACTCACACGCACACGCACACGCACACGCACACGCACACGCACACGCACACGCACACGCACACGCACACGCACACGCACACGCACACGCACACGCACACGCACGCACGCACGCACGCACGCACGCACGCACGCACGCACACACATGCAAATAAGGTAATGGCGCCTATTAACGTGGTACTTAAGGCAGATTTCAAAAGATACCAAAAAATTAAGGGTATCAAAGCTCATTAACGACCACAAATATTTTTTTTATGGAAGAGTATTTATTGAACTATTAGTTTTGAAGAGTTTTAGGATCATTTTAGTTTATTATATGTCATAAAATGATTACTGAAGCCAACATACCTAAATTTTCTATTACCGTGGTAATGAACAGGTTGCAGTTCTATTAACGCGAATTGAGATTTCATTACCGAGGGTATGAATGACAGTGTTTTTCTGCCATCGGTAAATAGAAACCCATCTCAAAATTCGGAGCTTAATACCGACGGTTGAATATACAAATTATGACAAATACATATACCTATACTATCCTCCTTTATGAATACCCACAGAAGACTCAGTTTCACCTAAGAAATCTGTACTTACGGTACACTAAATGTCATATTTTGATACAAGACTAATATGTCGCTCGGTAATAGATACTTCTATAGGAACCCATTACCGACCCAAACAAATATTGCATGGATCGGTAATAGATTCTTATATATTCTATTACCGAGGGTTATCTGATCGTACCATCGGTAATAGGCATAAATTGGAGTATTATAAAATCTAATTCCGACCCATAAAAACAAAGTCATACAGATGTATTTTCATTACAAATCAAAATAAAATATTGCAACCTTATATTAAAACCAAGTTTACATAACTGGCAAGTAAGCATCAGACTTTATGTCAATGTTTAAAAAATTGACAAATTAACGGTTTTCATAGAAACTACGAAATCAGTCATGAAGTTTTTGCTAAAAATTAAGGTTTTGTTGAATAATTTTCATACCGCGTAAATAGTTCTTTGATAGCGTGAATAGATCAAGATTGAAACAACTGTAAGACATTATATAACTGATCACATATACTTAAAATAAAGCAAAAAGAACTAATATCACTACTTTAACTATTACCGTGGTATACCACAGTAATAGAATCTACTCACGAAATGGCGCCTTTCACCGCTGTCTTTTAATTTCCACTTTAAACACATTTCCAGGCTAAACAATACGTAAAAAGTACTCAGAAGTCATGTAGAAAACTATAAACAATAATTTGAAATGCATAACTTTCACCTGTTTGCCATAATTATTACGTAAACTACTAAATGAGATTGGAGTTCACTTAGGTTTAGCGTCACACGTCAGTATGACACAACCTCTTCTCGCAGCCCCGTGGCAAAAACTGTCAAATAGCGAGCGTCTTCTTTCATTCACACTCTTTATCGCCTATATGTGCGTTAGTCAACTAAACAGGCTTCCTTTGTGTGAGTAACTTCTTTTAAGAAATTGGTCGGTTTGCCTATAAAATGCGTATTTGCAAATGCGGCGGTAATGGACGTCGATTTCGATACCCGCGTTGATAGCCGCCGTTACCTTAATATTAAACATGATTTTACTTTCTTAGATTATATTTTCGTTAGATTTATTTTTGTCAAAAGCATTGCACTTCTAAATTGTTAATTAAAATAATGTATACAAGTTGTTATGGAAGAGCGGGGTCTTCTGACACAGGTATTTTATACTTAATAGAAGACATCAACCTATATGTATAAATTGTTACCCCTACATTGTTTTACCAATAAAATATTTTTTGTTTCATATAAATCTCAAAAAAAGC
Organism: Leguminivora glycinivorella; assembly: GCF_023078275.1. Taxonomy (NCBI): domain Eukaryota; kingdom Metazoa; phylum Arthropoda; class Insecta; order Lepidoptera; family Tortricidae; genus Leguminivora; species Leguminivora glycinivorella. Next base: position 5,726,575 of record NC_062981.1, read on the forward strand.
CCTCCCAGAACCAGGAGTAAGTAGTTCCAACTTGAGAATAAATTTGCTATACTTTTATTTATAGCCATTCCCGTGGGATTAACCGGCTGTCTGGTGTTGCCATATACATAAGTTTTAAATGGCCGTAACTATCGTTTGACACTGGTTCTATTATTAGCGGCCCGAAGGCGAGGAACCGGTCAGCTGGACAACGTATTAAATTTAAAAACTTAGAGCCTAGCTCAGTGCGTGGAGGTCGTAATTGCCTTTAGAGGGGTAAGAAGGGAGTTTCGAAAACGATTACGAAAGTGAAAAAAAATGTGTCTAAAAAATAAACATTAGTCGGTTGTAAATAGGTAAGCCAATTGTAGGTAATAAAGCTGCATATTTAGTGCATACTTATTATTGGTAAAATAATATAGGTATTCTGTCATGCTGATTACCGGTGAAAAAATGATTAAGTTTGTAGTTATGAAACCGCAAGAAGCTGAGGTCACATGACTTAATTAAAACCGCAAATTTAAGGCGAATAAACGAAACAAACATGTTGCCCGAAATATATACCTAATCTTCTACCATCAAAAAATATAATACTACTTAATTCTGATGTAAAAAGTTCTTGTCAAAATAAAGCAAAAAAAAACTATTATCTGTCTAACTGCAAGCAATTCAAAAATAACGTCTACTTGCCCTCCGAATAAAAAAATCCACCTATGTGTATAAAATAATACTTACTAAGTATTACTGGTATTACGTAATAGGTAAACACGTAAATACGTCCGCATTAAAATAAATTGGTTCGCTTATTATCTTATTAACATTAAAAACGTTACACAGAAAATGGTTTACCATTATAATTTATAAGGTTTAATAAATTATTGTCTACGAACATGAAACGATTGTTTCTATGCTACCTAAATGATGTGGTGATTTATGATATGTTATGATATATAATGGCAATTTGGCAATAGTGGTACGTATCGAATAAATACAACTATTTATTAATCTAAGTAAATGCTGAGTTTTTTTATGGTATCCCATTTAGGTATTTAATAGGTAGATTAGGTAGTATTTGGTAACTATCTACAGATGTAAATCTTTTAGGACTCTTACCCCGACAGAATCCATACGGGTTTTTATCGCATTTAATGACAATTTACCTATAGCCAACATAATTCAATTTATTTTAGCTCTAGCGACAGCGTCAAGATAAATCCCAAGGCTATTTCATAAGAGGTAGATAACGTTTTCGATACTGGCGACCCTTTATATGCTTATCTCGAAATTCGCCAAACTCTCTTGTCGACAATCGTAAAGCGCCACAGCTAGATGTAGAATAGCTACTCCCGCTAAGCCCAAGCACATATTATTCGCTAGCGGGAGATTTTCCCCGCTTCTCGTGGGAAACGTGCACTCGCGGCGCCCTCCAACGGATACATCGATAACCGCTGGGAATCAACTCGGGGCAGCTTTCTTTGTAACTTACTTTAAACACATTGTATAACTTACACATCCAAGAATTGTTGCTCATCTTAATTATTAAGCATTAATAGCAAAACTAATTCAAAGAAAGTCTTTCACCAGAACGATTTTGATTACATTTGTGGGTGGGCAGGGGGCCGATTTTTGAGTCTCACTGTCACTAAAATACCGGTTGAAAACGGTGAATTGCCTATTATTTTCAGTGACAATTTTCTGAATTCGAACGCCGTGAGACTCAAAAATCGGCCCCCAGGTAAGGTAAACTATTATGCAGTTAATTGCTTTTAATGTAGTTTTTTTACAAAAAAAAAACAATTATCTACACTTCACATTCTCCATGAAGCATGTCATCTTTGAAGTCGGCCAAACCTTGTACGCGGCAGTTAGTCCAACTAATTATCTAATAAATAACTTCATATACAGGGTCTAAGGGACCCCGTACCGCACTGAACGTATTAAACGGGTTCCCACATTTTTTTGTTAAACCTCCCATATAACCATAATCGGTCGCCGTTCCTACGCAAATCCTCCTATTTTGTGTACACACAGGTCTTCGGGTCTCAATGCTTAGTCGCAGTACGGTCGACGTTTAGTCGCGGCGACCCAAATGGGGACGATTGGTAACAGGCATAAATGGTCACAGAAGTGACAGAAGTGTGCACTACGCGTGCACACATTGTTACCGTTTGGCGACTACTTTCCCAAAATCATTCGTTCATTTCATTCTTTTCAAATGGCGACTGTGAGAGACGTCAAAGTAAAAAAGAAATAAAATCATTTGACATTAAAATGTAATGGCGTAAGAATTTGTTAAAGATAAATATTGTTTGCATTTGTAATATAATGTGGGCTAATTACCATGGCCAATTAAATTGCTCAAGTGATTTCATAAAATAAGTCTAAGGTTGGAGGTATGCCGTCGTACTCAGTTGCCCTCACTAAAGAAGATTAAAAAAAAATTGTAACGTGCGTACCGAGCTGCTGGGTTGTAAAGGATCGGGGATCATATTATTATGGTCTTCTATAGAGCAACTAGTATTTTGCGGCATTTCACAATTGACACTTGTTGAAGTAGTCGTCATTAATATTACTATCAACATTAATTTCAGCGATCTGTACTTCTTTTGTCAAGATTTTTGTATAGATAAGTGTCTACAAATTTGTAATGTTAAAGAGACATAAATAAAACGTAGTAGAGTAAATAATGTGTTTTTTTTGTAACCCAAACAAAATACTTGTAGATACGAGTGCGGAAAAGAGGAAAATCGATACGAGTAGCGATAAATTAATACACGAACGAAGGGAGTGTTTTAAATCGACACGAGTTGTGAATGTCCTTTTCGCACGTGTATCGTACGACGATTTTCAGTACCTAAATCTAAGCTAAGAGTTTCGACCAGACAAGAAATGAATCATTGCTTGATTTGCTCGCACTACTGCGTTAAAAAAAGCAGCATCTGTACTGAAAAAACTATCATTGCGCAACAGAAATTCTATTAATATCACAGTAAATACTCTATTTCATTTGATTCCTACTTTTATTGTGTAAAGCAACACTACACTTCATTTTTATCAATAAGAATTAAAAATTATATATTTAATACATTATGTAACTATAAAGTGCTTATCTATTTGTATTATCATTCTGCACTTTTCTTAACTTTCCCACATTTCTATAAAATGTCGAAGAGTGCTTAAATGGTCGTCGTCGTTTATTATTATTTAATTCGCTCATATTTAAATGATTCAAAGCAACCAGTCCACAACTTCACAAGACAGTTTGAGAAACCTTCGTATTTCAGATTGTCATTTGCGGATACAGTGGTTTAGGAGCAGTTCGGTAATCAGACCTACACATGTGTGTACAAATTCTGTCAATGTCACTGTCAGAAACCGTTCTGACAGTGACAATGACAGCCACAAATTCGTCCACATGTTGTTACCGTTATGTGTGCAAACGTCGACTACATTTTGTTATTGTATCAATACGGTCGCATTGTTTGCACGAGGTTACCACGCGTTATGTCACATTTGACAGTTAGTTACTGATTTGAAGATTTTGCGACTGAAATGGTTGTATGGGCTTATAATTTATAGTTAATGTATTATCTTATTTTTAACCCCCGACGGAAAAACGACGGGGTGTTATAGTTTGACGTGTCTGTCTGTGTGTGTGGTGTCTGTCTGTGGCATCGTAGCTCCCGAACGGATGAACCGATTTAGATTTAGCATTTTTTTTGTCTGAAAGCTGAGTTATATAACTGTATTCGCACATTCTAAATATATTCTTTGGCACAATGCCGTGGGGCCTTATTTAGATATATTCTAATTTAGATTAGTTTTAAATTTAACTTTTTTTTTAGAGTTAGCTTGTCTGTTTGTTATTTAAGTTTTATTATCTAATAAACAATATTGTTTATTTATTATTTACAGACGTAAGTAAATACATATATTCGGCTGAAATATAAATAAATCACTACCTATTACGTCATTCTTACACAAAAATCTGATTTATTAAAAGAACTGCTTATAGCTAACACCGTGTCTTGCGTGGGCGACGGTCGCGCGACCGTCGCGTGACCGTGGTCGTCGCGTCTCATACTTTCTTATCGATAAGGTTTAATTTCGTATGCGTCGCATCGCCGTGGCGCGACTATCGCGCGACCGTCGCCCACGCAAGCCACGGCATAAGATAGGTACTTATCGCAAAGGGCATACTTGTATAAATAATATTTTAATAAGAACGACTTCTACATTCCTCTCTTATTAATTAGTATAATAGTGTTTCAAAGCGCATCTTCACATAATTAGCCAGTTTACCTTATTAATAGGTATAATGATGTTGTCGTTCTTATGATAAACATGCATTGGCCTTAGGAATCATGTTTAGAATACATGCATTAAGGCCCACTTGCACCGGTCAACCACTTAACTCAGGGTTAGTGGGCTGTCAACTGTCAAATTCCATATAAAATGGTGGGCTAAACCTCGGGTTAACCCTCCATTTTCGTTGGTGCAAGTGGCCCTAAAGTGTCGAGTGTTAGTGTCAAAGAAAATAGGTTGAAAGTTTCAAGCGTCTTCAAAAAGCAATATGCCATCTTTGCATGATCTTCACTGGTCTGGTCTTCAGCAATTGCCGCTTTTGATTTCAGGTCACAGGCAAATAAAGAATAACCTAACCACAAAATTAAAATTTTGAAAACCCCCGATATAGTGGACCGATTTTCATGAAACATGGCTAAGAACACTCCCGACTAATTTTGCATTCAAACAAAAAAAAATCCAAATCGGTTCATCCGTTCGGGAGCTACGATGCCACAGACGGACACACACACAGACACGTCAAACTTATAACACCCCGTCGTTTTTTCGTTTTGAGAGAATTTTTATAGAAATCAGAGATCAAAATTAAAAATGACGTTCTCTGTCATTTTAAGGGGTTTTGACTGGTTCGTTACTTACACAGACCAACCCCTATAGACATCCATTACAAGACGACTCGCGGTCGCCAGCCTTCCTAGTATTTGCACTGATATAAGCGCGGGCGCTCGCCGTGCCCGATCAGTAGCGACCAAGTAACAGACCCGAAAGCAGCGCGTGTTTTTCGCAGTAAAAAAATTGAAAAAGGGTATTTTGATGTCTTAAAGATGTCCACCTGTAGTGTGGAAAGGTAACAAGAAGCTCAAATTTAAAAACAGACGTCATTACATTCCACATAAAAGTCATATTTATAATTTATTCAGAGCCGGCATAGGTCAACTTACATTGGCCACTTACGCGTCAGTAGAGGGACAGTCCCTTTCATCTGGCGCGACTGCCCGCCGTCCTTGAAACGGCCAATCACAGCGCGCTTAACACATTCCCCGCCCGCTCCTCGCACCCCTGGCACTGGTGACTCGTATCGCGAACAAAATATACAAGATTGCTACTCTATAGGAGGTTCTCTGTGGTTACTTAAGTACCTATATAGAGATCTACTTTAGTCTAAATAAATAGTGCTTCCGGATTGTTTGAGAATGTGAGGTTTACCAACCAAAGGCCTAATTAATGTCTGTTAATTTAAAACGAAATTAAGGTTGAACTTATTATGACTTATGACTTATGACGCAATTCTCATCCGTATCCGAAATCGTATTTTAATTGATGTTGATTATCTATGTTGGTTTTTGGTTTTTTATTTATAGGTAAAACTCATTATGCCGATAAATGTAGGTGTACCTACAAGTGTTACTGAACTGTAACATAAATACATAATTAATTATGTAAGTAGGTACTCACTCTACGAGCGAGTAGGATTAGTAGAAAAGTTTTCGACTGTTTTCGAATATCGACCATAGAATTCGGGACTGAAATATGACAAGAAACATGTGAAATTGTTTTGGTCATGTAAAATGGCATGTACTTATATGATGTGAAACGCTTGTGGCCTAGCGTAAGAGTGTGTGACTTTGAATCCGGAGGTCGAACCCCAAGGCTCGTACCAATGAATTTTATCGAAACTCAAGTATATGCGAAACGTCATTTGATATTTGCCAGTGGCTTTTCGATGAAAGAAAACGTCATGAGGAAACTGGACTTAGATACTAATCCCAATAATGCCTAGTTCGGGTTGGTCAGAGGGCAGTCGCTTTCAATAAAACTAGTGCCTATGCCAAATCTTAATATCACTTGTCAGAGCGGAACCCAGGCTCCCATGAGAGCTAGGACATCGGGCGTCAGGACATTGAACTCTCGAATGTCTGTATACAATAGAACATTGCATGTAGGTATAACAATATAAGTGGGTACCGCTACATACGCTAAGGCGATTATGCAAAACTGTCTGATTCGATATATGTATATACCATAATTATGATATATCACAACGATGGATCGTGATGAGATACTAATCGTCCACCGTCGAGGATGCGGTTAGCGGTACAACTTGTCGATTTGAATTAATGTAAATCTCCCATATATCCGGAATACGAGCTTCATTTATTGTAATTTATTAGTGTTATTTTATTAAATTGGACTTAAGAGTAAACCTCACTTATTATAGTTACCTAGCTTTGATAATTTTTAAGAACCTATGTACTAAGTACATTGTCTGCTCAGCTTTCAAAATGGCCTCCGGATTTTAGAGTAAAACGATACTTCCTATACATAAGTATATAGGTATAAATAAAAATTTTTTTTTTCGGAGTGGTAAAATGCGTTTCGCATTCCCCCCGGCCAGGGAAGCCATTGGGGGGATATGTGGGAATCCCTCCTACTTACCGCCCTCTCCAGGGAGAGGAGGAGAGGAGGTATACCCACTAAAAACCACTCCTACGTCGCCCTTCTTCCTGTTATGAAGGAGCCATGGGTTGCCGGAGATTCTACCACAACTCCTTCCAGCGGCCCTGGTCTAGTGCTAGAGTCCCTACACCGCTGAAAAAATAAATAAACCTGGTCTAGCGTGTAGTGACCCTGCCTGCTAAGCCACGGTCCCGGGTTCGAATCCCGGTAAGGGCATTTATTTGTGTGATGAGCACAGATATTTGTTCCTGAGTCATGGATGGTGTCTATAAGTATTTGTATATTATATACATCGTTGTCTGAGTACCCATAACACAAGCCTTCTTGAGCTTACCGTGGGACTCGGTCAATCTGTGTAAGAACGTCCTTATAAATCTTATAATATTTATTTATTTATTCATTTTAAATAAATATACAAGAATTGCCCGTTTAAGGGATTGATTATAAGACTAGTTTATTGCTGGCCACTGATATCACTGGTAACATTATAATAAACAATAGGTCGTACAAAAAACTACAGAATGAAATGCTTAACTGTCTAATCTACGTAGTCTACAAGTAAAGTTCAAAGCGCTCGTCATATGTCACTAAGTGTTAGTACAAATCCGCATACCATTTAGACCGAGACAATAGCAATGCGTTCATTCTCGCCTTGGGATACTTGCTGACGCATCTCTGGTCCTTAGGCTGTGGCCACGAGCGGAGCGGAGCGGTTAGCGTTGGGATTGTATCAAACCATAGAGGAGTAAGTAAGGGATGCATTGTAACTCCATAACATCAGTAAATGCGGGTTATTTGTATAGGCATAGTTAAGTGACATCTAGCCACAATCACGCGTCAATCACGCGTCAACTAGCGTAAATTATCAGTACTGCTACTTGTCAATAGATGTCGCGACGAACGAAAAGTCTAATGCTCACCAATTTGTAGCTAATATTACAATATTATTAATCAGTATTCTGTTTTCAATTCCTTCTGCTTGTAATATAAGTTGTAAACTGTTCTAATATTAAGTTTTTGGCAGACGAGACACAGTTGCCACCTAGTATCGAGTAGTGGTACTGATAATTCACGCTATTTGACGCGTGATTGACGCGTGATTGTCGCTACATGTCACTTAACTATGCCTATACAAATAACCCGCATGGAGTATGGAATTACAATTTCCTTACTTATTCCTCTATGATCGAACTCAAATATGTCAAAAGCTGCTCGCGTGGTCGCGTTACCTAGGTATTTGGATGCATTAAAATTAATGCCAAGTATTATGTCTTTTAAAATAAACGGATAGCTAATTGTTGGAGAGACTCATAAAGATATGATAAGACGGTTATGAGCTCTCATAAATAATTTTTCATGTTTCATATTGTGTCAGTATACTCAGTATCTACTCGTATTTTATTTAGCACCAAAATAATTATGATTGCGTCAATTGTTTTCCCTTGGTATAACTCTCCTTACAAACCTGCATGAATCGTAAAATATTTAAATAATACATCTTCAAAGTCATCCTTTCAATTTGTGACGGGGAAGGGGACGGGGGACCTTATACTACCTTTTTCCAGAGCTACACAAAAAGTTATAAGCCGCAAAATAAAATAAAATAAATGCAAAATGCAGGACCACAATGTAGGTACCGTCGGCAGCAGAAACACTTTTAGCAAAAAAGAACCTCCAATCCAGAATAGACCTCTCGGAAGTCTCGGAAGTCATAATTTTAAATATATCTAACGATGAAATCTCCTAACCTTTGCAGCGTCAAGATTCCACTTTTCGATACTAATACTTTGCTAATACGAAGCTTAGCCTCATATTTATATTAGCTGTACTGAGGCGCTTTACTAATAGCGATGCCATCCAAGTTCATGGCCGATTACAGGCTTGATTCAAAGCCATGGGATTATGAACTCTTTCCAGTAAGTACAATGATCGCCCATAAGTTGATAGAACATAGAACTCTAAAGCTGGACTGGCTTACCAAGTTACCATCTCTTCTTGATGCTGCTCCTCTTTAATCAAGAATTCTTTTTAAATAAGGTGTATTTTATTTAAATGTTTCAGATTACTCCATAAATGAAATTTTACTTAATTAATTACTTACTGAAGAGTTTGCTGAAGAGTTTGCTGATGGCTGAAGGGTAAAGTAGCTAGCGCCATCTATTGTGGAGTAGCTCAAACAGGTTTGCAGTTCCCCTTAAAACACTTGATTTAAATTATGTTGTTTTATTTTATAATTACTTTAAATTAATAGATATTTATGGTGAACGGTTTTAAATTGTTAACTACTTCGTAAAAGGGTTTAATTCATAAATAATTGGTAATTTACTCAAATCAAATCGATGACGTATTTGACATTTCCAACCTCGTTCTGATATACGACTTCTGTACAACAAGCTAATTTAGTGGTCAGATATTTTCTACAAAATCAAAGTTTCCTGGCTATTAAAACAGCTTTAACTGCATAATTATTTTACTATTTCAATACATTATTATGTAAACAGCTGTTGTATGAAACATTTATTGCAATAAATATTAACACCTGGAAAACTTATCAAGGTATATGAACGTAACTGCAACTTCATCGCAGTGTGACATTTCATTTTGTACATTGCACTTCACTTCAATCAGATTCAGTGACATCAGTATTGAATGAAACCGTGAAGAATTCGTATAGATTTTTTTATATTAAGCTTAACCTAATTAGATAAATGAAGTGATCTTATTTGAATTTAGGAGTAAAAACTACGGGTAATGTCTTAAGATGCTATTTTATGTCTTCTTAATTTCATCAATCATACACTATAAATACTAATAAATGTGTTGTCAGGTTACTTGGCCCTGATCTATGAAAATATATTTAATTTCAAGTCCCAAGGGTAGGTATTTGTGAACAGCGATCGTAATTTGTAGTTCATATAATGGACCTATAGTGTAAATAAGGCTATAACCTGTATTTTGTGCATAATGTTCTAAGTTATAATAGACATCTCTTATCAGAGTGGGGCCTAGATCTTTTACGTCTACCTCAAGAATATAAACACCGTTATCTTCTCATTGAATACCACGTAATCCCCTTAAAGTGTTCTATTTGCTGAAGTACTTCTATGCTATGTATATTTCGTGGTTCACAGAATAAGGTTATTATTGGTGTAAAAAAATTCAAGAAATCTATACAGATTTGAACAATTAGAAAATGTATGGTTTTGTACCTTTTAAATGAATTTCTAAAGGAGCTCTTTAAATATTAGTTAGCTTTTCAGTGTATTTAAGATGTTAGTGATTAGCCCAGAATATGCACGGCTGGTTTCCATCCTTATTTGGTAGATATTCTGCAAATTCGGTTCGTGCGAAGCTTTGCTTCTTCTTTTCTTATGCGCACTGCCAAGGAGTGTAATTCCTTGCCGGCGGCCATATTTTTGAGCTCATATAACCCAGCACCCTTCAAATCTAGGGTGAAAAGGCATCACCTTTGCAAACTCACTCCATCGTAGGCCACGTCTTTGCTTTTGGCTAGTCTGTGGCCAAGAGTAAACCCATTTATAAAAAAATGAGATAGATTAAAAAATACTCCAATTCACAGGGCCATAATGCGTCCAGTGCTGTTTGTGGCACTCCTGTGCTGCGGGGTGCTAGTTGCTCGCGCATACGAGGACTCCAACCTTGAAGATGATGATTTTGCGGAATTTGAGCAGTTTGATGCTGAGGATGAACTTCCGGGAGGAGACCAGGGTTTTCAAGGTGGCCAGTTTACTTCTTCTTAATGCCAATGCTTGTAATTAAATTAAGTATACCATATTTTTTATTCCTGCCTTCTTAGAAGGTGTATATGTCAAAAGAAATAAATGCTTTGAAGGCATTTAGCAAAATGTTTCTACCAGAGATTTGCGGTCATGCATAGCAAATAACATATATTAGGATGGTTATTAACAACCACTACAATGATTGCCCATTACAATGCTGAACAAGGATAGCTAAAGGAAGTGCAAGTGACAACCGCTCATATTAAAATTGGATTTTTTGCCATTCACTTTAGATTTAAGTTAATAATGACTTGAGTCTAAATTCAAGTCTAAATTCAAAAACAATACATACATACTATCACGCCTGTATCCCATGAAGGGGCAAGCAGAGCACATGAAACTTCAAAAAAAAAGTCTAAATTCAAAAACAATGTTCTAAGAAATTTTAAAATACCATGTACTTCCATGTAAAAATGTGTGTAAAATACATATTATTCATGACTACTTATTAAAATACATGTATTTTTAATCAACATTCATGTATGATGTAACGGTTTTGTTTCAGATTTCAATGATTTAGAAAAAGAGGCTCCAGCTCAAAAACCTAAACCAAGTGCAAATGAAGAATTTGAGGCTGAAGTGGAGACTGAGGATGAACTTGTTATTGAGGTGAATATTAAACTATCTAAACGCTTAACCCATTGACTGCTAACAATGACTTCTGAGTACTGACACAGCTTAATAAAGAGTACTATCGTACAGTATGGCCACTCCCGCTCCCCGCTGAAAGTGCCGCCCACCCGCTCTCGGTTACCTCACAGTTACCGCATGTCAAAAACGCGGCCAGTCGACCTGTCATATCTCACTCACACAAGCATAGTACGCGTTCACCTACACAAGCTTAGACTGATTGCTAAGAACGCGCCTCTTTCATATATTTCATCGCCAGTGTCCGAGGTCCACACCTCAGACACTGGCGATCAAATCAGATCAGATCAGTAGGTCGGTACCACTACCGAGCTACTGATACATGCAACTGCAGACCAAAATCAACCTTTATGTACAAAGATCAGGGTTCGAAAGGTATTTACAATAAATATCAAAATATTGGATATTTATGATATATATTGGATATATATCAACTTTGATATATACCCATTTTGTATGGAAGGCAGATTATTATTTTGTTTCATTATTTATGAATACTACTTTAGATAAGGAAAACTCTACTATAAAACATAACATTTAGTAGAAAAACAGTAACAAACACAAAAAAAACTATATTTTTAACAATGTTACATTTTTTAAAAACATTGTTGTATTGCAATATTTATAAAAGAATGATACCATATATCGGATATTTATATCCATTGATATATATCGTCGAACCCAGCTGGATATATATCCGATATATATCTGATATATATCTTGATATATATCCATTGATATATATCCTCGAACCCTGACAAAGATCCAAGATTTTCAATGATGCTCACACAATAACTCAAGGATTGACATGGTCAATGTGGGATGCAGCCCGTTGTACAGTCAACCAATTTGCATCCTGAGCCTCTGTAGAACCTTTGCACAGTCAATGTCAATGCGATTACTATGGCAAATAGAACACAGTGTAAATAAGATAAGGTTCTAGATCTAGAGTGGCCTAGGATTCATATAAATTTAATTGATCAGTTAAGCCTATTGCTGCAACAAATATGTCAATAATAAATCAGTATTTCAGTGTACACTTTCAAGCAAATTTAATCCTTATGAAAACAGGAAATCGGAACGAAATACTTAATAATGATTTTTAATGAAAACTAATGATGAACAAAATTCTCCTTGTTTGCTTTGTAAGAGAAACATTCAGACCAATGTATGTGTATGCAACTGATTTCACTGACAAACATTATATGGTGAAATTTGTAAGGTTAAACTTAGGTGACCATCAACTATTATACAAAATGCATAATTTGGAGTAGCATACATTTGAATAGCAATTGTATTAAAATCACAAGTGTGATTCTGTTTAAATATATATACCTACACGCTTGTGACATTTACAAGTACAGACTGAAGACCTACAAATATACTATGTATTGAACTTGTCCTTGTTTTGAGGGATTCAATTACCTAATTGGTTTTGTAAAACTCCTGATTAGTATTACTGCGTGACAACTAGTTAGTATATTTTCTACATAGGTACATGTACATAAATCACATTCATACTGAAATAAGTCCCAGGACAAATTATACAACTAGGTCATCTTACTGTTCTGCTAAAAATCATGTATATCGTTTTATAAGTATTTCGTTTTGATTTCCTGTTTTCGTTTTCTTATGAAATGTATAAGGACAATTGTGTCGCTTAACTTCAAACCTGGGTAAATCCATTCTTCTTTAAGTTTGAATATATAAAAAATATAATATGATCTGAAAGATAATCAACCTTATATTAGAATGGATTTACGCAGTTTTGAAGTTAAGCGACACAATTTTAAATTTAATTCACATTATTACCCATTACCCAAACTCGATGCCAAAATTCTATAAGTTTTCTAAGACTTATTTATTTTGTTGACAGGATGAAGACAATGAGTTTGAACACTTCCAAGACCCGGAAGAGTTTGAGGGGTTCCAGGACAACATTCCCAGGAACACTGAGCAGCCAAAGATTACCATTTCTAAGGTGAGGTTACGCAATAGTAATTGGCCAGTCCATATTTAGGCAAACAAAACAAATATTTTTCATCACACCCGCACTTTAAATGTGCTATTGCACGCAGGCGGAGCGTGAGTTATAGTAAAATCGTTCTCTCAATGGAATAATGAAATTTCTTGTACCGTACTTAACTTTTTTACATCTATTTACATATTTTTAGGGTTCCGTAGTCAACTAGGAACCCTTTTAGTTTCGCCATGTCTGTCTGTCCGTCCGTCCGTCCGCGGATAATCTCAGCAACCGTTAGCACTAGAAAGCTGAAATTTGGTACCAATATGTATATCAATCACGCTAACAAAGTGCAAAAATAAAAAATGAGAAAAAATGTTTTATTAGGGTACCCCCCCTATATGTAAAGTGGGGGCTGATATTTTTTTTATTCCAACCCCAACGTGTGATATATTGTTGGATAGGTATTTAAAAATGAATAAGGGTTTACTAAGATCGTTTTTTGATAATATTAACAGTTTCGGAAATAATCGCTCCTAAAGGAAAAAAAGTGCGTTTAAAAAATATGAAAAAAATCACAAAAGTAGAACTTTATAAAGACTTTCTAGGAAAATTGTTTTTAACTTGATAGGTTCAGTAGTTTTTGAGAAAAATATGGAAAACTACGGAACCCTACACTGAGCGTGGCCCGACACGCTCTTGGCCGGTTTTTACATTGCGAGTGTGATGAAAAACATTGTGTGTAACTCGGGGAGTATGAATATTTCTAACTCGAGTCTTTAAATCGCTCCGGCAAGCCGTCGTGATCTAACTTACTCTCCTTAGTAATATTCAACTTCCTCCACTTGTTGCACAATGTACTTATTATTGTGTGCCTTTAAGCGATTAAATTTTTCGACATCGACGTCGTACCTACGATTACATTTTTGGCAACTGTTCTAAGTTCTAATAATAAATATGGAGTGTGAAATTGGTGACGTATTATTTTATCGTGTATAATTTTAATTGATACAGCACATAACGTTTCCGTTTTGTGAGAGCGAGATAACGATACTTTGATTGTTCATTCTCTTATCGTCACGAACTTGTTACCTAACTGTTATAGACCGCCTATAAAATTTCAACTTTGAACCGAGTGACGAGTGAGTTTCCTTCCATTCAATAAAGATTTTTTTTCCCCCGACGCAAAAACGACGGGTGTTATAAGTTTGACGTGTCTGTCTGTCTGTGTGTGTGTCTGTCTGTGGCATCGTAGCTCCCGAACGGATGAACCGATTTCGATTTAGTTTTTTTTTATTTGAAAGCTGAGTTAGTCGGGAGTGTTCTTAGCCATGTTTTTCAAAATTTTAATTTTTACTTTTTACATTGTCCTCAGGTCCCAATTACAGTCCGGCCCCGCTGGGACGCGTATTGGTTAGAAGGCGCGCTGTGCTGTCTGCTGGCCGGCTACGCGCTATCTTACGCCGTAGGACGCGCAAAAAACACTGCGATTGCTACTAACTTTTTAAAACTGCATAAACCTTTGTTAGACGATAACTTCACTCTAGTCGGTAAGTCAAGTGTGTCCAATAAATTTCGAAATTCGAATTATGACCATTTTCCATTGCTCTTATCATCATCATCAAAAACTTTGCAGTACTAAAAGTACAAAAGACACGATTCCCTGACCGAACTACTCGCAAATGATTCTGCTCTCTAGTACATTTAGTACACTCACACACGCGCAACAGAATGGGAGCGAAAGGAGCGAAAACCCGTGAAGTGACAACGACAGCAAAGCTATCCGTGTGATCCGACCGCAACCGAACTAGAACCGACTGACTCGGACCGAGAGCGCGAAAACGGCCGATCAGCTCTCGGTTCTCAATTTGTCTCTCGCTCTCTCGGTGTACTACTGTACTAAATGTCCTAAAAGAACGAACTTCGAAGATGGTACTAGTTGGGAGCGATCTTTTCAGTGAACGAGCAGGCACAACTCTAATATACTCAAAGACAGATACAAAACTAGTGCTGTTTTGAGATAGAGTGAGCACCAAATTGTGGTTTAGCAAAAGTTGCGTGCTCTTAGGCCAGTCCATACTTGAAGTTATGTTAGTTTGTATGGGTGCGGTGCACAGCTCATACACGTCACACATTCTCAATATACTGACACTAAGTTAGAAATTACGGACAGATAAACAGTACTGTAAAATATTTTATTTATTGATAAGGTAAAATTATGCTATTGAGTCTACTCATCCTAACGGCTCGCTAACCAATGTCGTGGTCTAAGCGCGACAGCGGTGAGCGGCGGCCATACATTGAAGCGAGACACAGCGATGGGACTTCTCATTCGCACGTATGGCTGCCGCTCACCGCTGTCGCGCTTAGACCAATGTCGTGGCCGGGCCGTAAGTGTACGGCCTGAGTAGACGCTCGGAGCGGGCTAGCGTGCATGCAATCTATGCAGCGTCGACTCAGGACACTTGTATGAGCTTCAATAGGCTACTAGACTCATATCGAATTTGGCTCAATAAATAATTGTCTTCTGTAATATTTGACAAAAAACAATATTTATACATCATCATACATCATACAATCACGCCTGTATCCCATAAAGGGGTAGGCAGAACACATGAAACTACTAAAGCTTCAGTGCCACTCTTGGCAAATAAGAGATTGAAAAAATAAACGAAACTGTGACATCGCAGTGACAGGTTGCCAGCCTCTCGCCTACGCCACAAATTAACCCATATCCCATAGTCGCCTTCTACGACACCCACGGGAAGAAAGGGGGTGGTGAAATTCTTAACCCGTCACCACACAGGCACAATATTTATAGATTTTGGATATTAAAAGTTTATGATGACTACGTATTTTCGATTAAAAATATGTGTACCTATTTTTTTTTGGCCACCGAAAAGCTGTCAGCGATGAAGTGACGTCATCGAATTCAAACCTTACTGCATGTCAAAACAATCACTGACATATTGAACTTTATGCCTTTATACTTAAAAAGTCAGAAAATGTTGTTTTCGAGTAGAATGACCTGATGTACAGATAATCTATAGATTAACATGACTGTGTTGTTTTCGCCTGGTTACGTAACAATATATTTTAAAAATATTTATTTGCTCTTTTTAAGTCCTAATAAAATATGGTAATATTTTATTTCGGTTAATTGGACAGTACTTAATCACTTAAGACAGACTTTAAAAAACCGGCCAAGAGCGTGTCGGGCCACGCTCAGTGTAGGGTTCCGTAGTTTTCCGTATTTTTCTCAAAAACTACTGAACCTATCAAGTTCAAAACAATTTTCCTAGAAATTCTTTATAAAGTTCTACTTTTGTGATTTTTTTCATATTTTTTAAACATATGGTTCAAAAGTTAGAGGGGGGGGGACGCACTTTTCCTTTAGGAGCGATTATTTCCGAAAATATTAATATTATCAAAAATCGGTCTTAGTAAACCCTTATTCATTTTTTAATACCTATCCAACAATATATCACATGATGGGGTTGGAATGAAAAAAAATATCAGCCCCCACTTTATATGTAGGGGGGGGGTACCCCAATAAAACATTTTTTTTTCCATTTCTTATTTTTGCACTTTGTTGGCGTGATTGATATACATATTGGTACCAAATTTCAACTTTCTAGTGCTAACGGTTACTGAGATTATCCGCGGACGGACGGACGGACGGACGGACGGATGGACAGACAGACATGGCGAAACTATAAGGGTTCCTAGTGACTACGGAACCCTAAAAAGGGTCAAGTAGCCTATTGTTTGACATGCACGCCGTATGCCCCGCCCCGCTGCACGCCAAATATGAGCGTGCTCTCAGGCTCTACACTAACTCATGTATTTCCAAATTCGCAGGTGAAACGGGTAGCGACGTAGTTTGCGTAGGCGAGGACCGCGGCTGGCGTCGCGAGGCGGAACACTGTTTCACTATGTGGTGCAGCGGCCGCGTCTGCTGTGAAGGCATGCTGCTCACTCTAAAGCTCATCAAGGTATGTTAGAGTGGGACGGGAGACAGGGGAGGCGGTACACTGTTCCAGCATGGTGCTGCGAGGACGTGCTGATTACTCACGGTCATTAAGGTTAGAGCGAGACGGGAGACGGTAGGAGAAGGAACATTGCTTTGCCATGTGGTGCAGCGGCCGCGTCTGCTGTGAGGGCATGCTGCTCACTCTTAAGCTAATCAAGGTATGTTAGAGCGGGAAGGGAGACAGAGGAGGCGGCATACTGTTCCAGCATGGTGCTGCGAGGACGTGCTGCTCACTCAGTCATTATGGTATGTTAGAGCGAGACGGGAGACGGTAGGAGAAGGAACACTGCTTCACCATGTGGTGCAGCGGCCGCGTCTGCTGTGAGGGCATGCTGCTGTCTCTCAAGCTCATCAAGGTATGTTAGAGCGGGACGGGAGACAGGGGAGGCGGTACACTGTTCCAGCATGGTGCTGTGAGGACGTGCTGCTCACTCACAGTCATTAAGGTATGTTAGAGCGAGACGGGAGACGGTAGGAGAAGGAACACTGCTTCACCATGTGGTGCAGCGGCCGCGTCTGCTGTGAGGGCATGCTGCTTACTCTCAAGCTCATCAAGGTATGTTAGAGCGGGA
This sequence comes from Leguminivora glycinivorella, assembly GCF_023078275.1. Taxonomy (NCBI): domain Eukaryota; kingdom Metazoa; phylum Arthropoda; class Insecta; order Lepidoptera; family Tortricidae; genus Leguminivora; species Leguminivora glycinivorella. The sequence goes on from NC_062981.1 coordinate 5,744,332, forward strand.
CGGGAGACCGGGGAGGCGGGACACTGTTCCAGCATGGTGTTGTGAGGACGTGCTGCTCACTCACAGTCATTAAGGTATGTTAGAGCGAGACGGGAGACGGTAGGAGAAGGAACACTGCTTCACCATGTGGTGCAGCGGCCGCGTCTGCTGTGAGGGCATGCTGCTTACTCTAAAGCTCATCAAGGTATGTTAGAGCGGGACGGGAGACCGGGGAGGCGGGACACTGTTCCAGCATGGTGCTGCGAGGAAGTGCTGCTCACTCACGGTCATCAAGGTGTGTTAGAGCGAGATGGAAGACGGTAGGAGAAGGAACATTGCTTTACCATGTGGTGCCGCGGCTGCGTCTGCTGTGAGGGCATGCTGCTTACTCTCAAGCTCATCAAGGTATGTTAGAGCGAGATAGGAGACAGAGGAGGCGGCATATTGTTCCAGCATGGTGCCCCGAGAGCATGCTGCTCACACTCAAGTTAATCAAGGTACACTAGAGCGGGACGGGAGACGGCAGTGCATTGATGCAAGATCCTCGCTTAGACAGGTAACACAACCTTCTCTCTTTTCCCAAAGAATCTCTACATAACTAGGTTTCGTTTTGTATGTCTATATGAAAATGCGCAGCTGATAATGGAACAGGGAAATCTAATAGCTCTTTCTATTTTATATTTAGGATATTTTTTTATAATTTCTAAATTTTCTCTCTGAAACTGATATTTCGTTAATATTTCAGACCATAACAGTTAGACACCTTCGTTGATATAAAGATTCTTAATTGAATTAATAATTGTTTATTCCAGCGGCAAGATCTAGTCCACGTGATCCTGGGTAACTTTAGGAAAACGCCAGACACGCTGCAGGCCAGGATCGAACTCGGCAAAGACGACAGCGATCCATTCGTTCTGTGCATCGCTCAGAAGAAAATCGCCACGCGCCTCGCCAAGGAAATGCAGGACTTGGTAGGTCACCCTGTTCCTAGCTTATCCCTACTTAACAAGGAAACTAAAGCTTGACCAGCCCCTCTAGCACAACTTGTCTTGTCGCGCGCGAGTCCATACATGAAGTCGCGCTTGATGTATGGACTCGCGCGCGACTAGGCAAGTTGTGCTAAAGGGTCAGATGTATATGACTACGCGCCTTGATTTCATTACAACCATTTTTAACCCCCGACGCAAAAACGACGGGGTGTTATAAGTTTGACGTGTTTGTCTGTCTGGCTGTCTTGTCTGTCTGTCTGTTTGTTTGTTTGTGTGTTTGTATGTGTGTGTGTCTGTCTGTGGCATCGTAGCTCCCGAACGGATGAACCAATTTAGATTTAATTTTCTTTTGTCTGAAAGCGGAGTTAGTCGGGAGTGTTCTTAGCCATGTTTCATGAAAATCTGTCTACTATGTCGCGGTCGGGGGTTTTTTCAAAATCTTAATTTTGTGGTTAGGTTAGTCTTTAAACTATCTATACTGAACTGTCACCGCATACGTCAAAATAACTGTGGGCACTGTCTTGACCCTTTAGTACCGTTACGTAACTAAAAAGTGGTAACCAGCTTCGAAACGGGACAAAAATTTCGTAACTGGCTTTGAAGCCAAAAGCCCCAATTTGAATTGGGACTTTCCCATTACCGATTCCCAAAAACTGTCTCGCAAAGATATTTTATTTTATATTTATTTATTTAATCAAAAAGTAACACAGCATTACAGTTTACACTAAGGCACTGTGAAACTACAAGATACAAAACAAGACACAAACGATAAATAATACGAAAAATAAACGAATTAAACATTACATTTGGGCGACGACGTAACAACGTCGTTCCGTTGCGTTGTCTGACTCGGCGTAGGATTCGGCAGGTTGCCTCGGAACCGCCGAAATACCACACCCTTTTAGACAGCCTTGTAAGTTTCAAATTTGTAGTGTTTGTGTCTACAATTACTTCTTTCTTTTCTAGAGTGTGTTCTGCCCCGAGCGGCGGCCGGGCGACAAGCACGGCCTGCCTTCCTCGCTCTCCGTCATGTCAGAATGCGGCGAGGCCACGGCCGCCATCCTGGATACTAGAGTATCCGCCGCGCTCGCCCAGTACCACGAGCACATACAGTACATACACATCTCCGACAAGTACGCCGGCGTCAAGCAGATGGAGTGAGTTTAAGCTTATATGAATATTGTAGTGGAAATCACGTGGTGAAAATGAAAGAGAATTGGCCAAACATAGGTGTTTGGGGTAGGCGTCATTTTCTTTTGTCTTTACTTGACCGTTTCTCACAGGAAAACCTGCTACCACACTCTCAAAGGACCTTTAAAACAAACAGTGTTAAAGTCATTAGACTTATATTGACCTGTAGACCGTGATTACCTTCTTGATTTTTATCGAGCTCCCAAAATCAATATAAGTCTAATGAAAATAACCGTGAATCATTCAAAACTCTTAAGGGCACGTGCACCACCGCTTAACTCAAGGTTAGTGGGCTGTCAACTGTCAAATTCCATATAAAAGTGGTGGGTTAACCTTTTCGGTGGTGCAAGTGACCCTTAGTGCTAAAATCGTTTATTTAAAAAGTGTGTATGTTTTTTTAATAAGCTCTATTTATTTTCAGGGAGACTGCAGCCACGAAGCCTCCGGACACTGAACGCGTGCTGATCGTTTCGCTGGCGTTGGGACCCGACGGCGGCGGCGCTGAGGTCCGACCTCTACTGCTGCTCATCTTCCATCTACTGGAGAAGGTCAAGCGCACTCGGCTTAGCAAGGAGGTACGTGTTCTTACTTAACCAACCGCTTTCCAACTACGCATCGATCCATCCTTCAATAGGCTAGTTTCCTATACTTAAAATAAAATATTTTATGCAGTGCACGAAATAAAGCACCACGTAATTAGAAGAAACACATGGACAGTAGTTATGTTTAAACATAATTGACGACCGGTCTGGCGCAGTCTGTAGTGACCCTGCCTGCTATGCCGCGGTCCCGGGTTCGAATCCCGGTAAGGGCATTTATTTGTGTGATGAGCACAGATATTTGTTCCTGAGTCATGGATGTTTTCTATGTATATAAGTATTTATATATTATATATATCGTTGTCTGAGTACCCACAACACAAGCCTTCTTGAGCTTACCGTGGGCCTCAGTCAATCTGTGTAAGAATGTCCTATAATATTTATTTATTTAATTTCTATTTAACAAGTCAAAGAGAAAGATATAAAGTAAATGAATTGACCGTGACGTCACTCCTCAGTATTTCATAGTAATTCCGTATTAGCAAATCGTTTTGACATTTCTTAAGAAGCTGATTTGAATAATAGGAAACTAGCCTATTTATCCAGCCATTCATCAATTCATCCATTGGTCAATCTGTCCACCCAAAGGCCGATCGACTTGGTGAACGTTAGGTTTAGAATAAATTTAAAATGGCAAAATTACTGCCTTTGGTGACTGGAACTCACGAACTCCAACGGTCTGCCACTTTAAAATTTATTCTAAGCCTAGTGGCACTGTCTGCACTCACCCTTAATGTGCTAGGCCTACTGCTAATGGACGAACGAGGGGTCAGGCGCGCGGGAGGAGCACATAGGACCTTTTACATCTAATTACCTCACATTCATTACCAATCTGCCGACGCTCCGATCAAGCGCATTTACTTATCCATACTAATATTATACATGGGAAAGTGTGTGTGTCTGTTTGTTTGTCCGTCTTTCACGGCAAAACGGAGCGACGAATTGTCTTGATTTTTTAAGTGGAGATACTTGAAGGGACGGAGAGTGACATAGGCTACTTTTTGTCTCTTTCTAACGCGAGCGAAGACGCGGGCAAAAGCTAGTCTGAATTCTGTACATATATATATATATATGCATTTTGTGGAAGCTGATTAAACAACTATACTGTAGTACAAACTGTCTATCCATCATTGAAGAGCACCGAATTATCCCACAGGCACCAATTACAGACGATTCTGCTAGACGAAACATAATTTTAAGGGTGCTCTTCAGTGTGAGCGTAAATACAATTACACTTGGGAGATCTAGAAGAGAATAACCTAACCAAAGAAGTTAGATACCCAAAAAATATTCAGTATGTTGTGTAGAAAAGAATAGAAATGATTTATTATTTACCGTGTACAGTGGATTACAGTTTTTACACAAACATATTTCTCAACGGCAACCCTTTTCGGGTACACAATTACTTAAACTACATGCTAGTTGGTCTATCATTGAAAACTTCGATAACTTTCTTGCAGGCCCTAGCCAAATGCGAGAAGCGTCGTCAGAAAGTGGCAGAAGCCTGGCTGCGAGGTGCCCATGCTGCTCGCCAGGAGCAAGCCGCGCAGCGTCGGGAAGAGAAACGCAAGCAGGAGAAGGAGAGAATACTCGCTGTGAGTATATTTACCATGTATTATAACAGGTTCTGGCAGCCTAGCGGTAAGTACGTGACTTTCGTTTCGGAGGCCCGGCGACCTCGGTCTCTAAAAGCAAGAGTGAATTAGCTATTACTGAATCGGCGAGTCCCATCTTAGACTCTGTCTTCACTTTCCATCAGGTGTGCCTAGGGTCAATCGCTGATCAGTCTACAATAAAAAAAAAGGTCGCGGGTTCGAACCCCGGCTCGCACCAACGAGTTTTTCGGAATTGATGTGCGAAATGTCATTTGATGTTCGCCAGTCGCTTTTCGGTGAAGGAAAACATCGTGAGGAAACCGGACTAATTCCAATAAGGTCCAGTTTACCCTTCGGGTTGGAAGGTCGGATGGCAGTCGCTTTCGTAAAAACTAGTGCCTACGCCAGATCTTGGGATTAGTTGTTAAAGCGGACCCCAGGCTCCCATGAGCCGTGGCAAATGACGGCATAACGCAAGGAGGATGATGATGTAGCCAAAGTGTAAGTAATAGTACCGTGTCTTCTAACGGGCTGTAGCCAAATGTGAGAATAAGCGTCGTCAGAAAGTGGCTACGAGGTGCCCACGCCTCTCGCCAGGAGTAGGTCACTCAGCGTCGGGAAGAGAAACGCAAGCAGGAGAAGGAGAGAACACTCGCTGTGAGTATATTTACCATGTATTATGACAGGCTGTAGCCAAATGTGAGAAGCGTCGTCAGAAAGTGGCTACGAGGTGCCCACGCCTCTCGCCAGGAGTCACTCAGCGTCGAGAAGAGAAACGCAAGCAGGAGAAGGAGAGAATACTCGCTGAGAGTATATTTACCATGTATTATGACCAGAGATCGGATTCTTGTGCGTCATCTCATACTAAAAGTCATTAAAATGACGTAAGTCACTAAGAATGTCGCAAATCCGTCCGGTCTCTGATTATGACAGGCTGTAGCCAAATGTGAGAAGCGTCGTCAGAAAGTGGCTACGAGGTGCCCACGCCTCTCGCCAGGAGTAGGACACTCAGCGTCGAGAAGAGAAACGCGAGCAGAAGTGACTAATGCAGTAGTACCTTAACAATAAGGTTAATCTAAGGTTAGCTGGAAGAGATCCCTTATAGGGATAAGTTCGCCTTTGTACCTCTGTTCCTGTAAACTGTATATGAATCTGTTGTACACAATAAAGTGATTACTACTACTACTACTACAATAAGAGATAAGTCCAGGGTATGCGGGCATTTTTTAATACAACGTGCCGTGGTAAACCATCACCATCAGCATACGGACCGCCTAAGTGCGTTTTCACATTATCCGATCCGATATCGGATGTCGGAAGGATTTCAAAGGCAAAAATCAAAGATGGCGGCTTAAATGTATGGGATATCGGTCCTACATCCGATATTGGGTCGGATAATGTGAAAACGCACTTACAGCCAGCAAGGCAACACTATGAGTCGGATCTAGTGTGACTCGTATTTAGCTGCGGTTTCTGTAGGGTGGAGGTACATCATCATCATCATATTATTTAAGAGCCAGGCTCTTGTCTGTGGAGTAAGCGCCATTCCGTTCTTTTCTCTGCCGCTTTTTTGAGGTCCTGATACGTCACTAGGTCTTCTCTTTAAGTTGGTCTAAAAACGCACGCCTCGGTCTTTCCCTGCCTCTCCTCTTTTCTATTCGCCCTTCGATTATTGATTTTATGTAAGTATCGTGCCGTATCAGGTACAGACAGCATCAATAATATCGGATGAAAAACCCCACCAAAAGTATCTGTCATCCCGAATAATTTCTTTAAAGAATTTAACAAATCTTTATTATATATTTACAGGAAGACGACCCAGAAAAGCAGCGGCGTTGGGAGCTGAAGGAGCAGAAACGCCAACAGAAGCGCAAGACCCCCAAGATGAAACAGCTCAAGGTCAAGGCGCTCTAAGCCTGTACTCTTACACTCAAGATACAATACTCAACTAAAAGTTTCCTAATAAGGCTGCTTTGGTCCCATATAGATAATCCCATGAGATATCGTAGAAACGAACAAAAGATAGTCACTCCCGTGTGAATAAAAGAGAGAGCGCGATTTATGACGACAACTGTAACTCTAGCGCGCTTTCATCGCGTCTCTTTTATTTACACGGCAGCGACTATATTTTGTTCGTTTCTATCATCGATAGCTCGTCGCTTAGGCCGGTAGTCCACTGTCACATGTTTATCATAGAAATATGATCATAGGTCTGTATGCCTCCCTTTTTCTTCAACGTGAAGAAAAAGGACGGCATGTTGCCTATGATAAACATTATGATAGTGGACTATCGGCCTTACCCGCTTTTGGTGGGACCAGTGCCCTACCTAATGAAGAGCTCTTTGTTCATCAGGTCAGTCAGTCAAATTCTCGCTTCTACTATAAAAATGAAGTCTTAACACGATTTGTATATTCATGTCAAATGGCAATCATATCTTTACTAGTAAGCGTAGATACAATACTAAGTCATAACATAACACCCCGTCGTTTTTGCGTCGGGGGTTAAAAATAGGTGTCTTTGAGTTTGGTCTTGAGTGTATCCTATTACGAGTGAAAACTGCAACCTTTTCAAACGTGATGACTGCTCCCGCTTTGCCATTTCGATAATAAATAGTGAGGTGCTAAATTGCATAAATAAACTATTATTTGATTCCTGTGTCTATTATAACATGTCTTTATCTAAAAATGAAATCAATTCAATATGATACAATCTGTAATATATCGTCACTACTTTTAAAAAATCTCGTATCTCACGCTGTTCCTCAAAGTTAAAACGCAGTAAGTCTATATGCATTCCATACATACTTACTACAATTTTCTTTTCATTTACAGACGAAGATACAAGTTTTTTTAAAAGTAGTGACGATATGTAACTGATTATGATTTTTTTTATTGTTCAAGGAACATAGGTATCTACATATCTACACATTTTCGGCATTTAAAATGTAATAACGTCTAAAATGTTGTCAATAAAAAATATGTATTATATCTCGAATAAGCATCGTGGACTATTAATTAAAAAAAATATATTTTACTGTCACTTTGCAACCATTACGACAAGTGTATGTAGATCACTGTCTTGTGACAAAAATTGCATGGACAAAGTTATTTATATAGCGTATTAAACATTTGGGACTGTTATTTTATAAGTGAAGTACGAATTTGAATTATGTTAATTCTAGTTATACTATTAAATTTATATTCAGCATAAAAATCAAGTCATAGAAATAATTCTTATAAGTGTTTTCCTTTTCATAAAATTGAAATGGCAAATCGGTTAGTATGGAAGTATTGTAGTGTTTCTTTCGAAACAAGAGTATTACTGATGTGATGTGTCAAATGCAATATTTAAGTACAGTCAGCTGCAGAAGTCACTTAGGTACTTTACCTTGAAGTGTTTGATGCCTCATGGTTTCAAGTACAGTCACTCTCGAAGGCGGTAAATAATGTAATACGCTCTAATGACTGCAAATTGAATCATATCGTGCACTTTATTGCAGGTGGATGTACCGACAATCTATATGTTTAATGTAAAAGTACCTATTTGTGATCGACTGTACGTTTTTGTTATTTATTTACCTCTTAAGTGTTACGTACCTACTCAGTGAGCTCGATTAAATGAATTTAAGTTGCAATTTTCTTGTTGTTTATCATTCCCTTTTTACTTTTATTTTTAAGATTAAATCAACGAGAACAATCTACGGAAAATCGCTTGAACACCTTGCAGTAATGAGACTGAATATATACGAGTGCAAATGTACCCAAGCCATTAAACGGAACGAGTATTGAGTTGTTTTCTATTTAACCCTAAAGGCTTAGGGCACAGTATAAAACCAGTAATAACTCTTCTTACAAACTTCACGCCGCGCGGTGTGTCCCCCTCCCTCCCCTCGCATGCGGCGAAAACATGCGAAACTGGTGATTATTGGGCTGGACAGTCGGGGCCGCGTTTGCGCGCTGTGTTGACGTGTTGAGTTCGGGAGAAAATGACGTCAGCACCGAAGACATATTTTCGTTACTGTAGTGTTTATGGGTGTATGGAAAGTTCTCAAAATGCGGAAATGTCATTCTTTAGAATTCCTAGACACCCAGAAAAGTAAGTGGTTGTTATATATTTGCAGTGTTAGGTACATTATTGCTTACGTAAATGGCGTAAAAGTGAGATTTAAAGCTAGAATGACACATTAAAATCAATAAGGATTTATCTGTAACGACATTTAGGTAGATGCTGCGATCTATCTAGCTCGAAAGTTTGGTACCTACTTAAATATTGTGCAAACATCTATTCAAACATTTTATGTAAATATGATTTCGTCAGTATTTAAGAAACAAATACGTACTTGAATCTTTATTAGATAAAAAGGTAGAAAGAGCGTTGGTACTAGCATAGCGCCATACACAGTTACTAATACGAGTAGGACAGTAGGTACCTACGTTTCTAGTTCAAACGAATCTTTTTTTTATTGTGATGGATTGGGTGTATTCTAGAGAAAACATATAAAATGAACACTTAAATTAACGCTTTTGCAATTATTGTTACACAATCTACTATTGCGCGTATGAGAGTAATATATTTATAATGATTTTTTGTGTCTTCAATACTGACTAATGTGGTGTCATGACGTGGTATTGTTATACTAAAACCTACTTACAGTTAATAGTACCTATTAGATTTACAACAACTTACATTGTACGAAGTCGATTATAGTAACGTTGTACATGTACAACCCTGCGTGACCTTGCGCAGTAGTAACGACCGCGCCGCCGCTGCCGGAGATTAACTACTGATATATCCTTATACTGTGCTTAGGGTTAACCTCAAGGGGGACTAAAGTCCATAGCTGCCAAAATATTTGTGACTTGTCACCATTTGAACAAAAATGCAACTCTATACAATGAGAAATGTGTCGCTTAACTTCAAAATTGGGTAAATCCATTCTGCTGCTACAAGGTTGATTACCTCATTACCTATTTGAAAAGTTATCGTTTTCCTCCCGTCCAATGAGAGAAGCGATTCGGCTCCTCTGTTCAAGACACGGCAGTTCCGCAGCATTTCGTGACAGTTTTCGCTACTCTGCCACGAAGTGCTGGAACAATATACCCCCTCCCATACGCAACTGCAAAACATTATTCTCCTTCAAACTTAAATTCAAGTAATATCTTTTTACCTTGCAACTGCCGTGTTCTTCGCGTTCCGTACATCACATTTAGGTAATTTAATGCAAGTATATTAGCCTTTAGCCGTAACACTGTGCGTACCTACCTAATGCCTACTTAAATGATTTTCTATATGTCAGAATGGCGTTACAACGATAATTATGAGTATTTAGTTTAAAATATGATGTCTATTTATCAACTACGTAATATTTATATATTTCACTTTATATTATATTTAATACATTCACAGACCTGTTTATATATTATTCAAATAATTGCTATCCACTTCCTTATTTTAATCAAAATATCTGGGCAACCGAGCTTCGCTCGGTTCTGTTTCGTATCCTTGACATGTGTCGCCATCTAGTTCAAAAATGAATAGTACCTACATCGAGCGAAAGAATTCTCAGCCTTAACAACACAACTACTCCACACGAGATGGCGCGCATTTCGCCACAAAAACTCAAATAGTGTATTTTCTATTCGTTTTAGCCTTGACCTGTGTCGCCATCTAGTGTTTGCAATGAATAGTACTTACATCGACCGAAAGAATTCTGTCTTAACAGTACAACTACTGCACACGAGATGGCGCGCGAAGAAAAACGCATGAAAACTCGAAAATTCGCGTTTTCCGGGACCTAAGGATAAGTTAGACCGATTTTTCACCCCCAAAAACCCCCACATAACAAATTTCTGCGAAATCGTTAGAGCGGTTTCCGAGATCGTCAGTGTAAATAAATAAATATATAAATAAATAAATATACAAGAATTGCTCGTTTAAAAGTATAAGATAAGATAACTTTTTTTTTTGTTCCTTATATTGACACTGCCTTTAGTTTTCTGAGCTATCTTCTTAGTTCCTGGGCTTCACGGAAGACCAGCGCTGTAGCATTATATGCTGGAGCATATGCTGAGTGGAGTCCTTTTGTGGCCTCTATCTGCAGCATCAGCATCTTTTGTTGTATTGTAATAAGCAATATAGTTTTAAGTATTTAGTTCATAAGATCTCTCTTTTTTTTTAAATGTATGTGATGCTGTATGATGGTTTCTGCAATAAACGTTTTTCTATTCTATTCTATTATCTTTCAGAACATATTATATTTTTTTATATATTCAACCTTAAAGCAGAATGGGTTTACCTACCCCCAGGCACATGTAGGACACTGGCGATCACATATATGAAAGAGGCACGTTCCTAGCACACATTCCATGCTTGTATGAGTGAGATAAGACAGGTCGACTATTCGTGTTTTTGACAGGCAGTAACTGAGGTAACCAGGGGTGGGCGGCACTTTCAGTGGGGAGCGGGAATGTCCATACTGTACGATAGTACTCTTTATTATACTGTGCCCCAGGTTTGAAGTTAAGAGCGTTATAACATTTCGGCGTCGGGCGAAATTAGGTATTTTACCCGCCGCGCGAGCCCAATATGCCGACCCTTTCTAGCACGTCTTATCACTCGCTCGCACTACAATAATGGACAAAACAATCTTGATCCTTCCTATGGAATTTTGATAACAACCACAATCTACTATCTCGATATAAACTTTTGATTTCTAATAAACATTATTTTGTACGAAAAGACTAGAATATAGCGCAAAATAATATTAATTACGTTAAAATTTATTTAAAAATTTAAAGTAATAATTATAAACTGTGATCATATTTAAGTAGATCCCATCCCAAATGTTTGCTTTTGTTATATGATAAGTATTAGAGTAAAGTATATATTAATATGATATATTAATATATATTAATATGAATATAAAATAAGTCAAATATAATTCTAATTACTTCAAGGTGTTACTCAAGGTCTGATGATGGAGAGAGATTGTGGTCACCAAAAATCAACTCGCATATTTGAATAACATAAAAAAACGAAGTGGTTCAGTTACCTCCAACATCAGACCCTCAGTACCACCTCTTGTCAAAGGTCTTATTAAGAAGAAGTAAGAACCCAATGAGCCTGATTACTAAATGGTTTAGTTACATGGATCACTGGTACTGGTGACCATCATCTGGCTCCATCATCAGACCATGAGTACCACCTCTTGTCAAAGGTCTTATTGAGACGATCCCAATGAGCCTAAAGACGATGTGGTTTAGTCATATGGTTCATTGGTACTGGTAACCACCATCTGTCTCCATCATCAGACCCTGAGTACCACCTCTTGTCGACGGTCTTGTTGAGACGATTTCAATGAGCCTACATACGAAGTGGTTTAGTTCCATGGTTCATTGGTACTGGTGACCACCATCTGGTCCCATCATCAGACCCTGAGTACCACCTCTTGTTAAAGGTCTTATTGAGATGAACCCAATAAGGCTAAACACAAAGTGGTTTAGTCATATGGTTCATTGGTACTGGTGACAACCATCTGTCTCCATCATCAGACCCTGAGTACCACCTCTTGTCAAAGGTCTTGTTGAGACGAACCCAACGAGCCTAAACACGAAGTCGTTTACTTACATGGTTCACTGGTACTGGTGACCACCTTCTGGCTCCATCATCAGATCCCGAGTACCACCTCTTGTCAAAGGTCTTATTGAGACGATCCCATTGAGCCTAAATACGAAGTGGTTTAGTCATATGGTTCATTGGTACTGGTGACCACCATCTGGCTCCATCATCAGACCCTGAGTACCACCTCTTGTCAAAGGTCTTGTTGAGACGAACCCAACGAGCCTAAACACGAAGTCGTTTACTTACATGGTTCACTGGTACTGGTGACCACCTTCTGGCTCCATCATCAGATCCCGAGTACCACCTCTTGTCAAAGGTCTTATTGAGACGATCCCATTGAGCCTAAATACGAAGTGGTTTAGTCATATGGTTCATTGGTACTGGTGACCACCATCTGGCTCCATCATCAGACCCTGAGTACCACCTCTTGTCAAAGGTCTTGTTGAGACGAACCCAACGAGCCTAAACACGAAGTCGTTTACTTACATGGTTCACTGGTACTGGTGACCACCTTCTGGCTCCATCATCAGATCCCGAGTACCACCTCTTGTCAAAGGTCTTATTGAGACGATCCCATTGAGCCTAAATACGAAGTGGTTTAGTCATATGGTTCATTGGTACTGGTGACCACCATCTGGCTCCATCATCAGACCCTGAGTACCACCTCTTGTCAAAGGTCTTGTTGAGACGAACCCAACGAACCTAAACACGAAGTCGTTTACTTACATGGTTCACTGGTACTGGTGACCACCTTCTGGCTCCATCATCAGATTCCGAGTACCATCTTGATGTGTCTTATCATCTTGACCGTATTGTAATTTTCGCATATTTATCATCATAACGTTGTAATACTTTAACATTCAAACATAATAAAATATTACAAAAGCAAATATTTACGGATCTAGGATCAAATTCGTTGGTCGCTGTTTACACAAACACAATGCGAGGATAGCCCGTGTATAAACAAGGCGTCCGACCCACACAACGATAAATATTCTCGACGTTTGCGATGAAAACTTGGAGAGCGAAGCAACATACGTCTCACCTCCTCGAGCTCCGGCGCGGCACTGAAATCGTAGGCGTCCGTCGCCGGTAAAATAGCGACAGGAAGGCTAGTTTTCAAAAAATTGGCAAAAAATCATGATAAAATATTATAACGACAAATGGATAACAGCAATTTAAGCACATTGTGCAGATTATTTATATACTAAAATAACTTCGATAACATGTAGATTTTCGGAGAAATGATCACTTGTTTCGATGTATTTTCAAGACAAAATTGAGTTCGTTTTACTTTCAATTTCTCAATTTCAAAGGATTAAATGATAAATATTGTTTAATGGGCCTAAAGTACAAGATATTAGGAATTTAAATTTACCGCATTTATGAGAGTGAGCTTATCAAATTGTACATAATAAGAGCTCCGAAATCTGTGCTTCGCGCGGTTTTTCCTAAACGAGCATCAGAAAAAAAATCATTACTAATTGAAAAAGCTTTTTCTTCCATATGTTTTTTAATGAACCGACAGTTAATTAGATTTTCTAACTGAAACAAGTACTTTTACTGTCTTTTAGTATGAGTAAAGTGTACAATTTTGCCGATAAATATTGTACATTTTACAATATATCGCCTTTTTTGTCATAGCGCTCTTAAGCGACACAAAGTTTAAAATCGAATGACTAGAAAGGTATGTCAAATGGTTAAAAAGACAACAGATTGTCAACTTAACCTTGTAAAGGTTTAAATTAAAATGCATATATTTTATTTAAAGCAATATTTATTCAAATATTAAATAAGAAAAATAACAAAATTTGTTAACAAAGTTAAGTATTTCTAAGTCACAAAAGCAATGTGGGTTACATCTACGTATAGTAAATCACACAAGTTTATGTCTTAGCTAATAATTTTTAAAAGATTGTGTAACAAAATGAGATCTACACAATCTTATAATAAAACTTCTGCTTTGTTAAAATAATTCGGATATTGACTTCTTTATTAATTGTGAAATAAACGGATTATATATCATGTGTAATGAATTTATAATACATCCCGGCGTTTCGAACTCTTCACAGCGATCATGGTTAACGCGGTTCATAGTTTCTTTATTTATTGTGTTGACTGTCAGCTTTTGAGAATAACAGAACAATACTAATTTTAAAACCTTCACTTCAATTAACATAATTCGAAAAGAAGTTTTTGATCCCCTACTACAGTGAATGTGTTAAGCTGTCTTTCTACAGAGGCGGAGACAAAGAGACATGCGGTAACTTTGTTTGTCAACCTCTCTCTGCTGGATAGCAACCAATGTAATTTGTTTACTCTTGTATGTCTCCTCGTATCTCTGCCTCAGTAACAAGGCTCCATAAAATGTTTATAAAGAGAATAGTCTACACCGTGTTTCCGGTATCACTCAAAACCTCAGACACCCCAACTGATTTTTATTTTTTTAAACGTATCTACAATGTTCATTTTTTAATCTGATGATTATTATTTTTTAAATTGAATTTTTAATTTTCTGTGCAGCTCTACTCGGCTTTTAACTCTACACTCAATAAAATAATTGCTAGCTACCATCATAAACCTTCAAACTGTTTAATTGTATGTTACTGCAACGACATAAGGTTTACCAATAGACAGCTATGTCACTGTAAAGCACTTTAACCTGTGTCACAGTAAACTTCAAATTGGACAGGTGACGCAGTAAGCAAATTTAAACCTAACATTCAAAATGACAAGGTTGTAATTAGGTACGAGTTCAATTTGTTATGACTTATGATAAACTTTAAAATTAAACTGACGCACAACGTCTATCTCGTAGCGGAAAAAATAATCGTCCAAGTAACCAGCCAGTATTAATACCCTTAAATACTGAAAAAGGTATACAACCTCTAACAATATGATATGCACAATGTCGTATTACGAATTTGTAGAATGGGCACGTAAACAATAACTAATAATACAAATTAAAACAAAAAATATTACCCCCATCAAGATATAGCTCAATCGATTCTACTCTCGATTCTGAACAAACAGTTTTTAGTGTTAAGTGAAACACGGTGTATAATTTGACACATTCACTACCACACATTATATTAATGGTTAAGTTTCTTAACATAAGAATAGACAGTAGACTTTTTTTTATGTGATGAAAAGTTTAAAATGTACTAAATTTGTACTTTTTAGTCCATTAGTCATTATCACAATGCTTTTGTGTATTAACAAAAGACTGAATTATGACATAAGGACAGTGAAGAAATAACACTGGTCAAAACATGCAATATAGGTTCACAAAAAATGCGAATTTCATGGACAACTTTTGATTAACTGTGATCAACACTTGGTTACTTATGGTATATAATTAGATTATTTAGATAATTCTACTTTCTATACGAGCCAAAAATAATATTTCTAATATAATAGATATCTAGATTTAACACTACACCAAACCCCTCTATAATAAAACAAGCAGCAAGTGCATGGTAGTTGAAGTGCATCTGTGACTTAGAAAGAACACAAAATATTTTGTTCTTAACAACTCTCATAGGTGGTATTAAAGGTAACCATAAACTGTTAGGATACATACTCCCAAAGTCAACAAACTCAATATTTTTTTATCAAACAATTACCTAAAAGTGGATACAAAATAATTAACATTTCATATCCCTATAATTTGTACCCATTCCAATTTTTTGAGCAAATTTAGATAAATGCTTAGGAGAGATGACTCAAACAGAATTCTTTGACAATAAACTCACTGAGGCAATACCATGCAAAATTAACCAATTACACCAAGAAATTACTAGGAACATTAACAACACCCACTACTCGTCCATGCTATCATACAAATACACTGAAAATACAATTTAACATTAATTACTTGCATCACATCATACTACTTGTAAATACTATTTGCTACCCGCGGTCATTCCACCTTATTTTATGTTATTATTAAGTGGTGTCACACGACAATGTGGCGGAGAGGTTCGTCATTCATCGACTTGGAGCTTCTGAATGCGCGTCGACACTCCGTCCAGCTCAGGGGTGTCTGGACTAGGCTGAGGTTCCACAGAGATGTTGAGATTTTCGAGGGACTGACAACGCTTCGCAGGACACTTGACACTGTCGCTCGTGTTGCTGCATCCACTCGTAGAAGGCTCCAGAAGCGTGTTTAAGTAGTCGCGCCCGCTGTCCGCCATGTCGGTAGCGATCGCGTCAGAGTTTTCGCTCTTCGTTCTGTGCCGCATCGGTAGCACGTAAGGACACAGTCTGTTTTTGTTGGTAACTCGCTTCATACAATACCCCACGGTGACGTTAGAGACGTAGCGCGTGTTCAGTCGCATCATACCGTAATTAGATTTGGACTCGTGTAAGTAGTCACGCCGGGCCTCCGTTATAGCGCTCAGCATGCCCAAATCGTGCAGCGCCTTATCCAAGTTGTCCAGATTCATGTGGCAGCGAGGATTCTGCAAACGACGCAGCAATAATACCAAGGCTGTTGGTGACAAGGTTATAACTTCTATCCCAACTATGCACTTTTACATACACTTTTTTCAACGTCTTTGTATTTCATGCTGTTTTTCAGTTTAAGTCAATAGTGTGCATATGCATTAATAATTATTTTTTACAAAATAAACATCACAAAAAAGTCATAATAAATAACGACTGAATGACAATAAAAACGCGATGTTGCCAGTAACCTAAACAACAATAATAATAGGGCTGCCACGCCAGTCCAGAGCAAGTATTAATATGAACATTTGCTGAGCTATAGCCATATATTAGCCATTATTATATAGCCATTATATTTTCATAAATTTATTTAATTTACTAACAATATTGTGATATGATACGAGATCACATCCTTTCGTTTTTCGAAGTCTGTTCGATCGTGCGTATATTAGTCCGCTGTACGTTACTTAAGGACGCAGCCTTTAAGTGAGAGCGGGAAAAATTACTGGATTTAAGTCAAATTTAAGTTTGCAGTCCGATACAACCGTCTGTTAGTGTTTAGAACCTATGCTTTTGTCCATAAAAAGTTGTGATTCAATGCTCTTTGGTTTTCCAAGCTATTTCCTATCCATTGCATTGCCGTCAGAAAAAAGGTCTTAAAAGTCCCCTATGTCACGCTTTTTTGTATCCCTTTAACAGGGATTGTCACATTTAGTATGACCCCCCCCCCCCCTTACACTGTGACGTAATATATGGATGACGCCTAGATGTCGATGCGACGTCATCATGATACCGCTTTTCCTTAGTGCGTTTTCACATTATCCGATCCGATATCGGATGTCGGAAGGATTTCAATAGAAAAAATCCAAGATGCCGCCTGTAATGTATGGGATATCGGTCCGACATCCGATATCGGATCGGATAATGTGAAAACGCACTTACGCTCCGCGCACACGGATGCAACAGTTGCTCGGCGACTTTTTTTCCTTCACTCCTTGCGTCCAACGACAGAGACAAAAAAAAAACCGGCCAAGAGCGTGTCGGGCCACGCTCAGTGTAGGGTTCCGTAGTTTCCGTATTTTTCTCAAAAACTACTAAACCTATCAAGTTCAAAACAATTTTCCTAGAAAGTCTTTATAATGTTCTACTTTTGTGATTTTTTTCATATTTTTTAAACATATGGTTCAAAAGATAGAGGGGGGGGCGCACTTTTTTCTCCTTTAGGAGCGATTATTTCCGAAAATATTAATATTATCAAAAAACGATATTTTGCAGTATGGTGCAGTATGGTGACCAAAATGGTGACTTAACTGTAAATTTATTTATTTAAAAAATGTCTGGGTTGGCTGTCAGGGATTAGGCGTTGGCATCCTGAGCCAGTCAGTCAGCTTTATCACCCCGTTAAATGACAATAAAGTATGAAAAATAATAGGTAAAGTAGGTATTTATTAATATTTAACGTGAATTTATTAACATTAAGTTAAATAGTATTTAATACATATGAAAAAGAAAGGTTGGAGGCCTAGAAAAAATATAAATAAAGCCATAAAGTATTTTTTTGACATTTCGCTGCCAAACTGGCTATTTGTTGTTGACAATTGATTTTTTATTGAGTTCTGTTACAATGCAATAATAATATTTTATCAAACATAACTACAGAAATGGCTGAAATACTTAAAGAATGGCTGACAGAAAGGTTACAACGGCAGATTGTGTGGAGAGCTGAGGAATTTGGCAACATGATGAAAAATGGACACATCATTGCAAGCGTTCTGCTCAGCTACAATGTTATAAATGAGGAGAAACATTACCTCATCAGGTCTAGTAACGCCACGGTAGACATCGAAAACAACTGGAAATATTTACAAGAATGGTTACGTGAATTAGAAATCACTATGACCCCAACTGAACTTTCGAATTTGAAGGAAGGCAAAGGGACCACTTTGTTGAGGCTTTTCTACCAACTCTTCCTCCATTTGGATCAATTGGACCGCATTGATTTCATCAAACGCGAAAGAAAAATGGTTTCCAATTTGGTAAAAAAAATGGACAAGAGATTCAAAGTTGATAAAATTGAGGAAAAAGAAGAGCCCACCGTTGATTTCTTGTCGAAACCTTTACTCAACGAGAAGCATTTTATTGAGTGGCAGAGAAAGAAGTCCGAAGAAGTGAAAGAGACCTTTGACTATTTGCGTCATAAATACGTAAAGACACTGCAAAATATAGAAGAAAAGAAAACGCCATGTTATTATCCTACAGCAAAACCGAAGAAGCTTACTGCAAAAGACAAAAAAGATATGGAAATATTTTCAAGGAAATATCCGTGCAAAACAAAAAACTATACGTATGAAGAGCTTGTAGAAATGGAAAATAGGGCCTCTGAAGAGAGCAAAGCGCTGATGGGTTCTGAGTGGGCTCAAAATTACATGGAAAATCTCTATACTAGAATGCATAAGAAAGCTGACTCTGAGGAATTTCAAAAACAAATGACAAACGCGCTCAGCAGCGCAATGTGGAACCAGACGATCACCGAAGAAGAAACTAACCTTGATACTGAACTCGCTAAGAAAGTATTGAAACTGTCGCAATTTGAAAAGCAAATGTGTACACAAATAATGGAGACCAAGCAACAAGCTCGTAATATGTTTCAGAACAGGGTCAGAGCTGAAAATGAGTTTTCTAATCAGAGAAAACAACAATTTGATCAGTATCTTGACAATATTAAAGAACAGATTAATTCGGCCCTTGATGAAATAGGTTTTGAGAAATCTCGACAAAATATGCTGCATAAACGCCTATATGCAGAAAAAATGAAAAGAAAACGACAACATTATTACGAGATTTGTTATGAAACCATGCTATCAATTGTGGATTATGCGACCAGGTATGCTTATTACAAAAAACTCATCGGTGATGATATTCCAGAACATTACATTCATGAATGGAAAATGCTTTATTTTAAACAACAACCTATTTTTGAAATATTGGAGCCCACAGAAGATCTTCTTATTGAACCTGCCCTTGAAGAGGAGGTGCTTCCAGAAGTTGAAGAAATTATAAGACTAGAACTAGATAGGCAACAGTCAATGAACGATGGCGAATTCTTGGAATATCATAATTACACTGGTCCTTGGAATTTGGACCATTTGCTTTCTAATTTTGATCCAGAGTCCGAGGAAAGGAAATTTGAATACCTCGGCACTCGTGTACTAGGCCACGTTGTGTATACTTTGCTGGAAATGAAGTATCCCTACCCGCCACCCAGGCCTCCCGCCGATCTGCCGCAGTTTACATCTAAGGCCATTTTGCGCAACTTACCAGACAGAGCCATAACGACTGCAATGCAAACATTACTGGACTTTAGGCGTATACATGTGGTTCGAATCGAGGCTGCTATTAATTACTGTCTAAAACAATTTAGGACTGAAATGGTAGGGTGCACGGATATTGAACTATCATTCGATAAATTTCTCCTCGCAGCTCAGGAAGAACCCGAGAAAGAGTTGATCAGGTTAATGAAATCAGATGATGAAACAATGAGTAAAAGTCTAGAACCTCTTCCTGTCATTGGTGCTCCACCTCCTAACACGAAGCAAACTCAAACGCCAAAGACAATACCTGAGGAAGAAATAGTATTATCTACAGCAGCAGAGCTGGGTAAATATGCATATCAGGTTTTAAGTGGTGGGGACGCAATGACAGATTATTTATTAGCCGCTATGATTGTGGAATATATCAAAGCCCAGGTTGATATAAAGGGGTTTGTTATAATAAACTACCCAAATTCATATAGAACAGCTCAAATTCTAGAAGAGGTGTTTTCCGGGCGTGCTCCTCCAGGTGAAGAAACTTTAGAAGGCAAAGATGAAATTTACTTAGAAGAAGCTATTGCGAACCATCGCAAAGCTGAAAAAGATGAATATAAAGAGATACGTAAATCGATGCTTGTAAATAATCCACATAAAAGAGATATTGAGCAACCATTCGAGAGTTTCTTTACTTGTTACATCCAACTAAAAGAAACAGAAGATATTCTTCAAGAACTTGTTGTTTGGGACTTAACTGAAGAAAATTCCGAATTAATAGAAAGATTTTACTCCGTTTTAGGAATAAATTACAGTATGTACTACGAATTAATCGAAAAAGATTTTTTGGCCCAGATCTGCAAATACATTATAGGGGACTGTCTTGCATCCGTAACGTCATACTCTGATATATTATTTGGTGAAAATGTATTAAGCAACCTTAATTTTCCGTCCACCACTGATAAAAGAACAAAATCAAAAATTCTTAAACCTGAAACGGCGGGTGGCAAATCCAAAGACCGATTAGCAGGAAAATCCAAAACTAATCAATCGGGACAGTCACTATCACATTCGGCCTTAAATGTGGTCAAAGATCCTTCCTCTGCAGACATTTCACAAGAAGATACTATGATTGCGATTGAAGCTGAAGAGGCTGATGCAGAAGCCGATATTGGAGATCTGGCGGAAGAAGTAATAATTTTGGCTGGAGAGGAAGATTGGGACTATGGCAAAATACCTTTTGCACAATCAATAGGTACAGCGTTAGCTACATGTTGGGAAGAAGTAGAAAAGATATATCTCAACGACATGAAACAATTGTTCTTTGCTATTCGCCTGCAGATGAATAGTTTGGCGCTTTACGTCAGATTCATCAAAGATAAGATGACCCAAATCATTACATTGCCGTCAAACAAACAGGATTTGGTAAGCCAATTTCAAAAGGACTATAATGAATTTGAAAATGATTGGAGAACTGTCGGGGTTACTAAAAATGAATGGCACTGCAGAGTGAAAGATTTACAGAGTAAACTTTATCATATTTGCGATGAAAGGAAATTACACGCGGAACAAAAAAGACATGCCCTCATTATGGATAATTGGACGATGGAAGAACTGACTGCGATGGCTAATTCATACATCTCATGCATGCAAGCGGAAGTAAATAGGTAAGCCCTAAGACAATGATTTAAGTGCCAACGATAAAATAAATCAGATAAAAAAATGTAAGCTGCAGGACCTGTAGACAAATAGGCCACTTTCGTTGGAAGTAGTTAAATCAGATAAGAACAGTCAAAACGGTAAAAAAGTAAATGAAATGGAGGAATGGGGCCACCTTACATAGATCAACCTAGCTCCGTAGCAAACCCCCGTAGCGTTTTAGGCGACGATATACATACTTATCGTCACTACTTTTAATAAATCTCGTATCTCACGTGGTTCCTCAAAGTTAAAACGCAGTAAGTAAGTCTATATGCAGTCCATACATACTTACTACAATTTTCTTTTCATTGACAGACGAAGATACAAGTTTTTTTAAAAGTAGTGACGTTATATAAATACATACATACATATTAAATTCTCTTCTCTGTTGCCCTCCCTATAACCATTGTTCAATTTCAGGTCAATATTAACCTTCCAAGCTCTACATGACTTCTACTTTGCTCAGCTCAAAAAACTGCCTCCAAACGACCGGCTGACAAGCAAAGAGTTAAATAAAATAAGTTATGACCTATCGGATGACGCAGATTCCTCAACAACCAAGAAATCCGGCGGAGAAGACAAAGTTTTCAGACAGTTACGAACCGCATTTCTTGATCTACAGCTAAAAAACATACAAATTGACTACAGTAATAACCCATTCAATATTATCTTGGATAATAATGCCAAGTTTGCTTTAAAAGTAATCAAAGATATTAATGATTCTTATCGTTCTCTGATTAGTAGGGAGTATACTGAACTTGCCAAGCTTGTGTCAGCTCCTAAGAAAAAGGAAGATGTAGAATCCGAACCATCGATTACATCAGAGGACATATTCAAAGCGAATGCACTAAAATGTATCGATGAATGGACAATGGGTATTAATGGTGAAATGTACAGAGTTAGCCTACGAATATTAGCTTTGCAGTATAAATGCTACAAAGACATGAAATTATTCAACGATATAATTTACAAAACGTTCAGACTGGTGCAAAATGAGATCAATACATATTATTTGAATGAAATTGAATCCGTAGATCGTCTTTGTAAATATCTTCAGCTAGCTGTTGAAGATAGTAGAAAAATTCCAGAAACCCTTATCTTGGAGCATGATACATTCATTATTGATCCTAACCTTCTACAGTTTCCACCACCGGCACCGCCAGCTGAGCCCCTAATTGGTGACTACGTTTCTGATATGGAATTTAAAGTTTCTCAATTAGAACGTTTGAAATCTCAATTCAAGATAGTAGCCCCAACAGGAATCGCACTACAGCAGTCATTTATATATATTTTACAAGACTTTTTAATCTTTGGCCACGAAACGTGTGATGGCTCTCTCGTTCCAGAATTGTGGAAACGTTTAGATCCCGAACAAGTGCCGAAATTAGTATTCCAGATGTTCGGAGATACTGTTTACGTTGACTGGAGAGATTTCCTTATTTACTGTGCAAATTTAAGATTTCCATCTGTAGGAGAGCTACTCGATTTACGTCACGACTTACGATGTATTGACCAAGATTCGACAGAACTTATTGGACGAGATGAGTTCATTGCGACAGAATTATGGTTCGAACGGGACTTTGACTCACAAGATCCATGTGAGCAACTGAGAAAAAACCTGATAAAAGAGTTCCTTTTCAACCTTTTTGAGACATCACAGGGCAAGATGAATTATTCAGCATTTCTTTTAGCTTTATGCAAAAGTGCCGATCCCATTGAGGGTTTCGCTGCAGCTCTATCGGTTGCAGTTGGAAAAAAGGTTTGCCACTCATATGAAGAATGCAGCGAAATCGTATGTCATTTAATTAAAGACAAACAATATCGAGATGCTTGTCGCGAATGTGCTTTGCAATGCACTAATCAACTTTTGGATAAAGTTATTGCCAATGTAATCGATACATGCGTGGGCACTACTATAATAGAGTTGCAGTTTGAACCTGTAGTTGAAAGTAAGAAGGGCAAAAAAGGAAAAGATAAGGAAAAAGCTTCGGCCTCGAAATTAAAGAAAGGTGACCAAGTTACGGTGTCACAAAGCGCTCGCATGTCTAAAGAAAATAACCTGAATGTCGCGAGTAAAACCAAAGTGCGATCGGCGGTAGAGGTTCGAAGTACATTCATATGTCCACCTTGTCAAGAGGATGAGGTCGCGGACGAGAAACCACAGGAAGTAGTTGAAGAGGAGCAAAAGGTAGAGTCGCCCGATGAAGATCCTAAAATAGCTTACGCTGTGAGTCAGAAAGTGATCTGGAATGTGCTGGAGATTTGTTTGCCTTGGCACTTCACTCTAATCCCTGAAGAGAAGGCTACTCCATACAAGAATCGGGTGCAGGAAATTTTGAAGTGGCTCGAACATGAGACGGACAATGGTGATATCTACGTCTGCCATTTCTTAAAGGAGCCGGACATTTGCAAATTAATGCATAAGGTGAAAAAATTCACAGCACTGAGTTTACTGGAAGAAGTACGTAAAATAATAATGTGATTTATGTGATGCATGCATAATTTTCAGAGGTAAGTATGTAATTAGATAAATTATAACATAACTGAAAAGAAGTTTTTTGGGTTCATCAATTTACGGCTTGTTCTAATTTTTATGATTGGTCTTATTACGATATTCGTAATAAACTATGTTAATACCACTGACTGTAACTGACATCTTTATATCTCAGATCTAAATACATTAGATTAAATTATTTCAGTTAATTTTCATTTGTATTTCAAAGAGGGCAGGGATATTCCATTGATAATTTTGAAATTGGAATATGAAACAAATAGACAAAATTTGCAAATAATTCCTAGCCACCTCTACTGTATTGTTAACAGGGGGGGTTAACCATGACGTACTAAAGACGTTCAGTTTAGGTTGAGAGAAAGGGACACATCTATAGCAGTTACATAGCTCCGTCCCTCTCTCTCAACCTAAACTGAACGGCTTTAGCACGTCATGGTAACCCCCCTGGTCAGAATTGATAACGGCTAAAATGCGGCCAAATATGGTTTTATCGTGAGGCCCCCTTAGTTTCACTAAGATGTAGGTACCAAGAGATTCTGGTCTCAAATTGTATTGTTTAATTTCCGTGTGAAATTCCCCCAAATTTCAGATTTGCGCATTCAGCTAATCACTGTAATTTATTATCGGGCTTTATAAAGCTTTTGCTCTGTAGGAACAAATTACGGAAATGTTTAAATTATCTTACTTGGGATATTTGAGATTGGATTTCCCCTGTAATGTTAATCCCGGGTCTGAGTATTGTTTTACAGTAATAATACTATTAATTGTAAGGGAATGCTTTGATTATTTGTTACTGCTTTACAATAGGTAGGATAGGCTATTTCAGAAAATGAGACGTTGGAGGAATTGCGTAGCGGTACATATTTCGTGATTTTGCGACTATTATATAGACTGCGGGCGGGACGAAAATTTCTTCAGCCACTTTTTTACGCCTTGCGGTGGCTGCCATTCCTCAAACCACCAACGAATCGGCAGCTGACGTCGCTCGGAATGATTAACTGGGCTCGCTCGTGTAATAAATCATATACTTACATAATACCTCTATAATTACATATGCGAGCAAAAACGCTCATAAAAGATAGTAAAATTAAAAAGAGTCGTTTACGAACGTTTACGAATACCTACCCAATCCGTTTTCAATGTTGATCTTCGAACATTCCTCAATATCTCGGAGGATGTAAAAGAATTCAACAACAAGATGTTTCCTATAAGTCCATCTCATTGTGCTCTCTCAGTTCAAAGCTGAGAGCCGCCATGGGCACTCTTAATTATTCTTTGGGGTCTTTTTTCCCTGTGAGGAAAGTGTCGCCGAGTTTGTTGTTATTGAGGCCTCAGAGACGTAAGTGTTTATTATTGTATATTTTACACTAATGTTAGTAATATCTAAAAATTCCTAGATTTATAGATGCCCGTCTGACATTTGGATTAATTTTATGTAATGTAAACGAGCAGACAGGTGATGATATTTTGTGGTTTTGTGACACAGTTGGGCGTCAACCGCTGATATAGACGGCGTTCTACACTAAATGTATAAAAATTGTCCAAAAACATGTTTCATAGCTCTTTAGACATATTTTAGAGCCACTTTCATACTGAAAAATGAGTTGTACAAGTTTCTAATGGGTTGGCAACGTGCATGTGACACTCCTTGAGTTGCAGGCGTCCATAGGTTCCGGTGACCGGTTTCCATCAGGCGGACCGTATGTTTGTTTGCCACCGACGTAGTATTAATAGTTATTTGTTATACAAGGGGGCAAAGTTGTATTTTAACGCCGAGTGTGGAATTGAAAAACGAGCAAGTGAAAGGACTCTATAGTTGAACCACGAGCGAAGCGAGTGGTTCGAGAATAGAATCCTGAACTTGCGAGTTTTTTAATACACGAGAAGTAAAATACATTTGCACCCGAGTGTAACACAAAACTTTTCCCCTCACTATAGCGAGGAAAGTACAACGCAAAAAAATGCGTTTATCGCTGCTTCCAGTAGTTCCACAGGTGGTAAATCATCTTTATTACTAGATTCACCTACTCTTATCAATTTGAAAGCAGTTAATTTGACTTTATTCAAGGTCAAATTACTTTACCCACTAGTGGATAAAATGCGTTTTTACCAGCTGGTATTAAAGGACAAAACACGTGTTTCCGAGCTAGTGAGGGGAAAAAATACTTTTACATTGAATAAGTAGAAAGTTTCAGCTAGTAGTAGTGAGAAGATGAGCATCGATTAGTATTACGAAAGTGAACATTTTTAATGGAGCTCGACTTGAACCAAATATACTTTCAGGATACACCCAGCTACCCAGCAATCTACACGAGTGCATTGACCGACCATCGCCGACCGTAGTCTACCGTCCATTCGTCGTGCTGATCCTCCTTCTGCCCCTGGTGTTTTACTTCTACAGAATAAATG
The DNA here is from genome assembly GCF_023078275.1 of Leguminivora glycinivorella. Lineage (NCBI taxonomy): Eukaryota > Metazoa > Arthropoda > Insecta > Lepidoptera > Tortricidae > Leguminivora > Leguminivora glycinivorella. Next base: position 5,770,682 of record NC_062981.1, read on the forward strand.
GGATGGAAATCAATCAGATCAAAGCTACTAGAAGGGGGTTCTTGTTGAATAATACGTATGTGGTGAAACGGACGAAAAGTAAGTTATATTTGGCTTACCGCTTCATGCGCGGATCCAGGGAGGGGGGGGGGGGTCATGGGGGTCATGACCCCCCCTGGAGCCTAGGCTGGCCATACAAATAGACCACGTGACCCCCCGGGGGGCCTGGCCCTTTACCACGTGACCCCCCCCCTGGGCACGAAGCTGAATCCGCGCTTGCCGCTTACTCTTACCTAAGCGAGTTCTTCATCCTAGCGTTTTCCCGGCCTAGCGCCAGGGTCCCGCTTCCCTGCTCAGTCTCCACTTTGCCCAGTTTTCGGCATCCTCAGGTGCGAGATTGTGTGTGGTTATACCTAAGCTAATGTAGAATAAATTTGAACTCTGCAAATTGAGCTATCAAGACTGCAGCTATAGCCAGCAAATTTTCCACCACCTTATTAGTTTAAAGGACCCTAGCGACATCTACCGCAAGAGCGTTTCATTATTTGGTAGCGGTAGATAATTCACACTCGCCCAGTAAATTGTGTCATTGCACGAATGCACGCAGGTGGAGCAGGAGTTATAGGTAAATCGTTTTCCTAAGGGAGTTATGCAATTTCAGGTACCATAATTAACTTTTTTTACATTTCACACTTTTTTTTGTTGCAAGTGCGATAAAAAAATTAACTCTTGGCGTAAGAACATTGCAAACTCGGGTCGTTAAATTACTCTCGTTTGCAATATGTAACTGCTGCCTCATGTTGCACAATGTATATACTTACTATTCTTATTCAAACAGTGCTCTAAAATAGTTTCTGATGTTTACAGGCCTTCGCGATACAACTATGGAAATATTTGATAAAGGTTATAAGCTTGTGTTGATAAATAACATATTTGTAACTTTATTATGTAAATCTCGGCATTTTTAAGGTGTTGTTACACGGGCAACACAATTGCCAGCAATTCACATACCATTGCCGCGTTTGCTCCATACTTAGTTGGTGCGTATCGTATTGAAATTGAACAAACGCGGCAATGGTGTGTGAATTGTTGCCCGTGTAACAGCACCGTTATACACATTTAATATTATTTTATAGGTGTCAGAGGTGCTAGACTGAATAAAACGATGCCGGCCGGAAATAAAACAGGTGATTATTACGAATATAACATGATTATCAATTATCATGATTTTACCAACTATTTTATATGCAAATTTGTGGTATCTAAGTACAGTCGCGTTCAGTTTTACCATAAATTAAATATAACAAAAAAAAATGTCTTGTAGCTTTCGATTATAAGTACTTGTAGATGGCGTTAAGTGTCACTTTTGACATAGATTTACGGCTCGGAATTGACACTTAATGCCAATCTACAAATAATCGATGGCAACAAGGCATTTTTTGTGGCGCCATCTATGTGTGGTGGAGTGTAAGCGCGTTCGTATGCGGTCGCATTTTAATGTATGGGATGGTATGATCTTGTTATATTTAATTTGTGGTTTTACACAGTAACTACTAGAGATCGTTATCAAGGTGCACTTTTCGTGGCAAACGGTACGGTTGGCAAAAAAAACAAATACTTACATTTAAATATTCACTTTGTTCTCGGGTCGGGAGGGACTCGGAGTGGATTTAGTTAGTAAGTAGGTTAGGTTATTCCTAGTATTATTTGTAATTTTTAATTTATTTAGTTGGTGGAATTATGTGTAATTGTTAGTAATTAAGGATTTATTGTATTAACTTTTAATTAATTGAATAAATAATTCTTTTTTAGGGTTCCGTAGTCAACTAGGAACCCTTATAGTTTCGCCATGTCTGTCTGTCCGTCCGTCCGTCCGTCCGTCCGCGGATAATCTTAGTAACCGTAAGCACTAGAAAGCTAAAATTTGGTACCAATATGTATATCAATCACGCCAACAAAGTGCAAAAATAAAAAATGGGAAAAAATGTTTTATTAGGGTACCCCCCCTACATGCAAAGTGGGGGCTGATATTTTTTTCATTCCAACCCCAACGTGTGATATATTGTTGGATAGGTATTTAAAAATGAATAAGGGTTTACTAAAATCATTTTTTGATAATATTAATAGTTTCGGAAATAATCGCTCTTAAAGGAAAAAAAAGTGCGTCCCCCCCCCTCTAACTTTTGAACCATATGTTTAAAAAATACGAAAAAAATCACCAAAGTAGAACTTTGTAAAGACTTTCTAGGAAAATTGTTTTGAACTTGATAGGTTCAGTAGTTTTTGAGAAAAATACGAAAAACTACGGAACCCTACACTGAGCGTGGCCCGACACGCTCTTGTTTTCTTTGTTCTTAACTACAAAATAAATACTTACCTTCTTAGGATTACACCTCTACGGTACAAATCCTTTTCTGATGAACTATATATTAAAAAAAAAAAAATAGGTACGTAAATGACATTAATTATGTCATAAAAATACATTACGCGAAGTGTAGACATATTATTTTAATCCAAATAATCAAATGCACTCTAGATAAAACTATCTAGAATTGTTATTCAAGTACCCAGTTCAAGTCAAAAGTAGTGCACGAAGCCAAATCTGTTGAACAAATTTTAGTTATTTATTCAATGTAATTTAGATAAATAATTATAAATATGTGTATATTTCATAATTTGTTAAGTATATAATGTTTTAAATACTTGTGTATTTGTTTTTTTGCCAACCATACTCTGCCACCAATACAGCACGCTGATAACGATCTTTAGTAACTACATAGCAGTTAAGTTACCGAAAATATCTCGAGAGGCTTTTATGCTTATATTTGTCATGGTCATGTCATAGTGTTAAAGTCGTGTTCAGATAATGATTTAAATTAATCAGTTTATTTTTCAGCTGAGTCTATTGACAGTAGCGAAGTGTTTGATGACGCAACTGAAGGTAGGTGTCATCCTCCTTGAGATAACCATAAATGTAGGTACAATCAAAAAATCCTAGACCACTGTACACCTATAACCTTTTCACAGTACTGCATGCTCAATCGCCATAAAAAAAAATATTTGTATGCCTACAGGCAAAGCATAGCGACGCTGACACAACTCCATGTAAGATCTATATGTACCTATGTTTACAAATAAAATATTTATGATTATGATTATGATTACAGTAACCGTTAAAGTGTCTTCTAAGGCATATAAAGCACGGTGTCATTAACTCGGACTCCAATGTCACAGTTTCGTTTTCTTTCAACCCCTTATTTGCCAAGAGTGGCACTGAAACTTGAGTAGTTTCATGTGATCTGCCTACCCCTTCATGGGATACAGGCGTGATTGTATGTATGTCATTAACAACTTTTTGACTTATCCGAGCGTTGGATCAGCAATGTTCCGATTATACCTAATTAGTTCTTCGGAATGTTTTTCATTTTGTCGAGAAAAATCGAGAGAATCCCCTCAAATCCCGACCTTCTTGCAAACCTACCACATAAGTACAAACCAGATATTTGTTTATGAATCCACATCACAGGGTCTAAGTGCTACGAAATTCTTTCTTTAGGACCAACCTTGACTGCCAACCGTCGTAATCTATTTGTTTTTTACAGATACGCCAACGGAAAACACTAAAATCGCAAATATAACTGGTAATTACCAAACTATTTCACTTTTATCGCTCACTGCATGTGTCACAAACAGATAGGCACCTACTCAAATTTGAGTAGGTGCCTATCTATCAGTGGCGGCTGGTGAAAATTTCTGCTAGGCAACACTGAGCAAAAAGAAACCTACCTAAACATTAGATACTTTACTCTAGTACCTAATCAATTTTAGGCAAGCCGGTGGGAATCGGCTTGTATGGACCAGCCGCTGCTGCTATCTATATATATTTAATTTGGTTCTATTGAGCTCATTCCTATTACATATCGTCACTACTTTTAAAAAAACTTGTATCTTCGTCTGTCAATGAAAAGAAGATTGTAGTAAGTATGTATGGAATGCATATAGACTTACTGCGTTTTAACTTTGAGGAACAGCGTGAGATACGAGATTTTTTCAAAGTAATGACGATATAATGAATGTCGTAAATTAGATCTGTATACGATATGGATCAGAGCTGCGTTTATATAAAAATTGGAGTCAAACCGCCGCCAGTGACTTACAGAGAAGAAACGGATTTACTATATTTTAAAACGGTGATTTTGAATAAAGAAATTAATGAACCTTTTTATTATAAAGTTTGTGTAGGGTACCGCAGTGGCCGGGTGGTCTAGTGGTAATGACGATGACGTCAACGCGTAAGCTGAAGACCCGGTTTTGATTGACGTGGTCGCTCATTTGTTTACCCACAATTTATTAAAGGAATGTAGGATGTCAATGTAGGAATTTATTTAATTAATGATATTAAATATTTCTTATGAAATTATTTAATTAATGATATTAAATATTTCAGAAATTTTGCCGCATTCTGGTCTACCAGTTTGTGAGATACAAACTTCAAATAATACAAAAGGTAAGGGAAGAGCATTTTTGCTTTAAAATGTGACTATAGACTGTCTTAGTCTACTTTGCAATCTAATAAAAAATTTAGTTAACTGTACATATAGGTACATGTAGCGCTATATTTAGTGCGATAATTTGCACTTTATGCAACTATGTCAATGCAAACGGCTAATAATTATGTACTGTAAATCGTTGTACACATGTGCGAATAGATAATTCGCAAATCGCATTAAAAATTAAAACACACTTTTCGTTCGTGTGTAATGTATCGCCACTCGATTGATATTTTTCTGCTTTCTTGAGTTTACCGCGGGACTCGGTCGATTTGTGTAATACTTAGAATGAATGTCCTAATTTTAGTATTATTATTTAATTTACTTTTTAGTACGGAACCTGACGATAAACTACAACGTGACCAAAGAACCGGCGTTCCTCCAAAACCCGCTAATAGAAATGGGGGGTTATTACAAGCCTTCTAAATGCCTGACAAGGCATAGGATTGCCATCATCGTCCCGTATAGGTAAATTACATACTTACACTCACGCTTGTATAGGGAACTTGACTGTTCTTAAAATAAAATATTTTATATCATGTACGAAATAAAGCATCAGATAATTATAAGAAAAACATGGACAGAAGTTATTTTTACATCGAATTTCTATTTAATGAGTCAGGTAGAAATACATAAAGTAACTGAATTGACCGTGACGTCACTCAATTCCATTTCATATTAATTCCATGTTAGCAAGTCATTTAAATTCGTTTTGACAGTTCGTAAAAAGAAACTGATTTGACTAGAAGGCAAGTAGCCTATTCCATTAAGGGGTTATAATTAACAATAAATTCATTCATCACACCGAAAATATTTCTATATTCTACAGTCTATTTCCTTTTTATTTCACCCTGTATAGGTAGTCTATATTACACTTCATCCACCCACCATTCGTTTCTGTTTAATATTTTCAGGCAACGTGAAAAGAATTTGGCAATATTTCTTACACACATGCACCAGTTCCTGATGAATCAGCAGATAGAATACCGGATATACGTCATCGAACAGAGTGGTACGTTTATCCATACTAATATTATAAATGGGAAAGTGTATGTTTGTCCGTCCTTCACGTCAAAATGAAGCGACGAATTGACGTGATTTTTTAAGTGGAGATATTTGAAGGGATGGAAAGTGACATAGGCTACTTTTTGTCTCTTTCTAACGCGAGCGAAGCCGCTGGCAAAAGCTACTATTTAATAATTTTATTCTTACATTCCTCTGGTAGGTACATGTACAATATTAAACATGAGCCTTGAGAGGGTGTAGCAAATTAGTTTCAATGAAAGTAGATAAGTGTGTAAATTCATGGTAGAAACAGAAAAATATTCGTTGGAAAGTCAAGAACTTCACTCATGCCGATTTTTTTAATCATACTTTATTATTATTTATGGAGTTTGTCTGAATAAGACGAATGCGTAGTTTATCGACCTAATTCCAACTTTAATATAAGTACATCAAAAACTATCTCATACGATATCGATGGAGGTTTTTTTTTCATATATTTAAAATTCGTACCGGCCCGTAAGTTTATGTAAATTCGTAGCAATTTCGAAATACAGTTCGTACTGTTCGTAGCACGTCGTAGCTGCTACGGTTCGTTTCAATATATTTATGCTACGCAGCTGGCTGCTACGTGGAAGGAAAGCGAATTAAGATATCGATGCTAGAGTACAATGCTATTCAGGCAAATGGTATTTGATTAAAATTCTAGAAATTGTTCGATATTCAAATTAATGATCGATATTTTTACGGGTAACAAAGCCCCTACCTGAGTATACGTAAATATTTTTTTTAAAGTTCTGACGTTGAAAGAAAGTTATGGTAGGGCTTCTATTGTATGTATTTACAGTACACACGGCGCTATATTCCTGCACTAGTTAGGTAATGAGCTGATTACGCAAATATGTCATTAACTGAAATGGACATAAGTATAATATATGTACTGTAAAACGTTCTACTTAATTCGCAACTCGTGTTGATTTTGAAATACTCCCTTCGGTCGTGTTTTAATTTTTCGCCACTCGTTTTAATTTCCTCATTTCCGCACTTGTGTAATTGTTTAATTTTGTCGATGTAGGTACTACTTTTATGGTATGGCATTGTACCTATTGTATTTATTGTCTACATGTACAGTACAGTGATGCATCAAGTTACATGGTGTTGGGAATAATATCTAGAGATAGTACATATTACCCTGTGAGGGCATTACAATGTCTTATACATCTATACTTATGAACTATGGTATTACATATCAATTAATTAAGGTAAATGGTTCTTTATTAATTACAAATATTATTGCTAGTCACATGCGATTGTTATTATATAGTCAATTTTTATTCATTCAATTTAAATCTTGATCATATAGGAATTCATCTATGCTATAATAGCATTTTCCCCTCACTAGCTCGGAAACACGTGTTTTGTCCTTTATACCAGCGGGTAAAAACGCATTTTATTCACTAGTGGGTAAAGTAAATTTGACCTTGAATAAAGTCAAATTAACTGCTTTAAAATTGATCAAAGTAGGTGAATCTAGTAATAAAGATGATTTACCTGTGGAACTACTGGAAGCAGTGATAAACGCATTTTTTGCGTTGTAGTTTCCTCGCTATAGTGAGGGGAAAAGTTTTGTGTTACACTCGGGTGCAAATGTATTTTACTTCTCGTGTGTTAAAAAACTCGCAAGTTCAGGATTCTATTCTCGAACATTCAACTATAGAATCCTTTCACTTGCTCGATTTTCAATTCCACACTCGGCGTTAAAATACAACTTTGCCCCCTTGTATAACAAATAACTATTTTCAATCAGTAAGTTTACTAGCTTTTTTTTTTAATACACTGTCTTTGATCTCTTATTATGAAATAACACATTGAAAATCTGTTTTACCTACAGGAACAGAGAAATTCAACAAAGGCCGCGTACTCAACGCCGGTTTCGACCAGATCAAGGATTATTGGGAGTGCTTCATATTCCACGACGTAGACCTGCTACCGCTGGACCCCGGGATCCTGTACACCTGCCCCAAGTATCCGAGGCACATGAGCACCACGGTGTATGAGGACAATGAGTAGGTTTCTAAGCTTCCTGAAGTTATAAACTGAAATAAATAAGCGTGCTCCACCGTAGACCGCATCATCACTTACCATCAGGCCCCGTAGCCGAATGGCATTTCTCCGACGCCAAACGAAAGCGATACGCCGCTGGTTCTGTCGCGCCAATACGCAAGCGCGATAGAGATAGATATCTACTAGCGCTTCGTTTCGTGAGCGTTTCGTGAGCGTTTGTGCCATTCGGCTAGCCACCCTGGTGTGATCGTGGTCAAACGTCTACCTATCCGTACTAAAAAAAAAAGTCATATACAAAGAAAACTGTGTGGTGACGGGTTAAGAATTTCACCACTCCCTTTCTTCCCGTGGGTGTCCTAGAAGGCGACTATGGGATATGGGTCAAATTGTGGCGTGGGCGAGAGGCTGGCAACCTGTCACTGCAATGCCACAGTTTCGTTTTCTTTCAACCCCTTATTTGCCAAGAGTGGCACTGAAGCTTTATTAGTTTCATGTGCTCTGCCTACTCCTTTACAAAGAAAAAGTGACCAAGGCCTCCAAGTGTTCAAAGCTGGATTCGTACCAGCGTCCTCCGTTATCGCGACGGGTGCCTGAACCACTCGGCCTTCGGACACGGTGACAAGGGTCGAAATTTTCAAGTATATGACACAATCACCGAAGGCTTATGGCGCCCCCCGCCATCTCTGAGGTCGTCTGTTCCTGAAGTTCTTACCTAGGCCACAGTAAAGAGTACTATCGTACAGTCAGCAGCAGAAGTTGCGTAGCGGGCAAGGTGTTCAAAATGAACTTGACACGATCTTATGACGGAACTTCTGCTGCTGACTGTACAGTATGGCCACTCTCGCTCCCCTCTGAAAGTGCCGCTCACCCACTCTCGGTTATCTCACAGTTACCGCCTATCCAAAACGCGACCAGTTGATCTGTCATATCTCACTCATACAAGCATGGTACGCGTTTATCTATACGAGCTTAGACTGTGAGCGTAGGAAAGGAACGCGGCTCTTTCATATATTTGATTGCCAGATAGAGTACTAGCACACCTCGGACAATCTAGGACATATATCTACTGTAAGATACTGGACTGCCTATTCTGTTCTTAACCAGATCTATAGTCCCGTCTGGCAGAAAGCATGAAACTTGGCATGTATACAGCTTATAGGGTTATAAGAAAAAATAGAAGTAGAAACACGCCGAGCTGTCAATGTTTCCCCTCCTTCCCCCCACTTTTGTATCCCTGTTTTCAGTTTTTTTATATTTCCATGAAAACCGTAAAAGCTACAATAATAACGTCTAAGAGAAGTATATTCTGTATAAAATTCTCTACAATATTGTCTTTGGGAGTATATATTTACAACTTATAATTTTCAAAGTATGCTCATTTTCCCTTTGCCATATTTGTGTTTGGTGACCAGTAGGATAAGTAAGGCCAGCGACTTTGCACGTTTGGCTGTGGCGATGCTGCTTGGCAAAATTGTTTCTTGGGTCAAACTGATCCGATTTAGCCCAATAGTCATGAAATCGCACGTGACTACTCCCCACAAAGAGAAGGGGAAGGGGCCGGTTCCCTCGATGAAATCTATGTGTCGGCGGCCGAACGAAGAATCCGCCAGATCACGAGATTCCTAGGCATATCGTGAAACGGCGCCAAATCATGATTTGGCTTAGTAACATTCGCCATATCGTTCAAAACTCACCGTTTAACGACTATCCCAGTGACGTTTAAGCAGATCATTAAATTCCTAGGCATTTCATGAAACGCCGCCATTTCGTGATTTAACCAAGTAAAACCCGCCAGTGGCATTTAGGCAGATCATGTGATTCCTAGGCATATCATGATACGCCGCCATATCGTTCAATACTTAAGTAGGGTTCCAAAATTGAATTAAAAAATGCAAAAAACCATAATAAGTACAATATTTAACTAAATACTTTGTATTTTACAAATAAAATGAAAGGAGACTTGTTATTATTACCTAATTGGAACAAATATTAAATTAACCTTTTCAATAATTTTGTTAAAACTATCGTGAGACATATTAAATCCATACTAATGCAATGGGAAAGTGTGTGTCTGTTTGTTTGTGCGTCGACAAAACGGAGCGACGGATTGAGGTGTTTTTTTAAGTGGAGATTGTTGAAGGGATGGAGAGTGACGTAGCGTAGGCTACCCCACTTCACTAAAATGGGGGGTGGAATTTTGTATGGAGCATGCCGAATATTTGGATTTTTCACTTGATAAACAAACACGGCCGCCATCCGCGCCATCGCATACGCAGCTCCACCAATGGCCAAGAAAGAAACTATTCTACAAAGTGCCCGCTATAGAGCTAGGAATATCGACGAATGCGTTGCTCTAATCGATCTGCCGTGTTGTTTATCAGGCACATCGTGATATGCCTGGGCAAATTTTAGGCATTTCATGATTTGGCGCCGTTTCACGATATGCCTAGGAATCTCGTGATCTGGCGGATTTTACGATCGGCCGCCGACATATGATACTTCTTCTTGCTCTTAGCGACTAGGGCAAATCGTATATCGAGGGTTTACTGGTGAAACCCGATAAGTTGAGCAAACTGGTTTTTGATATTCGAACTATGTGCAATTTCCACAATGTTGTTATTTCAAGGACAAATTATCGGGTTTCACCAGGAAACCCTCGATATCATTTCCGTGTAAATGTAGGGACGTGTTAATCGTTTCTGAAAAAATCGTTGCACCTTTTCATAGAAAAATAACGATTTTATAACATTACACGGAAGTGATATACGATTTGCCCTAGTCGCTAAGAGCAAGAAGAAGTATTGCATAGATTACATCGAGGGAACCGGCCCCTTCCCCTTCTCTTTGTGGGGAGTAGTCACGTGCTATTTCATATACATATATATTCATATACATAAGCTATATACATGCCAATAAATTTCATGCTTTCTGCCAGACGGGACTATACATTCATACTAATTATCCGTTAACGCCCCGCACTATGTAGCTTGACATAAGGTAACGGCGGCTATCAACGCGGGTATCGAAATCGACGTCCATTACCGCCGCATTTGCAAATACGCATTTTATAGGCAAACCGACCAATTTCTTAAAAGAAGTTACTCACACAAAGGAAGCCTGTTTAGTTGACTAACGCACATATAGGCGATAAAGAGTGTGAATGAAAGAAGACGCTCGCTATTTGACAGTTTTTGCCACGGGGCTGCGAGAAGAGGTTGTGTCATACTGACGTGTGACGCTAAACCTAAGTGAACTCCAATCTCATTTAGTAGTTTACGTAATAATTATGGCAAACAGGTGAAAGTTATGCATTTCAAATTATTGTTTATAGTTTTCTACATGACTTCTGAGTACTTTTTACGTATTGTTTAGCCTGGAAATGTGTTTAAAGTGGAAATTAAAAGACAGCGGTGAAAGGCGCCATTTCGTGAGTAGATTCTATTACTGTGGTATACCACGGTAATAGTTAAAGTAGTGATATTAGTTCTTTTTGCTTTATTTTAAGTATATGTGATCAGTTATATAATGTCTTACAGTTGTTTCAATCTTGATCTATTCACGCTATCAAAGAACTATTTACGCGGTATGAAAATTATTCAACAAAACCTTAATTTTTAGCAAAAACTTCATGACTGATTTCGTAGTTTCTATGAAAACCGTTAATTTGTCAATTTTTTTAAACATTGACATAAAGTCTGATGCTTACTTGCCAGTTATGTAAACTTGGTTTTAATATAAGGTTGCAATATTTTATTTTGATTTGTAATGAAAATACATCTGTATGACTTTGTTTTTATGGGTCGGAATTAGATTTTATAATACTCCAATTTATGCCTATTACCGATGGTACGATCAGATAACCCTCGGTAATAGAATATATAAGAATCTATTACCGATCCATGCAATATTTGTTTGGGTCGGTAATGGGTTCCTATAGAAGTATCTATTACCGAGCGACATATTAGTCTTGTATCAAAATATGACATTTAGTGTACCGTAAGTACAGATTTCTTAGGTGAAACTGAGTCTTCTGTGGGTATTCATAAAGGAGGATAGTATAGGTATATGTATTTGTCATAATTTGTATATTCAACCGTCGGTATTAAGCTCCGAATTTTGAGATGGGTTTCTATTTACCGATGGCAGAAAAACACTGTCATTCATACCCTCGGTAATGAAATCTCAATTCGCGTTAATAGAACTGCAACCTGTTCATTACCACGGTAATAGAAAATTTAGGTATGTTGGCTTCAGTAATCATTTTATGACATATAATAAACTAAAATGATCCTAAAACTCTTCAAAACTAATAGTTCAATAAATACTCTTCCATAAAAAAAATATTTGTGGTCGTTAATGAGCTTTGATACCCTTAATTTTTTGGTATCTTTTGAAATCTGCCTTAAGTACCACGTTAATAGGCGCCATTACCTTATTTTTTTGCAGAATCGTGAAGTTTACCGACTTCTTCGGCGGTGTAACAGCGATGAAGGATGATCATTTTCTGCTCGTGAACGGTTACTCCAACAGATACTGGGGGTGGGGAGGGGAGGACAACGACATGTATTGGAGGTACCGATAACACTTGTTACGAAAACGTTTACCTTCATGCAGGAGGAATTAATAGTTATTTGTTATACAAGGGTGCAAAGTTGTATTTTAACGCCGAGTGTGGAATTGAAAAACGAGCAGGTGAAAGGATTCTATAATTGAACCACGAGCGAAGCGAGTGGTTCGAGATTAGAATCCTGAACTTGCGAGTTTTTAACACACGAGAAGTAAAATACATTTGCACCCGAGTGTAACACAAAACTTTTCCCCTCACTATAGCGAGGAAAGTGAAACGCAAAAAAAAAAACGCGTTTATCACTGCTTTCAGTAGTTTCACAGGTGACAAAACATCGTCATCACTAGATTCACTCATTTTTATCAATTTTAAAGCAGTAAAAATGACTATATTCAAGGTCAAATTACTTTATCCACTAGTGGATAAAATCCGTTTTTACCCGCTGATGACCCGGTATTAAAGGACAAAACACGTGTTTCCGAGCTAGTGAGGGGAAAAATAAATGATACCAAGGATGATAAACTGAAATAGATACCATACACTAAAGAAAAAGCGATCAAGCGGTGGCGAAGCCGGGAATCGAACCCGGGTCTCCAGCTAACGCGGCTGACGTGATAAATCGCTACACCACCACGACCGCCGAGATTTCCGTCGAAATTTTTCTAGTGTATCTGGAGGCTAGGTGCCTTTGATCAACTCTAAGGACGAGCAATTTGTGCTTGCACCTCCAGCACGGGAAGCATGGTCGCGCGATAGACGATAAAATAGCAGGCCGTCCCTATCGCACTATTTATAAGTGCGATAGGGACGGCCTGATATTTTATCGTCTATCGCGCGACCATGCTTCCCGTGCTGTATGAATCCTTTTGCAATACCAAGGATGATTTACATAGGATTGACCCGATTGACAATCTTCAATACAAAGAATCGTACCTCAATTTTTAGCGCCACCTATTAAGTACTATCGTAACTACCATAGGTGGGCATTAACTCGTTAATCCGTTAATCGTTAATTAACGAAGTTAATATTTCGATTAACGGATTAACTTTTAAGTTAACTTGAAAAAATGTTAACGGACTCGTTAACTTCCGTTAAATTTCTCCGAGTCCGTTAATCGTTAATCTAGTAGAGCTCAGGCGCCATCTGCGCTGCGAAAAACACGTTCTGAACGCTACTATAAAAGCCCGAAGTACGGCAAATCCTATGAGTTGCCGGTAAATCCTAGGTTTTACCGATGTCGATTGCTAAAAGTCCGAAATATTACCTAAAAAAGTATTCTTCACGTGGATTTGCTTTTACTAACTTTGATTCGGTGAATCCTAAGCTTTACCATGGCGACTGTTGTAGTGATAGGGTAGCAAATTCGAGCCCTATTTACGACCACATTCGCTTCCCTAGCCTCTACCGCCCAAAGTGCCACAACAGTCCGGTCACCGCCAGCATCTCTCCTGACACAGCTCTTGGCAGTAGCTCAGCCGATCACTGCCTTCCACGTGCAGCCTAGAGTTCAATAGGCTAGCTGTACTTCGGCCTTTTACAGAAATATAATACGTTATAGTGGATACTGATGCAACTAAATTTTTAAAGAAAACTCCTTTTTTTTTCACGTGTTAACGGATTAACGATTAACTTTAACTTACGTTAAATTTGTCGAAATGTATCGCTTTAACGATTAACGAAGTTAACTTTTTTAGTAACGGATTAGCGATTAACGAAGTTAACTATTTGATTAACGGTGCCCAGCTATGGTAACTACATTGATGATGCCTACAAATTTATTTTTTCAAAATGTGTATTCACATTTGTTTGTTTGAACCACGGCTCTTACCAATGAGTTTTTCGGAACATATGTGAGAAATGCCATTTTATATTTGCCTGTTGGTTTTCGGTGAAGGAAAAAGCTTTTCCGAAAAACATCGTGAGGAAACCGGACTAATCCCCATAATTGCGTTTTCACATTATCCGATCCGATATTGGATGTAGGTCCGTCACCCCATTACATTGAACCCGCCATCTTTGATTTTTCCTTTGAAATCCTTCCGACATCCGATTTCGGTTCGGATAATGTGATAACGCATTGTATTAACGTAAATTATTGAATGATAGAATTATCTGAATTACTAAATTATTTGAATGTGTCAAATTAAAATAATAATATTTTAAATAGTTAATTAATTATATTGACCAGATAAATTGTAGCATGTTATTATTTAAGTCTGCAAAAAATAAAAGGCTTTTTTTTTTTTTTATTTATTTATTTTATTAATGTGATAACGCACTAAGGCCTAGTTATCCTTCAGGATGGAACGACGCTTTCGTAAAACTAGTTCCTGGGGTTAGTTGTTAAAGCGGACCGCAGGCTGCCATGAGTTGTGGCAAATGCCAAGATAATGCAAGAAGGATGATGGATGATGGTGTTAAAAATTTGAAAATATTGTTATGAATTCGGTTCAATCATCATTGCCGGACCATTTTAATTCACGTTACCTTAGGGACCATCCAGACACAGGTGACGCATGTCCTGAGACGTGGAACGGACGTCGGTGCCACGCCGCCCGAATGTTATTTAAAAAACGTCTCCTCAGTACATTTTGTATAGGAAGGACGTAAGACGCGCCCCCAGGCGACGCGGAGCGCGTCTTACGTCCTTCCTATACCGTCCGTCCGTTCCGCGTTTTTAAACATGCGTCACCTGTGTGTGGGTTGCCGCTTATACAATATTCATTATATTTTCAGGATACGTCTAGCGAAATTGCCTATAATGAGATATAATAAGAACATAGCGCGCTATTTAATGTTGCCACACTACTTAGCAGAAAGAAATGAGCACAGGTAAATCATAAATTCATATAACATTCAACCGTGGCAAATGCCGGGATAACGCAAGGACGATGATGATAATGATACAACCTTCCACCCCCCCATTTTAGGGTATTAAAAGAGACAAAAAGTAGCCTATATCACTCTCCATCCCTTCAACTAACTCCACTTAAAAAATCACGTCAATTCGGCGCTCCGCTTTACCGGGATGTGGGGGATAGACTGACATAAATAAACAGATATACACACTTTCCCGTTTATAATATTAATATAGTAATTATTCCTCTTATTTCCAGATACGACATACTAAACAAGTATGGAATGTCGCGAGCGCGACATATAGAAAATGGGCTATCCAGTCTCAAGTACACAGTAGTGTTTAAGAAGTCATATCCTCTATTCTCACACATTGTGGTTGACGTCAATCCGTATAAAGATCCTGTTGATTAAAACGTTTTTATTAGATTTTATTTAGTTTTACTTGTCCCGTTTGTATGTACATACATACATACATACAATCACGCCTGTATCCCATAAAGCTTCAGTGCCACTCTTGGCAAAGGGGTTGAAAGAAAACGAAACTGTGACATTGCAGTGACAGGTTGCCAGCCTCTCGCCTACGCCACAATTTAACCCATATCCCACAGTCGCCTTCTACGACACCCACGAGAAGAAAGGGGGTGGTGAAATTCTTAACCCGTCACCACACAGTTTGCATGTATCTGTAGGTAAGTATCTAAGTACCTATATATTTACTAACTAGGTTTTGCCCTCGGCTTCGCTCGCGTTAGGAAGAGACAAAAGTAGCCTGATGACACTCTTCATCCCTTCAACTATCTCCACCTAAAAATCACGTTGATTCGTCGCTCCGTTTTGCCGTGAAAGACGGACAAACAAACAGACACACATATCACACACTTTCCCATTTATAATATTACTAGCTTCTGCCCGCGGCTTCGCTCGCGTTAAATTCGAAAATCGCGGAATGCTCCATACCTCATTTCAAAAAAGTGGGGGGAAAGAAAGGGACAAAAAGTTGCCTATGTCACTCTCCATCCCTTCAACTATCTCCATTTAAAAAATCACGACGATTCGTCGCTCCGTTTTGCCGTGAAAGACGGACAAACAAACAGACACACACACTTTCCCATTTATAATATTAGTATGGATATATATATAGTCCTCCACATCGATTTCGATGACGGCGACCTCAGCAGTCAAGAGTTTTCCCTCTTGTGAGCTCTTATAATATTAGTATGGATAACATTTAATAACTCAGCAGTTCTCAAAAAGTTTGTACAAAAATATTAAGGAAAAAGTTAAATTTGTTTTTATTAACCCCCGACGCAAAAACGACGTTGTTATAAGTTTGACGTGTCTGTCTGTCTGTTTGTCTGTCTGTCTGTCTGTCTGTGTGTGTGTGTGTGTGTCTGTCTGTGGCATCGTAGCTCCCGAACGGATGAACCGATTTAGATTTCGATTTTTTGTCTGAAAGCTGAGTTAGCCGGGAGTGTTCTTAGCCATGTTTCATGAAAATCGGTCTACTATGTCGCAGTCGGGGGTTTTTCAAAATTTTAATTTCGACGAAATCGGTTCGACATCCAATATCGGACCGATATCCCACACATTACAGGCGCCATCTTGGATTTTTTCTATTGAAATCCTTCCGACATCCGATATCGGATCGGATAATGTGAAAACGTTTTCTCCACTCGACCCTGTTGTCGGCAAATGTAATGTTACGCAAATAAAATGATTACAGCTTGACACTGTATCAACAGTAATACATACGAGTACATACATACATTACATACAATACAATCATGCCTGTATCCCATGAAGGGGTAGGCAAAGCACATGAAACTACTCAAGTTCCAGTGCCACTTTTGGCAAATAAGGGGTTGAATGAAAACGAAATTGTGACATTGACAGGTTGCCACTGTTGCCAGCCTCTCGCCTACGCCACAATTTAACCCATATCCCACAGTCGCCTTCTACGACACCCACGGGAAGAAAGGGGGTGATGAAATTCTTAACCCGTCACCACACGGCATACTATAAGGGCCCGCGCACACGGAGGCAACAGTTGCTCGGCGACTTTCGTATTTGTATGAAAAGTTGCGTCGCCTCGTGTGCGCACTTTTATATTAGGCCATGGTCGCGACAAAAAAGTCGCCGGCAACAGTTGCCCGTGTGCGCGGGCCCTAATACGACTAATATGATATTATTATACGAATACATAGGTATTTTAATCCATACCACATGCCGGTTAATTCAATACGATGTGCCGGGAATCCTATTATTGACTGAACAATTTACATTTCGATTTTAGTAATAACGTTATCTGCTGTTACCAATGTCGATTTAATTAATTTCTGTTGAAGTTGCTATTTTCAATTATGGTGGCAAATAAGCGTATGGTCGAATTGGTCGACTTGAACAATATGGAGGCACACTGACATTTTATCCCGCCAGGCGGCGCCTGTGCAAGTGTCTAGGCATGCCACTGTCATCCAAATGTGAGAGAGAGAGAAAACAAATATCTTCTTCTCGCTCTCACGTAACTTCTTTATTTATTTAAACTTTATTGCACAATATAACAAATAAAGTACAAATGGCGGAATTAATGCCTAAAGACATTCTCTACCAGTCAACCAACAGGCTAAACAGAAAGAGTAGTGGGTGCAGGCTGAAAAAAATAAGTAACTGAAAATGAAACATAATTGTAGCAAATAATACATTTTTTTTTATCTGTGTAATGGACTAATAAGGTGGTGCCATCTCTCGTAACCTTTGAGTGTGCCTCCTCATTTGAATCCTAGGCCAATCTAAAACCCTGTCTTATTGACACCGTGCTTTGTTTGCCATATAATTTTGACGTTTACTAAGTATGAAAAGGTTCTACAGCAGCCTAGAATTCTAATTGGTTGACTATACCTGAGCCTGATTAGTTTATGCTTTTTCACCACACCAACTGATAAAGGCGTTCTTTGATATTCGAAAACAGATAGCAAAATTGCATTTTTTCCACAAGAGTGCA
Organism: Leguminivora glycinivorella; assembly: GCF_023078275.1. NCBI lineage: Eukaryota > Metazoa > Arthropoda > Insecta > Lepidoptera > Tortricidae > Leguminivora > Leguminivora glycinivorella. Next base: position 5,788,705 of record NC_062981.1, read on the forward strand.
AAGTAATTTACACGTCATATTTTCATAGTGTTGGTGTGGTGAAAAATTTTGTGTTTCACTCGGTGGCAAAATTTGTTTAACCTTCGTCCTTGATACCCTCGCAACGCTCAAGATTCCACTTTTTGAACCACTCGCTACGCTCGCGGTTCAATATCGGAATCTTTCGCTTGCTCGGGTATCAATATCAATATTGGCACGTGCGATTAAACAACAGCTTTGCCCCCTTGTAAAACAAATAACTAATGTGTCCTTACGGCATGTTCACATATTTTTTGTGCTTATTCATTGTATGGAGAAATGATCAACTCCCCGAAATGGTTACTATGGTTAGATACGTATTAGAACTATTTAGAATTAAATTACATACCTTATCAAGTAACGTGTTTTTAAAAATGTCAAAAACTCATGAGTCATGAATCTCATGATAGAGCATATACCTAAAAGCCAGTGTGCTTCCATTCAACTGGCGACTTCGTGACCTTCCTGTAACGCCGTGTCTTGCGTGGGCGACGGTCGCGCGACCGTCGCCGTCGCGTCTCATACTTCCATATCGATAAGGTTTGATTTCGTATGCGTCGCATCGCCGTCGCCCACGCAAGCCACGGCGTAAGCCTCAAGTGCCTCAACTGTTTGTTCCTTATTCCCTTTACGGTGCAACGGTGACGGTGCTGACAGTGGGTTCAGTTTTAATTACATTTTATAACAAAAAAACTATACGTGTTTTAACTTTAATCCTTTCAGTGAGATGTCAGATAGAATACCCGGGTAAAAGTTTGAAATTATAAGAAGCATCCTATATTTCTCGGACGCAAGATCACAGAATATCACAGACCTATAATATATTTTCTCATTGCAGAATATAATAATTAATAAGTACAAGCGGAAGTATTAAGAATCGTACCTCAATTCAAGCTCCACCATTCCGATCCTCACTGACATTAAAAGATTATCAAAAAGTTTTTTTGTTGCTTCGGAGCTTTTGTCACATTTAAACCGTGCTTGAAACGGAACGCAATGATTCAATGTTGCCACACTGATATTTTTCCTGGAATTTATGAAAATATACATTGCGATTGTTATTGCTTGGATGCTTGGCTCTGTCTGTATCACTCAAAAAATTGGAAGTAGGTAAGGTAAAAGTACCAGTGCTCGACACGCTAATGCCCAATAGAATAGATAACATCCTTCTCTATCAATTTTTACAATGACTTAAGATTTCAAGCGGTATCTACTAGGGTGTGCAAACCGGTTAACCGGTTAACCGAAAAACCGGTTAACCGAGACTTTTTAGCCTCTGTTAAAAACCGGTTTTTATAGTCTCTAACCGGTTAATAACCGAAACTGTATTTATTTCTCAAAATTTGGAAAATTAGGCATTAAAAGGTTCAAAAATACGTAATTATTTAATGTTTTGTAATAATAAAGATTTATTCATTACTTTTCATTGACAACATTATTATCTGTAATTATTTTATTTTAAAAATTAGTCCCGAGTCTACTCAATTATACATTTTATACAATACAGTAGAGTCCGGTTAGTATATTACGACTCCGCATAGACCTAACGTCCAACCTCTTACAACGACATAAGCACAGGTATTTATTTGGTTTACGTATGTGATAGTATGAAAGTACATCCGTTTATTACGACTCCGATTTTAACGACCAGCCGCTTTTTACGACACATTTTACACAGAATCCGTCCGTCAAGTCCCGTTGCAACGACGAGCGACAACGTTTTTAGTTTTACTAGTAGGTAAATTGAGGAAACAAAGCTATTTCCACCCGAGCACGGCCCCCTGTCTTGCCTACAACAAGTAGCAAGATTACATTGTGGCCATGTAACTTTTTGGAGTATTGCTTTTAAAATTTTAACAATTTGTTCGCCTCGGGTCTAATCTTATAAGCTAAATAGAACCCAATTTGTATTTTTCGATTGCGTATAAACTAGCTTTACTTACAAATGATGAGCAAGCACGCATACTAAAAAGGACTTTTCTAACTAAACAAGTCACAATAAAATAAGGTATTAATACTATGATAATAATACCCTGTAAATAAACCTATTGATTGAAATGTTTTAGTAATAGAGATGTAGATATTACTTTTAATTAAAAGAAATGAAATTCGTTTTGTACGACATCCGGTTAGTACGACGTAATATCAGCGGTCCCTGGAGCGTCGTTGTAACCGGAGTCTACCGTATATTTCAAACTATATTTTTTTTAAAGAAAGGTAAAATGGATATCTTGGTTTTCTTACATCAATTGCTTGTATTACTAGGGGCTCTGGGAGCTGTAGACCTTCGCGACAATCGCGACATGCCTAGAAAACGCAAAACTGACGAATCACATTCAAACCACACAAGCCTTTTTTAGCAATTTCCGCATTTACCAAATTTCCAAAAACTGGATAAAAATGATCTTCATCGTGCAAGTAATACCTGCTACAATATCATCTACATCAGAATTCTTAAAGGTAATGGTAATTATTGCGTAGTACCGCCATCGCCATTTACTGAAAATCCTCAAAACCGGTTAATAACCGGTTAACCGGTTTTGAAGGAAAAGTCTCGGTTATTAACCGGTTTTTGCATACCCTAGTATCTACTAGGACACTGCCGAGCACTTGTAGACCAGGTACTTTTATTTACTTTACTGGCACTATAAAATTATGCAATAAGGCATTATGGTTAAGGCATCTATGGACGTATAAAATATTTCTCAGTTTATTTTACTACGTATACATGTATATTGGTGATATGACAAGCAGGGCACGTAGGTATACATAATTTCTACGGAACTTCTCCGGTTCGGAGAGATTTTGTAATAAACTAATAACTGCACATATTGTACGCAAGGCAAAAAAGTGCAAGTAATGAATGCAACGTCACGATTGACTTAAAATATTTAATTTGTTGTATGATTTTAGTTATGATACATACATTTATATTTATATATTTATATTTATAAAGATACAAGTAAATCTCGCCTTAGTGGTAATCGACAGTGGGAGGTTTTACTAAACACACTCACATATTTTACATACGTAAACGATTCTTTTTGTTAATAAAAAAATAGCGGGATATACGAAAACAACCTGGCAACATTATTTGGTTTTTGATTTTCGCCATCTGACATATACGTCACGTCAGTTGAATGGACACTGCGGTTTGCGGCAAATGATCGCAGTGTAGTGGCTTTTACGGATTTGTAATTCCACTGCAGTTCGTAATTCTTACGTTTCCCCAGTTTCTTGTGTTCCGATTGTGTAATTACTACTCGTGGAGTGTGAAAATTAATGCGAAAATTTAGAAATAGCGCGAGGGAAAGTCTCTAAAATGCGCTAGTGCTGTTTTTTAGACAAGACAAGTTTTTGTGTGCAAATTTATTCCCATTTTGGCGCAAGTTGAGAGGAAAATTACATCGCAATAATAAGGTGAGTAACAATATTGGATAACTCGATTAGTTCTTTGTCAGCAAGCTGAAAGTCTAATAAGAAAAGGTTCGTGCTAATTTTAGAATAAGTACATTTACAATTACCATGTGCGAATGGCATTTTGTTTACATGTCTTCTTAGATTCGGGATGTTGAATCCAAGGTCGTTTTATAAAAATCAATGAAAGGGTATTCTTGAATGAACCTGTTTGTTTATCTGTTATGTCATACATGTTAAGAAGTGTGTAAAAACATTATGTGTTTAGTATTATTTACAATCTCGCAAATTCCAATCGAGTTCAAAGACATTGTTGTAAGATAACAAGTTGTATTTTACAATTAAATTAAATTTTGCTTCATGATTATGCAAATAATTAAACAGGCAGTCAGTAAACTAATCATTTTTTTAAATATTTCTTGAGTCTTGCTGGACCTGATAGTTTGCCCAGTTTCTTAATGGAACTTTTCAGTCTAGAACTGATTACAGTCAGCCAGTGTTTGTATTGAAATGACCTCTCCATCCAATAGACACTATAAGGATGCATACCATTAGATGGTCTCCGCTGAAACCCAATTATGCACTTAACAATATCTGGCCAGTTTTCCTATTACATCATAGTGAAACTGACCACAGTCAATACATATTAAAAAAAAATAGAATACATTATTACAATACAGATCTCTTTCTTGCTATAAGTTATGCAACAAGCAAAACTAAGCAGAGTGCCTAGTTGTCAATTTTCTAATTTGTTCGGTTATTTCTAATATGTTATTTTGCAGCTTTTATTATTATTATTGGTCTTTTTAAGTACATTCATTTAGGCTAGTAGAAGATTTGTGGAAAAATTTATACTATTAATTTCATCATCAGTAAGAGTTTCTTAAATGGAAAGAAATAATATTAACATCACAAATAAGTCCTAAATCAGGAATATTTTTTAAGATATTTATTTTATAACTGTTGCAATTTGACCCTAAAATGCATATGGTACCCTTTATTTGAGTTCTGAAATGTCAACTGTGCATAAAATAAACATTGCATTAGAGACTTTGAGTTGATGTGTCACAGTCTATAATTGAATTAATTGACATTGACTGATATGCCATGTGCCTACAGTATGCATTGAAGGGTTAATTGCAACTTAAAGTGATAGTACAGACAGCTGCAGAGAAAAGTAGACCCCCTTGCATACACATTTGTATGGTATGTAGCGGACAGTCTATCAATAGGTGCACTAACCTTCCACACTACACAATCACTGCCGATATGTCAATAGTCTTATCTGTGTAAACAAACCATGTAGTGTCAATACTGTTTATCTTATCTACACATAGTTACACTGGTTTCTTTGATCATTATGCTGATATTTGTTGATTGTTATTTGTTTGGGATAACCTGCCTGAGATTGTAAAGAGAATCTAATTGTGAATTATTTATAATTATTTTATAAATTGTTTTTTTCTAAACCTTTCTGCAAATATTTATAAGTATGCAAAACCTATCCTACCCTTACAAAAAAATCAGGTCACCTACAGCAACTTTTTTATTTATAACTAAGTCTTTTATAATGTTATAGTCGACCAATTTCTTGTTTTTTCAAATATTTATGCATATTACAATCTATGTAGTTATGTATACATTTTTTGTTATATTGAACATTTTGCATTGGGATAATGGTTTTTAATGCAACAATCTAGAAGTTTTATTTTTACAGATCATTATAAGTTTTCTTTTGCCTCATTTTTGTACTGTTTGCTGAGTAAACTCACATGGTTAAAATCTTATTTATTTTTGTTACATGAGAAGAGGAATCTAAGTGAGATGTATTTAGATAAATCTGCAAAAGTTTAGAACATTGACAGAACATTTTGAGTTTTGAAGTAAATCACACAAAAAAGACCTTACAAATACACGGTCATATTTATTATTCTCACTGCAAGATTGCTAGAGGCATCAATGGCGTTTGTTAAGAAGATATACTATCTATTCAGCTCTTTATGTTTCTTTGACAATTGTGCTAACCCATGATTCATAGCATAATCTATTGAAAAGGATTGTGAACCTGCATAGCTAATGAAACTATGTATTCATGTATTTAGCACTGTTAGCAGATACACAGTAACTGAATGACACAATTTACACATCCTTATCACATATTGTGACATTGTGACTGAAATATTGTAATTTGAATTAAAATGAAATATAGTTCAGAGTTTCTCTGTGAAAACAGAACCTTCAGAATGAACCAGGCTTCTAATAAATTAATAATGTGATCAACAAACTTTTAAAACAGCATCTTCTGTGTGCCCCGAGATTTAAATTTGACTATAGCGAATGTGGAGTTGCAAAAAACATAGGGTACTGTACCTACCATATTTTGGAACTAAGTTTGTTTTAATTGACTCAAAATCAGCTGACCTCTAATCTCAAAGCAATTTATACTTTATTACATTGGCAAAAGATATCCATTGTTCACAAACCAGCTGTTGTCTTGAGTGACACTTGCATTGGTCATTGTTTGAGTCGTAACTTCGAATGGATGGAATGGAAGGTAAAGGAATCTTTAAACAAAAACAGAGTTGCAGTGATTTCCATACATACAGTTGAAGTCAATGGGCTGTTTATCCAATAATGTATGTAAATTGTAATGTCTACAAAGTGATTAATGGGTACCTTTTGCGTAAACTTTTATTAAATTCAGTTTTGGTCGGATTTCTATTTCAGTACGGTTTTGGAAATACATAATTTAACCCCCTTATTCATAAACGTACTCTAAAGTTATCAAGTCGATATAGTTCGTTTTTCCGACGTATTGGTGTGAAGGAAAAGGACAAACGAACTTTATCGGCTTGATAACTTTAGAGTACGTCTATTAATAAGGGGGTTAGATTTTTAAGACTTTGCTAACACGTTAATGGACGAACCGAAATTAACATTTTGTTTTAAGTGAAGGACTCCTAATTCCATATATATTTTTTTACATAGAATATACGTAAACTCCCTCCTATATTCCCAAAAGAGGTAGACAGAGCGTCACGCTCGCGACAATCGTAGAACATTTCAGAACTTGTTTGTATGAAGCAAAGTACTATTCATTTTATTGCCTCAAGCGAAAGCTAATTATGTCATGGAATAATGGAATTTTTAATTACGGTGATACTCGTAATTCAAAATTAATCAACTTTTGTTGTACTTTAGGTGTAAATTAAACTCTGATATGCTGTTTATCTGCTGTTTCATGAAAATTAAATAGCGAGCTGAAAGTAGGAATCTGCTACCATCGAATTCTTGTCTAACAACAACCTGTTTTATTGCAAAAAACACAGGATACGCAGGAAACATAATTATTGTTGGAGACATATTTATTTACCGCTACTAAAATGATAGGTACCTAATTCGTAATCATTTGACGCATAAATAGTCAGACCTGCGCTACTTTTGACGCTGAATGAACAACTATTTTCCATTGTGTGTGATTTTCCATCAGAGTTCATAGGTTCAGCAGATTTCTTATACTTTCCGTGCAATAAGGTCCTTTCCATCCGAGATTTCAACATAAATTCTAATAATTATGAAGTTCCTTTTTCCCTCTCTCTTTACCAAGGTCTGTTTTCCGTATCTTTCGTTTCCACTTCGCCCTATCCTTGACGTCGTTATTGGATACTTTGCACTCAATCATATCTTGTAGCCCTACGTCCTTCCATCTAGTTTTTGGTTTCCTTATTCCTCATAAAGCATATGGAACTTTATCTAAGGTACAGTGGCGCAAATCTCGACTGGGGGGCAATTGTAACTAATCCATTTTTGCCATTATTAATTACACTATGATGTTGAGTTCTACATGCATCCACTGAACACGCCTGCCATATACACCTGTATAACCGGTGGACACTGTAAAACATGGAAAAAATGGACCAGTTACATATGCCCACCAGTCGAGATTTGCTCCGCTGTACCTTAATGGAAAACAACATATTTTAAATTGGGGTCGCCATAAATGCCAATGGGGACGTCGACCGAAGTTCAAAGAAACATGTCAATAGCTATGAATTTTAATCGACTGCGACCTACTATGTAAAGGGGCCCACAAATTACTTGTTTGCTGGAGAGAATTGGTTTTGTCGGTTACTCGTATTCGCAAAAAGTGACAGTTTAGAAAAGTTGAAAGTCCGATAACTTTTGGCGAACTGGTAAGTCTGTGGGGCTCTTAAGACGATACAGGAGGGGTCAATTCTCCATACAAACGCTCTCGACTATTTCCTCCCTGGTTTTTGAAGATAGAGCTATGATTTTTTCAACACAGATTATTATTATTTTTATCTATGTCGGACCGTTTTGTTTTTTTCGATATTCATATTTTTAAAGTCCCATCAAAAGTGTCCTAAACGGCCTTATTGATTATGGTGCAAAATTGGTAACAATTAGCCAAAAAAACTAAATAGTCCGACACAGATAATTTCATTTTTACTCAGATTCTCTAACTTGGTTAAGATTGATTAAATTTTGAAGGAGGAAACAGTCGAGAGCGGAACTTCGATTTTGAAGATTTTTTCGCAATATCTTTTAACTGAGTTGTTCTGAATTGACAATTTTTTTTCGATAAATCTGGTTAGTAAAAATTCCTAAATTGGAAGGGGGGCTCCTTTCCATTTTAGCATTTTCGCTCCTGTCTTAAGGACTTGGCGGAAAGCTATGGTTTGGACACCGAATACATCCCTATCGGTACGTATGGCGACTCTAGCTTGAATGTATCTTTTGAATACCTTTATACTAACCTTTTTATCCTTTTTCCAGCTTTTCATGAAAACATCCTGATTCTGCTCCCTTCTCTCCAGCTATGGCCGTCAAATGGAAAGTCCTGTCCTTTTTCCTGCTTTTCATACTAGCCTTTATAATGTCCTACACCTACATCTATGTGTTTGAGAGATTAGATAAAAAATACAAGGTTTTCAAGTTAGGTTTGTTTACCTTGCATTAGCCTACCGATTTAGTGTTTGTTTTGTTATCTTGGACAATGAAAAATGTTTAACTTCTTTGTATTAGTAGCCAAAAATTAGGTACGTGTCTGTTTTAGAAAATAAAAGTTATGAGACTGTTTAAACATTGTTTATTTCATATTATTTTAAACAATGTGGTACCTATTAATATTTTTATTTTAAAATAACAATATAAACCAAGCAACTTTGTTAGTATTACTTATATAAAACTAAAGGGTCGCATTAAACTCAATATCATTTTGATCTAATTTAGACATCATTGATGAAATAAAACTATGGAAACGGATTAAATCGCGTATAATGAATTTAAAATACATCCCGACGTTTCGAACTCTTTACAGCGTTCGTGGTCAACGGGTGACTGAGGAAAAAAATTAAAATGTGCAAAAGCTACCCACTTACAAGAAATATTAACGAACCATGACCACAAATAATATAGATTTCTAAGGCAGGTTCACACACTATTAATAAAGCTAGTTATACAATATTCAAAAAATTTACCATTACTCTGTTAAAAAATAATTAACCAATTAATCTACACAAAATTGACAAAGAAACAAACTGCAAATGTCCAACACCATACAACACAAATGCCTCACAGCCTTCGTCGTGCTTGTTCCATTATCAGATGTACTACTGGATCCCAAGCCGGTGGTAAAGTAAAGCCATCCTCTCTATTAAAGTTTGGATATTTCTTGATCTCAATGGCCTCTCGCAACATTCTGGGTATATATCGCTTCTCCTTAGCGAGAACTAGAGGCTTGTCAAACTTTATAGCATGATTGACTTTATCCATGACATGTTCAGAGACTGCAGACCTTTGCCGACGGTGCTTGACATCCGCTATGTGTTCCTTCACCCGTGTGGAAATGCTTCGTTTCGTCTGTCCCACATATGACAGGCCGCACTCACAGTCTAGCCTGTACACTCCCGCGCTTTGTAGAGGAGTTTGACATTTCACAGGCCTCAGGAATTGGGACATCTTCTTCATAGGCTTGAAATAAGTTTTAATAGAAGCCCGTTTCAAGATGTGGCTGATCCTATCTGTGACCCCTATATGTGGGACAGACGAAACGAAGCATTTCCACACGGGTGAAGGAACACATAGCGGATGTCAAGCACCGTCGGCAAAGGTCTGCAGTCTCTGAACATGTCATGGATAAAGTCAATCATGCTATAAAGTTTGACAAGCCTCTGGTTCTCGCTAAGGAGAAGCGATATATACCCAGAATGTTGCGAGAGGCCATTGAGATCAAGAAATATCCAAACTTTAATAGAGAGGATGGCTTTACTTTACCACCGGCTTGGGATCCAGTAGTACATCTGATAATGGAACAAGCACGACGAAGGCTGTGAGGCATTTGTGTTGTATGGTGTTGGACATTTGCAGTTTGTTTCTTTGTCAATTTTGTGTAGATTAATTGGTTAATTATTTTTTAACAGAGTAATGGTAAATTTTTTGAATATTGTATAACTAGCTTTATTAATAGTGTGTGAACCTGCCTTAGAAATCTATATTATTTGTGGTCATGGTTCGTTAATATTTCTTGTAAGTGGGTAGCTTTTGCACATTTTAATTTTTTTCCTCAGTCACCCGTTGACCACGAACGCTGTAAAGAGTTCGAAACGTCGGGATGTATTTTAAATTCATTATACGCGATTTAATCCGTTTCCATAGTTTTATTTCCTGAGTAACTATCGCGGTAACCGAAGACAATATTATAGACATCATTGGTTTTCCCCTGAATCTTGCGGTCAGATCGCGGTTGCATGAACTAAATGACACATCAGAATATTACATTATCAATAGCACATTTAAAACTTGGAATATCTTCTATCATGACGGCAACTAGCCCCGGTGTCGATATGCAAGCTAAACTTTATTATGCAAGTGAAACTGCTAGCGAATGTTGGACACGAACTAAGAACTTGCTAGTTTGCAAAGCTTCCGTCAGCTTCTCGAAGTTTTCGCATAAATCCTGGCGGCTGGATCGCTCGATCGACTTGTCCTTTGACGAGTTCGTAACTCCGTACCTGGTCTTTCAATTCTCAATCTCATTTTAACGAATTCTATAGTGAAACTCAGGTGACTTTGTGGCATCGTACGTAGTTTAAGGGCCTATTAACACGGTGAGTGAACTCGAGCAATATCTTGCTTAACTTCAAACTCTACAAGCCTCACAAACTCTGCATCTTAGCCAAAATATGGGCCTAGCCCGTTTTGTTACTATACAAAACTATATAATACTAGAAAGAAGTATTGAAGATGAATACATTTTTCACGTACCTAATGTCCCTGTGACGACCTGGGAACGATCTACTGCTTACGGTCCGGCCATTAGATTATCTGATTTCAAATGTGTGTGTGGCAAACGCTGCAAACGTTTCCTTTGAAGCTGCGTTTGATAGCCCTGAAATAATCGGTACGTTAGCCAGAACCACGTACAGACTAATTGACAGCGGTTTGCACATTTCGTTAATGCAGGGTTGTCCATTAATTCCCAGAAATCCTAGCTTTTAATAGCTTGAGATTCTTGAATGGTGCAGAAAACACAAGCATACGTTTCTACTTCCATACCTATAGGTGACCGGCCACATCAGAGCGTCGCGGCGAGCGCTTGGCGGCGCGCCTTACGTCCTTCCTATACAAAATGTACTGAGGAGACGCTTTTTGAATTACACTCAGGTGGCGTGGCGCGGACGTCCGTTGCGCGCCCCGAGACACGCGACGCTCTGATGTGGCCGGTACCTAATATTGTCAGGCGATGTGTCATGCAGCTCGTTTGTATCCTTTATTATAAATAACCTATTATGATACTTCAATTGGACTCAAATAAACGCAGAACTAATCGGTGCGTTAGCCGGAATCACGTACAGACTAATTAAGGGCAGTTTGCACGTTTCGTCAATATTGGGGCTGCCATCCTTGGGCTTAATATACCAGTAGGGTTGTCAGATATTGCAGACAAGATTTTCTGACACTTTTCTTGAAATGAATGAGAATCATGAGATTGCGAAAAATAGTCCTCTCTATTTCTAGATGTGCTGATAATAAATTAAGTAAAATTTGTGTGATCATAATTTACTATAGCGATTTTTTTGTCATTACTGGGCCATTTTTTTTAAAGTTTTCCACCCCACTTTTTTTTTGGATTTGGAAATTTTTATGTGGTTTTCACTCAGAATCGCGAGATCTTTCAATACTAATAGGAAAAAAAAAGTGTTCCAAGGTTTCATACATTTTGTATGCCGGTAACGGAATGGAAGGTTTGAAAAATGTATGGAAATCTTGGGACATTTTGTTTCTCCTATCAGGATCGAAAGACCTCGCCATTCTTAATATGAATCGCGTAAAAAATACCCATGTTCCAAAAAGAGTTGGGTGGACAACTTTGAAAAAATGGCCCTACTAGACTTTTTTAATTTATTAATAATACGCAACTATGGGAACAAATCAAATTATTTTTAACACATATTTTGATTTTTTCTTTAATATATGACATCTTATTTTCGATTTTTTATTAATAATACTTTGATAATACCTATGGAATTAAAAGTTGCACCAAAAGTATTAGCCGCATTTTGTTTAGAAAATAAATACGTGAGTAGGTAGGTATAAACATTTATGTTTACAAAACAAATACGCGTGTAGGCATACCATAGGAAATACTACTAGTAAATACTACTGCATTGATTGTTGAATTACGACTGTTACACGAATTCTAACGTCTAGTAACAGTGGTAACCCTAACTGAAGAACTGAACCTTGTTTTACTCACCTACTTAATTCACTTACCTTGGCACGCGATGTTACTGGCACGAGGTGTTCTTGTGGATTTCAGATGTGACTAAAACGTCTCAACTGACTGTATGGACTTTGACATGAAAAGTGTGGAAATGCTACATAAATGGTTGCAAATTAGACACTAGGCTTGTGTAGTACATGTACTAATAGTACAAAAGACTCGATTCCCTGCACTGTACTAGACCGAACTACTCCCAAATGATTCTGCTCTCTAGTACATTTAGCACACACACACGCGCAACAGAATGGGAGCGAAAGGAGCGAAGAGCCGAGAAGTGACAATGACAGCAAAGCGATCCGTTTGATTTTTATGCACAATTTGTCTCTCGCTTTCTCGGTGTACTACTGTCCTAAAAGAACGAACTAGTACTCATCGGAGATCGTACTAGTTGGGAGCGATCTTTTTAGTGAACGAGCAGGCACAACTCTATTAGACACATGTACAGGACGAGCCATTATAATTGCAGTCTTGAAAGCGTTGCACAACTCTATTGTCATCAGGGTACGTAGACGAATGGCACAAAACGCTCACGAAACGAAACGCTCGTAGATATCTATCACTATCGCTCTTGCGTATTGGCGCGACAGAGCCAGACTACCTTTCGCGGTGTTTCGTTTTCGTTTTGCGTCGTAGAAATGCCATTCGGCTACGGCACCTGATGTTCCGCCTTCTACACTGCGTGCGACATAAAGTAAATTGGTAATTATCTAATGTTATACATACATGTTACTTATTAAACGTACATTCTGCCAGTTCCAGTGCCAGTTCTTTCATGTATTGCACAACTGCTGTACAATTTACTATTACACAAGATTATAAAAAAATAGTATCTAATACAGATTACAGTCGCAACAATTAAATTGTATGTTTTTTTTAAATGTCATGCCTTGGCGTTATTTTGGCAATAGGTGTTCAGATACTTATGAGCACCGTGGTGATACGTATGAGTACAACATATCTGATGGCCATTGTACGAACACATGAACATAATGACACAAAATGTTATTGGTATGTAATTGCTTTAACTGCTGTTGTACCCATTTTGTAGTTATTAGGCATAAATATACATAACCCAAATTAAAACCAACATAAATAAATATTATAAGGACATTCTTACACAGACTGCCTGAGTCCCACGATAAGCTCAAGAAGGCTTGTGTTGTGAGAACTCAGACAACGATATAATATATAATCTACAAATACTTATATAGAAAATATCCATGACTCAGGACCAAATATCTGTGCTCATCACACAAATAAATTCCCTTACCGGGATTCGAACCCGCTACCGCGGCGTAGCAGGCAGGGTCACTACGCGCTAGGCCACACAAATAAATTGAAGCCAATAATACTTCCCTGAACTAGTTTTCGCGATATATGGGAACGTTGTCTTATTGCCCTTATTTCATTCGGGACTTCTGCAATAAATGAATGTCTATCGTGGAACATTTTTTACGGAGCCAACTGGGTTCTGACAGGAAGAAATGATTACGTTGATAGATTTATTCTAGGCATTTCGCATGACTTCATCGCATCAATGAAATGTATCATAGGCTATGGTGATTGTCGTTATCCTGTGCTTAATTTATATTTCTAGTATTCTTTTTTTCGCTGTCGAGTACTGTCAGGCAATCAGTCACATCACCATCACTCATGTTTTTGATTGATGAAAATGTACGATCAAAGTAGGTACAATAGGTAGTATAGGTACTAAGTATGACTGTATACCTAATTATGACTTGTGATGTCCACCTCACTTTGTCAACGTCTACATTTCTAGAAACAACTGACGCAGCCAACATCACTTTAAAAATATAACGTGACCATAGAGAAAGGCACGTCACTTAGGCCCTTCTAGAACAAGCATATCCTAACCAAGTGCCTCTTCAAACCACAGACTAACGACTTGATGACGACACTGGTTGAATGGAAACGCCATCATTGTCACGTGCTGAATAAGAACTGTTAAAAAACAAAGGCCGGCGAAACTAAGCGTATTTTTTTCTCTATTTGTGTGTGACCTTGGACGTTATCTAATTATCTGTGGCATTTGGCGTTGCTGATTCATTTGTTTTAATTATATTATACATTATTACGCTAAAACATGCGATAACATAACGCCTATCAAATTTACGCACCGTAAGGGCCTGGCCACATGGGCGCGTTGCGGCGACGCACCGCAAAAATTCTGCGTTGCGTTGCCGCGCCGCCAGTTTTTGCGGCAGGAAATCTGCGGCGCGGCACCGCGACGCAAGAACTCGCGGTGCGTCGACGCACCGCAAAAACTCGCGGCGCGGCACCGCAACGCAGAATTTTTGCGGCGCGTCGCCGCGCCGCCAAAACTGGCGGTGCGTCACCGCTGCTCGCAATTGTGAACTGTTGTGTTCTAATTAAACTTCGTGTCGTTTATATTTAACCCTTCTTTACTTGGTGATGGATTTTTTTCCAAGCATCACAAACATTGAATCAATGGTAGATTTAGTACAGTTTTTCACGATAAAATACTAAGCAATATTCGAATTTTTCAATATGCTATTAAAAATCATCTTTTTTTAGTTACGTTGTTTCATATTAAAAAAAATGGTGATAGATTTTTTTCATTATTTTTCCAGTGCTCAGCATATATACCACCATGGTGTCATATATCTGTAAATTGTTAAAAAAAGTAAAATCATGCAATTAAGGGTTTATTGACATTTATCAGATTTATGGAGTGCCTCTCTAATTTATATTTCCGCAATGGGTACATCGATGGGTAGATTTAAATAATAACATTTTTAACCCCCGACGCAAAAAACGAAGAGGTGTTATAAGTTTGACGTGTCTGTCCGTCTGTCTGTCTGTCTGTCTGTCTGTCTGTCTGTTTGTCTGTCTGTCTGTCTGTGTGTGTGTCTGTCTGTGGCATCGTAGTTCCCAAACGGATGAACCGATTTAGATTGATTTTTTTTTGTCTGAAAGCTGAGTTAGTCGGGAGTGTTCTTAGCCATGTTTCATGAAAATCGGTCCACCATGTCGGGGTCGGGGGTTTTTTCAAAATTTAATAAATAAATAACTTTATGACTTTTATGTAATTCCCAAAAGATTTGACAATTTGTAAATACATAGGAAAAGAAAATATTCGTTCTATCTGAATATGACGATAGGTACCTACGTTAAAAATAGAGCGCTTTCGAACTACGTCTGATCCGAATCCGATAAATTCGTGAAAATAAAATTACGCACTATTATGGACTATGGACGGAAATCTGGCAGGATTTTGGAGTAGGCCCTTGAGGCAACCTGCTAAGATGCTTCTCTTATCATAGTCAACCTCAGGTCTGCAAGCTGGCAGCTGGGGAGCGGGGCTAAATCGACAATCGATTATATTTTTAAGACGACACAGGACGGTTCAATTTCCATACCAACGCTCTCGACTATTTCCCCCCTGGTTTTTGAAGGTAGACTGATTTTTTCAACACAGATTATTCTATAAATTGAAATATACATCATACTTACACGAAAGAAAAAACGACAAGGCCCAAGGCAACAATTAGTGCTTGCACCTCCTATCTCCTTTGCAGCATTACGATATAGCGAAAGACTATTTTTAACCCACGATGCAAAAACGAAGGGGTGTTATAAGTTTGACGTGTCTGTCTGTCTATTTGTCTGTTTGTCTGTCTGTGTGTGTGTGTGTGTCTGTGACATCGTAGTTCCCGAACGGATGAACCGATTTAAATTTAGTTTTTTTGTCTGAAAGCTGAGTTAGTCGGGAGTGTTCTTAGCCATGTTTCATGAAAATCGGTCCAATATGTCGCGGTCGGGAGTTTTTTCAAAATTTTAATTTTGTTGTTAGGTTATTAAATAACAAATCAAAAAAATATTCAATAAAATAATTTGATTTGTTCCCAGTCAGATTGTTATTAATTATTAATCTTATCTGTGTTGGAACGTTTTGATATTTTTATTTTTCGCAATCGCAATATCTTTTAATGGAAATTTTTTTTTCGATAAATCTAGTTAATAAAACTAGTATATTTAACTAAAATTCCCAAATTGAAAAGGGGACTCCTTTCCATTTTAGCATTTTCGCTCCCGTAGCGTCTTAATGTATTGCAATAATCTAAACATCCAAATTATAGACTAATCAATTATTTTTGTTAGTAATTAAATTCCGTTAGGCCGTTTTCACATTATCCGATCCGATATCGGATGTCGTAAGGATTTCAATGGAAAAAATACAAGATGGCGCCTGTAATGTATGGGATATCGGTCCTACATCCGATATCGGATCGGATAATGTGAAAACGCACTTACGATTCATTAAGTTTTGAAGGAGGAAACAGTCGAGAGCGGAACCTCGATTTTAAAGATTTTTTCGCAATATCTTTTAACTGAGTTGTTCTGAATGGACAATTTTTTTCGATAAATCTAGTTAATAACACTAGTATATATTTAACTAAAATTCCCAAATTGAAAGGGCTCCCTTTCCTTTCCATTTTCGCTCCTGTAGCGTCTTAAATACCTAAAAGTACTTAAACACCTAAAAGTACTTAAATACCTAAAAGAACAACCAGCGCATCGTGTCATCACGCACGCACACAAGGGTAGCTTAGCTAACAACTGCGACACGGCCGGCCGTCGCGGCACGTTGCCGTATCGTGCAAATGCCACATTGAGCGGTGTAGGGTTGCCAACCGTAGGTAGTATACACAAAGACAGGAAAAATGCTCTGAGGAAAATGATAAGATATATAGTATTGTAAGTAATATATTATTTTGGTTCAGCGTACTGTAATTATTTTTTTCTACTCCCGTACTGTTATTCGTGAGTTACAAGGTCGTGCATAGAACTTTAAAACCCTACATAAAAGATGTCAGGACAAGTCTATCTAGTCTATACCCTGAAAACATTTAGTAGCAGTAGCACGATATAGCTGTTACAGTTCAGTAAATACATTGCTACCAACTTAACAAACCAATTCGCAGAGTCGAGACTCCTTCGTTTTCTGCTGCGTTCATTGGCGACGCGTCGAATCGCATTCAAATGTATGAGAACTCGATTCAACTCTGCTCGATTCGTCTTAGTGGCCAGGCTTCAAAGAACCATACCATAGACAGTTTTATTTTCATGTTTGCACTCAAACTGCATATTCAAAATGGTAGGCGGTCCACTAGATAACTAAGATGACTGAAAGTAGGTATTTGTTGATTTATAATTTTCTTTCAAAATAAGTGCTTGGTCGTAGAAAAAGTATTGTATGCAACGGTGTTTAACTGAGTCAAAAAATGCTCGTGGCGTCTTTATTAACAATTTTCGGCTTCGCCTCAAATTGTTACCCACGCCACTCACCTTTTTTGACCTCTTTTAACCACCAGTTGCATAAAATACTATTAATTTCTGTACCATTTTTTTTGTAGGTACTATACTGCACACAATTACACCATCATATTTAAAATAGATACCTAACTTAGATAAGTACTCGACACCGATAGCAATAAGAAGCTGCAGGGCAATCATGATCGCGTGATAAATGATAAAACATCGGGCCGTCCCTATCGCACTTACAAATAGTGCGATAGGGACGGCCTGATATTTTTATCATTTATCGCGCGACCATAATTGCCTGCCTGCTGTCTATAAGGCTGTCCTTTCGTCCTTCGTCCACATTAGAGATGGGCCGAATATTCGGTAAATATTCAGTATTCGGCATATTTAGTTAATCCCAGCATCTCCAGTAGTCATACTAGTTATGAAAAAAAAGCTGCACTTTTAGATGGAAGCAAGCCGCTTTGCATGGTGATAGTAGACATCATAGTAAACGATTTTTTCCGAGGATATCGAAATTTCATCCCTTAGGAAGCCGAGCGCAGCGAGGTGTTTTATGAAAATGAAAAAAATTCTATCTTTTTATCATATGGTCCGATTTTGACAAATCGTATCTCAAATGAAAGATATTGATTAGTGCAACTTAAAAAAAATTAAAAAAAAAAAAATATTGTTCAGAAAAAGTAACAAAAAAATTGAAAAATGTAAATTTACGTATCGCATTAAACAACTTCAATGAATGAATGACAAAATGTAGAATATCGATATACGAGTTTTTTTATATCAAAGACAGATAAATTCATAATTGAAAACTAAAAACTGCATCGAAATCGGATCAGTAGTTTTTAAGGTACATGTTGCCAAAGTTGGAAAAGTTTAGTTTATATGATCACTTTGCAATTCCTTTGCCAGAAAGTCAGAAATAATCTATTTTTCTTAGACATAAAAGTACACAGTGACAGTACACATCAAAATAAAAGTTTTTTTCTCGAGGATATCATAATTTAAGCCCTTAGAAGGACGAGCGTAGTGAGGACTAAAAAACTGTTAAAAAAATTTTTTTAATTTTTTTTGTGCTTTGTCCGATTTTGACAAAAAATGTGTCAATTGAAAGGTATTGTTTAATGTAATCGAAAAAAAAATTAAAAAAAAATTGCTAAAAACGTGTAAGAAAAAATTAAAAAAAACTTAAATTTTCGTATCACGCTGAATAACTGCTAAGAACGACAGATAAGATATACAATGTCGATACATGAGTTTTTAAAATCAAAGACAAATAAATTCATAATTATAAACTGAAAACCGAATCGAAATCGGATCAGTAGTTTTTAAGAGACAAGTTGCCAAAGTTGGCTTAGTTTGTTTATATGGTCGCTTTTAAATTATTCAGCCAAAAAGTCAGAAATAATATATTTTTCTTACAGCTAAGAATATGCATTGATAGAAGACATCATAATAAATGATTTTCGCTGAGGATATAAAAATTTAATCCCTTAGGAATCCGAGCGTAGCGAGGTCTGCAACGAAAAACAACAAAAAAACAAGTTTTTTTTTTTGGGTGGTCTGATTTTTACAAAACGTGTGTCAGTTGAAAGAAATTAATTTATGTAACATAAAACTGGCATCGATTGCAGATGTTTCTGCTAATCAGAAGTTAAAAATTTGGCAACTTGTATCTTAAAAACTACTGATCCGATTTCGATTCGGTTTTCAGTTTATAATTATGAATTTATTTGTCTTTGATTTTAAAAACTCATATATCGACATTGTATATCTTATCTGTCGTTCTTAGCAGTTATTCAGCGTGATACGAAAATTTAAGGTTTTTTTAATTTTTTCTTACACGTTTTTAGCAATTTTTTTTAAATTTTTTTTTTCGATTACATTTAACAATACCTTTCAATTGACACATTTTTTGTCAAAATCGGACAAAGCACAAAAATAATAGAATTTTTTTTTAACAGTTTTTAATAGTCCTCACTACGCTCGTCCTTCTAAGGGCTTAAATTATGACATCCTCGAGAAAAAAACTTTTATTTTGATGTGTACTGTCACTGTGTACTTTTATGTCTAAGAAAAATAGATTATTTCTGACTTTCTGGCAAAAGAATTGCAAAGTGATCATATAAACTAAACTTTTCCAACTTTGGCAATTTGTACCTTAAAAACTACTGATCCGATTTCGATGCGGTTTTTAGTTTTCAATTATGAATTTATCTGTCTTTGATATAAAAAAACTCGTATATCGATATTCTACATTTTGTCATTCATTCTTTGAAGTTGTTTAATGCGATACGTAAATTTACATTTTTCAATTTTTTTGTTACTTTTTCTGAACAATATTTTTTTTTTTTAAGTTGCACTAATCAATGTCTTTCATTTGAGATACGATTTGTCAAAATCGGACGATATGATAAAAAGATAGAATTTTTTTCATTTTCATAAAACACCTCGCTGCGCTCGGCTTCCTAAGAGATGAAATTTCGATATCCTCGGAAAAAATTGTTTACTATGATGTTTACTATCACCATGCAAAGCGGCTTGCTTCCATCTAAAAGTGCAGCTTTTGGTCAAAAATTCTCCATAAGTAATGACTACAGAGGTTCGACAGGTTTTCTAAATATATATTGTTTTTTTATTCGAGGTGAGATTTTAAAGACCAGTTCTTCGAAACTTGCTATTGTCATTCTGAAATATTCTTTGAACTTCACTTCACTTGTCTGTAATGCCGCATATTTCCTTTCAAAATGAGTTCCGTCATTATTCATTTTATATATATGTTTATGGGTTGACCCAGCATCTTCTTTTCGTCTCCTTTTTTTTTAAGCGCCTCCGTAATACGAGCAAGAGCAGGATGCGCGTAATGGGATCCATGTCAGGATAAAGACTGATCGTGAAGTTCTGCACTGTGTATAGTTATCGAGGCGCGGCGACGCACCGCCAGTTTTGGCGGCGCGGCGACGCGTCGCAAAAATTCTGCGTTGCGGT
The DNA here is from genome assembly GCF_023078275.1 of Leguminivora glycinivorella. Lineage (NCBI taxonomy): Eukaryota > Metazoa > Arthropoda > Insecta > Lepidoptera > Tortricidae > Leguminivora > Leguminivora glycinivorella. Next base: position 5,809,241 of record NC_062981.1, read on the forward strand.
GCCGCGCCGCGAGTTTTTGCGGTGCGTCGACGCACCGCGAGTTCTTGCGTCGCGGTGCCGCGCCGCAGATTTCCTGCCGCAAAAACTGGCGGCGCGGCAACGCAACGCAGAATTTTTGCGGTGCGTCGCCGCAACACGCCCATGTGGCCAGGCCCAAACACACGCAGCGACTATATGTTTCCTGTGAGTGTACACACAGTTACAATTATTTCATTATGTGTATGAATTAACATTCGTTTATTTAAATATAATTACTCTCGCGTCTAATATACACATCTAATTATTTTCTGATTTAGGACCGATAAGACTGCAATCAACTGCAACGTCGCGCGTCTGCGTGCAGAAGTTGCAGTCTGCATTGGCTACTTATATACATAACTTGAAAAGACACGATGTCATTTAGGCCGACAATCGTCCGTAGTCATTGTTGACGAAATTCGGCCGTAACGTCACATAAGGTAAAAAAAATGGAGTCCCTTCGCGCGAAAGAAGTGAAACTTCGTAGTGTTGTTTTTCAAAATTCGAGTTGGCAACACTGAGCGTTAAACTTAAACGTTTAACGCTGTCCGTTGGAAGTCCCATTAGAAGTTCCACTTCAAAGCACTAAATAATTATGTGAGGTACAGCGGGGCAAATCTCGACTGGGGGGCAAATGTAACTGGTCCATTTTTTCCATGTTTTACAATGTTTGCATTATTAAATAGAGTGTCCACCGGTTATTATATGGTAGGCGTGATCAGTGGATACATGTAGAAATAAACATCATAGTGTAATAATGGAAAAAAAAAATCATTATTTGATCAGCTACAATTGGCCCCCACCCCCCCAGTCGAGATTTGCCCCGACGTATACTAAGTGATATAACAGCACACCACCACGCACATATTATGCTATTTAGCAATTTTATAGAAGCGACGAAATTGATGAGTTTCCCCAACGCCCACGGCTCCGCCCACTCGAAATGTACACCCAACGCGATATCGTTATCGTTGACACTACACTGTCCTGACTGTCCTATTAGCGACTGTTGATAAATGTGTCAATTTCTAGATAAGTCTTTATGAATATTCGATACGTAATGATATAGCGTTTTTAAAATAGAATGAAAATGTGAACCGATTTTTTTTGACCAATTAGCACGTGACGTAGTAACTAAAAGTCACCTTATAACTGTGTTCTATGCAAATAAATTCTTTGAATCTTTGAATCTTTGAAAGTAAATAAATAAATAAATATTGGGGGACACCCAGTGGGGGAGACACAGATCAACCCAGCCTCAAACTAAGCAAAGCTTGTACAGTATGGGGTTCTTCAAAAAAGGAGTTTACAAGTTTCTAATGGGTCGGCAACGCGCATGTGACACCTCCTGAGTTGCAGGCGTCCATAGGTTACGGTGACCGCTTTCCATCAGGCGGAACGTATACCTGTTTGCCACCGACGCGGTATAAAAAAATTGCGTACCCAGGATCGCGGCTTAGCACTGGCTGACTAGGCCAGACCGGTCGTCAAAGTAAGATTGTAAATCAGATCTTATGAATTACTAGCGACCCGTCCCGGCTTCGCACGGGTACTATACCTACATGTAAACCTTCCTCTAGAATCACTCTATCTATTAAAAAATACCGCATCAAAATCCGTTGCGTAGTTTTAAAGATTTAAGCATACATAGGGACATAGGGACAGAGAAAGCGACTTTGTTTTATACTATGTAGTGATAGTGATGATGATTTCATAATCACAGTCTTAGCCTACCTCTCATTGAGGCGGAGATGAAAATCGAGCGGGAATCAACCTATAGCATTTGTATGTAATAATAATAATTCATTATTGCCTGTGTGGTGACGGGTTAAGAATTTCACCACCCCCTTTCTTCCCGTGGGTGTCGTAGAAGGCGACTATGGGATATGGGTTAAATTGTGGCGTAGGCGAGAGGCTGGCAACCTGTCACTGCAATGCCACGGTTTCGTTTTCTTTTAACCCCTTATTTGCCAAGAGTGGCCCTGAAGCTTTAGTAGTTTCATGTGCTCTGCCTACCCCTTTATGGGATACAGGCGTGATTGTATGTATGTAATAATAATGCAGCAAATCGTAGAAGAGATGTGGATTAATGCCTGATTCTTGCGCATCTCTCATCATTCCAAAGATGTGAATTTAGCCCATGTAGTGCCACATTTTCAGGTCGTTTCACTGCAAAGACTCGTAACGGAATTTTCTGATATCAGAATAGAATATAATAAACATTTATTCGTGAACACAGGCTAGACAAAATACACATAATAACAACATTATTAATACGTCTTTTTTAAGTTATTTGTCTTTTGTGATCCTAAGGCAGCGTTCCCACTTATGCGTCGCGTGTCTCGGGGCGCGCAAGGGGCGTCCGCGCCACGCCGCTTAAGTGTAATTCAAAAAACGTCTCCTCAGTACATTTTGTATAGGAAAGACGTAAGACGCGCCCCAGGTGGTGGTCCAAGAGCTGGCAGGATTTTGGAGTAGGTCCTTGAGGCAACCTGGAAAGGTGCTCAGATGCTTCTCTGATCATAGCCAACATCAGGTCTGCAAGTCTGGCAGCTGGGGAGCGGGGCTTTATCGAGCTATGAATTTTTAAAGATTTAATTTTTTGAGGCCCAAAAAAGGTGTTTGAGGCAACCTGGAATTATTAAAAAGTGAAAATAGAGTTCCTCAGAAGTCGCATAGTATTTATGCCAGATCATTTGGCCGGGTCCTTCACCGTGCCAGAACGGTACAAAGTGGTAAAAAAAAAAATTCCAAAAAAGGTTCTTGAGGCAGTCTGTCATTTTTACCAGTGAAAGATGAGGGTCTAAATAGCCATGGAAAAATAATGCCATGACATGAGGTGGGGTCCGTACCCTGCCATTCGATCTTGAAAGTCATTTTTTTAGTTTTTCGTAAATAACTCGTAAACGGTGGCCCACAGCAAAAAAATATGTTAAACAGAAAATATCTACATAAAATTTCCTACAAGAAAGGTTATGTACGTTTTTTCGATAGGATCAATATATAAATGGATAATTTAGTAAGAAAGTTTTTTTTAATCGATTACATGCTCCGTTTTTCGTCAATACCTCGTAAACGGTGGCCCACAGCAAAAAATTATGTTAAACAGAAAATATCTACATAAAATTTCCTATAAGAAAGGTTATATAACTTTTTTCGCTAGGATCAATTTTTTAGTTAGAAAGTATTTTTAAATAGATATTTGGGCCGTTTTTTGTTGATAACTCAAAAACGGTGGCTCACAGCCAAAAATAATGTTAGACAGAATTAATCTACATAATATTTCCTACAAGAAAGGTTCTATACGTTTTTTCGCTAGAATCAATATTTTAGTTGGAAAGTATTTTTAAATACATTTCATGGGCAGTTTTTTGTTAATAACTCGAAATCGGTGGCTCACAGCCAAAAATAATGTTATACAGAATTAATCTACATAATATTTCCCACAAGAAAGGTTCTATAACATTTTTCGCTAGAATCAATATTTTAGTTGGAAAGTATTTTTAAATAGATATTTGAGCCGTTTTTTGTTGATAACTCAAAAACGGTGGCTCACAGCCAAAAATAATGTTAGAAAGAATTAATCTACATAATATTTTCTACAAAAAAGGTTCTATGAGATTTTTCGCTAGAATCAATATTTTAGTTGGAAATTATTTTTAAATAGATTTCATGGGCCGTTTTTTGTTAATAACTCGAAATCGGTGGCTCACAGCCAAAACTAATGTTACACAGAATTAATCTTCATAATATTTCCTACAAGAAAGGTTCTATAATATTTTTCGCTAGGATCAATATTTTAGTTGGGAAGTATTTTTAAATAGATTTCATGGGCCGTTTTTTGTAAATACCTCGTAAACGGTGGCCTACAGCTAAATAAAATGTTCACGAGAAAAAAATCTACATAAGATTTCCTACAAGAAAGGTTCTATACGTTTTTTCGCTAGAATCAATATTTTAGTTGGAAAGTATTTTGAAATGGGCCGCTTTTTGTTGATAACTCAAAAACGGTGGCGCACAGCAAAAAATAATGGTATACAGAATTAATCGTCATAATATTTCCTACAAGAAAGGTTCTATAAGATTTTTCGATAGGATGAATATTTTAGTTGGAAAATATTTTTAAATAGATTTCATGGGCCCTTTTTGTAAATACCTCGTAAACGGTGGCCCACAGCTAATTAAAATGTTCACAAGAATAAAATCTACATAAAATTTCCTATAAGAAAGGTTCTATACGTTTTTTCGCTAGTATCAATATTTTAGTTGGAAAGTATTTTGAAATAGATTACATGGGCCGCTTTTTGTTAATAACATCAAAAACGGTGCTCCATTACCAGAAATAATATTAAACAGAAATAATCTATATAATATTTGCTACAAGAAACGTTATGTAAGATTTTTCGTTAGGATCAATATTTTAGTAGGACAGTATTTTAAATAGATTACACGAGCCGTTTTTTGCAAATAACTCGAAAACGGTGGTCCACAGCTAAATCAATCTTCAACGGGAATAACAAACATAAAATTTGCTACAATAAAAGTTTTGTACGTTTTTTCGCTAGGATCAATAATATTTAAATAGATTTATTTATTTTATTTATTTACACAAAGAAAATTACACAGTATGACAGTATACAAAACTAAAGCACCGTGAATTTTAAATAAACATTACAACAAGTAGCACAAAATTAAATATTAAATAAACAGCAAAATCAAAACATTACATACCATAACATAACTAATAAATAACAGATGAAGGCCTAGCATCCAATCCCACACAAAACCTCATGCATTCGTCACGTATAAACGCCCATCTGCTCGCAAGAATATCAACATTAGGTGCCACGTCTAAAAACTCATTCACTATTTGCAGTGCACGAACTAGCGGTCACTTGCGGCAAAACACGGTTCGAGTGGCCGGCACCGCCAGTAGGGGGTGCCTACATTCACGAAAAGCATATTTCGTCACAGAAGGAACAAATAGACGGACCAGCTGGGATACTAAAACCGGGCAATCTGACTCCCCCTTCAAAATACCACATGCAACAGACATCAGCACGACATTACGCCTAACTTCTAACGAGAAGAAACCCAACGTCCCCAAAAGGAATTTTGTTGGGTACAAGAATCGGTAATACCCGTACATTTTTTTATAAAAGAAACGCAAAAATATTTTTTGGACCTTTTCGAGCAGCAGGATGTAGAGCGCTTCATGGGGATTCCAAACGGCTGAGGCTGTCTCAAGCTTACTTCTCACGAGGGCAGTATAAAGAAGCTTTATGTCCCTGGGATTGTCAAATTCTTTGGCGTTGCGGACAACAAACCCAAGCCTGCGGTAACAGTCTGCAGCAAGCATTGTTATGTGCTCATGAAAGTTAAGGTGGGAATCTAAAACAACCCTCAAGTCCCGTATCGATGTGACACGGGCGATGGGTTTCCACCCCAGGAGATACTGCCTACACAGGGGACTACGCGCTTTACAAAAAGTAATAACCGCACAGTTGTCAACATTGAACTGAAGTTTCAGAAGTTTGTTTACAAGACTCAATTCATAAACCCGATCAATATCACTTTGTAAAGATTGTAAGTCAGAATCTTCCTGGACCCTGTAAATTAGTTTCAGGTCTTCAGCATAGAGTAGGCATTGCGCATGCTTAGGCACCAAGGCCAGATCATTGACCATAACACCAAAGAGCAGAGGACCCAGAATAGAGCCCTGACTGATCCCGGAACGGGTGGGGTAGGCACTCGACACAAAGCATCCGTGCTGCACATATTGCCGTCTATCACGTAGATAACTAGCAAAAAGGCAAAGCAGTTTAGGCGAGAAACCAATGCTGCATAATTTGCTTAAGAGTACGTCGTTATCTACGCGATCAAAGGCTTTTTGAAATCAAAGTACAGCACGTCCACCTGCATCCCTCTATCTAAGTAGCGCGAAACGGAATCAACCAAGGTTAAGAGGCCTTATTCCTAAAGAAGAGTGGTTTTTGCAAAATGTTACATTTTTCATTCAAAACTATAAAGAAACTATACTTAAGTGATTATTAAAAAAAACCGGCCAAGAGCGTGTCGGGCCACGCTCAGTGTAGGGTTCCGTAGTTTTTCGTATTTTTCTCAAAAACTACTGAACCTATCAAGTTCAAAACAATTTTCCTAGAAAGTCTTTATAAAGTTCTACTTTTGTGATTTTTTTCATATTTTTTAAACATATGGTTCAAAAGTTAGAGGGGGGGGACGCACTTTTTTTTCCTTTAGGAGCGATTATTTCCGAAAATATTAATATTATCAAAAAACGATCTTAGTAAACCCTTATTCATTTTTAAATACCTATCCAACGATATATCACACGTTGGGGTTGGAATGAAAAAAATATCAGCCCCCACTTTATATGTAGGGGGGGTACCCTAATAAAACATTTTTTTCCATTTTTTATTTTTGCACTTTGTTAGCGTGATTGATATACATATTGGTACCAAATTTCAGCTTTCTAGTGCTTACGGTTACTGAGATTATCCGCGGACGGACGGGCGGACGGACGGACGGACGGACGGACGGACAGACAGACATGGCGAAACTATAAGGGTTCCTAGTTGACTACGGAACCCTAAAAACTGATAATGTTCCTAAAAGAACATATCTTAAGCTAGTTAATCATAATATAATATTTTAAAATATGTCTTTTTATACTTAAAAGAAATCAGTTTTTTCGGTACACGTTTTCAAATTTCGTAGTGGGATCACTCGTTTAGAATCGTGATTGTGCTGTTAAATATGTTATTTGGGGTAATAAATGATCACAATCCTATTTGTTATATCCAGCATGGGAAGCATGGTCGCGCGATAGACGATAAAATCTATCGCGCGACCATGCTCCCCGTGCTGTACGAGGTAATCATAGTTTGACATTTTAAGATTTATTTGAAATGGTGGATAAATAACCTTCCGTATCTTCCCCATTTTTTCGATAAAAAGAGGTTTACATTATGTATTTTTCCTGCGATTCCTGCATTTATTGTAACTCTTAAATAATATTATCCTAAACTAGAACTTCTTGTTGACATATAAGAAAAAAATTATACATATAGGACATACCTTTCTGTCGACAGTCATTTTTTTTAAAGCACCTGAAATTCGAATAAAATACACTGTGTTGATACGGGCCCGCTCACTCCGCTCAGTCTCAGTCTGCGCCGAGCGCTCGTAGACAACGGACTTGCGTTCGATCGTCCGGCGCTCCTTGCTTTCGTAAGTAGCTAGATAGTTCCGAGAAATGCTGTATACTGCGACTTAACAAATCTTGATCCCGTGGGTGGCAAACAGGCATACGGTCTTATATATAGCTGCAACCCCACTGATTTCTAACCTCTCCCTATATCTGGAGAACGGCTAAACCGATTTCGACGGTCGAAGTGTCTTTGTATAGAAGGAGCGGGGAGACGTGTGGAAAAAATATGGAATCTGGTCTGCGGTTTCACTCTTGGGTCAAAAAATGTTGGACGGCCTGGCTAAACGGGGGGAGATATTGGGGGGGTGCTCGACCAAATGTCATAGAAGACCCTGGGCAGTTTTTGAGGCCGCCATTTTTTTTTCAAAATGGCCGACTTTTTTTTTGTAGATTTTTCAAGTTTATCCTAGAGTGCTCAAATTTTGGTCATAGAATCTCTCTAGGGTCTAGATTAGAATGATATAAAAAAATATTGATATTAGCTGATGTACTGCAGTGGTTTACTGTCAACAATTTACTTCTTAATTCTAAGAAAACCAAATGTATTCGATTTTCTCTGCCGAATGTTAAACCAATCGATACAAAAATACTTTTGAATGATGAATGCTTAGAGATGGTAGATACAACACTGTTTCTTGGTTTAACATTGGACAAAAATCTACAATGGAGTCCTCATATAAAGAAACTAGCAAGCAAATTAAGTTCAGCCGCATACGCCGTTAGGAGAATCAGGCAACTGACTAATGTTGAGACAGCTCGCCTAGTGTATCATAGTTATTTTCACAGTGTAATGTCATACGGTATTCTGGTTTGGGGCAAAGCAGCTGACATACAGACTATCTTTGTATTACAAAAGAGAGCCATTCGTTCTATTTACAACTTAGGAACACGTGAATCAGTAAGAGAACTCTTCAAAGAAATTAATATCTTAACTGTAGCTTCCCAATACATTTATGATAGTATAATTTATGTTGTTAAGAATTTAGACTGTTTCACTAAGAATTCTGATATCCATAATTATAACACTAGAAACAAAAATAAGCTTGCCATAAAGAAGTTTCGTGTCCGTAAAGTACAGAAGTCATTTGTTGGGCAATGCATTCATTTTTATAATAAGTTACCTGACACTGCTTTGAGATTACCCCTCCCAGCTCTTAAGAACTACTTAAAAAAATCATTGATGTTAAAGGCTTATTACAGAGTCGAGGACTATTTGACAGACAAACATGCATGGCCCGAACCAGAAACTACAAAAAACGAATAGCAATTAAAATAATTGTATTATGTATAGAGGACACAGTTCAGATAAGAAAGCACATCAAATATTTTATATTTTATGTTGTGTAGGTAAATTACATATTTAATGATATTGAGATTCATATTATCTTTTTCTTCTATGACAATTTGATATGTTTTCTCTGAAGAAGAACGACGTATTATTAAGCAATAATATAATTTATTGAAATTGATTTCCATAGAGTACCTAGTCTGTTCATATTCTTTGATGAATACTTTTGCATGTTAAATTGTATGTTGTTATTTAATGCATGTTAATTATAAGATGTAATGTTTTGAAAAGAAGTTGCCCGCCGAGTTTCTTGCCGGTCCCATAGTGGATACCCCCCTCCCAACTGAGGGGGGACTGAAATCTTCTCGAGGCTGAGGCGTAGGGTTAGAGCCGGCGTAGCTTTATTTGACGTTCATATGCGCATTGTAATATGCCTACTTGAAAAATAAATATTTCATTTCATTTCATTTCATTTCATTTCATTTCATTGAAAAATGCTACAAATGTGAAAAAAATTTCCACTTTTTGTATGGCAACTTTTAAACCGTAAGAGATAGCCGGGGGGTGCTCGATCAAATGTCATACAGGAGCCCGAGTAGAAAAAAGTTGCATCAAAAAAATTCAAAATGGCCGACTTTTTTTTTTCAAGTTGGTCCGAGCGCGCTGAAATTTTGCATGCGGCTGTATGGGCCCCTAGAATACAAATGTCAAAAAATTTTTTCGAAAATCCAAGATGGCCGCCGTTATGGCAAAATAAATTTTTCAAGTATTTTCGCGAACCCGAAGGGCGAGCTTCAGGGTGGGAGGCCGAAGGCCGACCCGCGGAGGGCCGCAGGAACGGAGCTCACCTTTAGGCTCCCACCCGGGCCAAATCCAAGTAATTTCACTGCGGGCATAAAGTGCTCCCATACAATTTCCTTACAAAAGTGTCTTAAACAAGCGTAACCGGCGGGCCGAAGGCCCGACGGTGGAGCTTCGGAGCCGAGCGAAGGCCGAAGGCCGAGCTCCGCGTAGGGCCTAAGGCCCGGAGCGTCCCTGATCGACTCGCCGGCGGTCCGGGAAGTTGGAAAAATACTTTCCAACTAAAATATTGATCCTAGCGAAAAATATTATAGAATCTTTCTTGTAGGAAATATTATGAAGATTAAATTCTGTGAAACATTAGTTTTGGCTGTGAGCCACCGATTTCGAGTTATTAACAAAAAACGGCCCATGAAATCTATTCAAAAATACTTTCCAACTAAAATATTGATTCTAGCGAAAAATGTTATAGAACCTTTCTTGTAGGAAATATTATGTAGATTAATTCTGTATAACATTATTTTTGGCTGTGAGCCACCGATTTCGAGTTATTAACAAAAAACGGCCCATGAAATCTATTTAAAAATACTTTCCAACTAAAATATTGATCCTAGCGAAAAATCTTATAGAACCTTTTTTGTAGAAAATATTATGTAGATTAATTCTGTCTAACATTATTTTTGGCTGTGAGCCACCGTTTTTGAGTTATCAACAAAAAACGGCTCAAATATCTATTTAAAAATACTTTCCAACTAAAAAATTGATCCTAGCGAAAAAAGTTATATAACCTTTCTTATAGGAAATTTTATGTAGATATTTTCTGTTTAACATATTTTTTTGCTGTGGGCCATCGTTTACGAGGTATTAACGAAAAACGGAGCATGTAATCGATTAAAAAAAACTTTCTTACTAAATTATCCATTTATATATTGATCCTATCGAAAAAACGTACATAACCTTTCTTGTAGGAAATTTTATGTAGATATTTTCTGTTTAACATATTTTTTTGCTGTGGGCCACCGTTTACGAGTTATTTACGAAAAACTAAAAAATTGACTTTCAAGATCGAATAGCAGGGTACGGAACCCACCTCATGTCATGGCATTATTTTTCCATGGCTATTTAGACCCTCATCTTTCACTGGTAAAAATGACAGACTGCCTCAAGAACCTTTTTTGGAATTATTTTTTTTACCACTTTGTACCGTTCTGGCACGGTGAAGGACCCGGCCAAATGATCTGGCATAAATACTATGCGACTTCTGAGGAACTCTATTTTCACTTTTTAATAATTCCAGGTTGCCTCAAACACCTTTTTTGGGCCTCAAAAAATTAAATCTTTAAAAATTCATAGCTCGATAAAGCCCCGCTCCCCAGCTGCCAGACTTGCAGACCTGATGTTGGCTATGATCAGAGAAGCATCTGAGCACCTTTCCAGGTTGCCTCAAGGACCTACTCCAAAATCCTGCCAGCTCTCCGTCTATGGCGTGGCGGCGGCGGGGCGCGCGCCGCGCCGCTTGGCGGCGCGCCTTACGTCCTTCCTATACAAAATGTACTGAGGAGACGTTTTTTGAATTACATTTAAGCGGCGTGGCGCGGACGCCCCTTGTGCGCCCCGAGACACGCGACGCATAAGTGGGAACGCTGCCTAAGGAATTATAGGAATTCCCGGCGGCTTAACTTTACGGAGAGTAACGCCTTTCTCTGTGCTAAGGTAAATCCTATTTGTCGTCGAACTCGGTGAGACCATAACGAGATTCTCTTTGACTAGAACCGGTCGCAGACCACCTCAACTGTTAGATGGGACATTCAAGCCAACTCAAAGTCACCAGACATAGGCTCTCCCGTAGTCATTTAGTATGGGAACCTGGGATAGCAACCACTTGATCCTGTTGTGTCAACGTTTACAATCAGCACTCGTGTAATTTTAGAATATTTAAAAAAAAAATAAGTTTTAGGTCTGGGCTGTTATAATATGTAATGTTGTAAGAAGCTTCAATTGCGCTGCTGAAATAGTGGTATTTTACCAGTAAAATTATACATTTGTCTGGTGACAGCTCGCTCTTTATAAAAACTTCATTTGATGCGGTGTCTGTGCTGTGTACCTAGTCTGTGGTACCAGTGCTTGTTATGTCGTTGTTTTTAGAGTAACTAGTATAACTTGGTCTACAATCAGTTATAGTCTTTGTGGGTTTAGAGTTCCTAAACTGATCTAATATAAAAGTTGTTAACTTTTCTTGGCGTGGCGAAAATTGGAATGGTGTCAAGTGTCAGTTAGAAGAACAAGTATTGGAGTGTTCATGTGTGATATTTTTTGTCTAACATGAAATTTATATGACAAAATGAAGAGTAGAATAGAGACTAAGGTAACTCGGCATGCCGTTTACTAAACACTTTTCCTCTGCTTAGGCGGGCTCTAGATAGACATAACATACCTAGAAGAAAATTTATGACCAAACATATTTATACTACTAATCATAGGTACCTACAGTGTAGTATTATACCTGAACATAGTTATAGTGGTTTTATTTAAAAAGATGTGATTTCGTGTCTGTTTCGAGAAAAGAAGAGCGCTATATAGGTATCAAGTTGGTAACAACCCAACTGTTGAGATACAATGATAAAGAAATGGACAGCTAAATAAACAAAACTAACCGGAATGTTAAACGAAATAATGAGTTTTCTTACGTCACATACAATGTGTTCGACAGGTCATTCTCCTCATTAAAGATTCTTGGTGTCGTAGCCGGCATTTCTGCGATATGAAACGAAAACGAAACGCGAAAGGCAGTCTGGCTCTGTCGCGCCAATAATACGCACGAGCGATAGAAATAGATATCTACGAGCGTTTCGTTTCGTGAGTGTTGCGTGACTGTACTCTCTGTATGTGTATTTGAGTACAATATTACCATTTCAGTTTCCCTGTTTGAAAACTACCGTTATTTACTGTAATACGCAGCATAAAAATAGCGAAATAAACGGCTTAACGATTCGATAATGGAACAGAACATCATTAAAGCATCGCACAGTACAGAAAACTGGCGGTTTTTCGTAAAAATATGCAAGAACATTCGAGGTTGCGCCGTATCAATTTTTAGTATGAGATGGTCAAAAATTCCTGGATTGTAACGGACCCAATCATGGACAGTTTAAGAAAAAAATTCGCTTGTTTTTGATATTTCACTGATAAATGTAAAAATTCTACCGCTAAGCGTGTTAACTCTTGAATGTCCTATCCTTCTTTTACATTTCAAGCGTATTGCAGAATAGATACTCCTATTGGTTTCTTCATAGTTAACAAATTAAAACTAGGTGTTTTTTCTCCAATTATGGACGGCAGTTCTCCAGTAATGGATCCCCCATTATGGACAGTGAAATAAGTTTAAAATTTTACTTTTAAAGCCAACTGATACTCAATGAGTCAATTTTATATACCATAAATAAAATTAGTTTGGGTTATTTTAACATAGGATTGTTTCTTGTAAATTTTAGTTTTGTAAATTGTTCCTTGTCCATCATAGGAGGTACGCAGTTTTCCGGTTCCAGTAATGGAAACTCGCAAAATAACGCTATTTCTTTATATCTTTGGAGCAACAAACTAGTATGTTTTATACCTTATCTCATGCTTAATGCAGTAAGTAAAACTCATTCAAGTTTACACCGAGTATTATTTTTTTATTATTTTATACATGAACTCAACTCTCTTAGCAACATTACTAAGAATTCGTCTTGATATTTTTTTCAGTAAACTGGTGAATTTTACATTGCCGCCAAATCCTTCAGAAATACCCGAATTAATTGAAACTTCAAAATTAAACAGCTTTACAACTCTAGTTTATGGTACACTGCAGTCAGTTTTTAGAAACTAATTTTAGATACTTATTTTTAAGGATTTGTGTTTTTTTGTCCATAATGGCATCACCGTCCATTATAGGGTATTTTACATTTACACTTTTTTATCGAGCAGGAAACCCGTTCTAAAAATGCCAAAAGATGACTTAAATCGACATCAATCAAGGCAGTCATTTTCCGCTAAGTATTAAATTTATTCTATGGCTGAAATCAGGATTCTTATAAGCAAGCAGGAACTAAGACAGTAAGAGTAGTAAAACGCGCTTATTACGTTTTTGTGATCCTAAACTTCTTGAGCCTTCAAGCCTTTCGCTTTACTAGCTTTCTTGAGCTTACTGTGTTAATATTGTCCTTACAATATTTATTGAAATTGAAGTCGAATTTCAAAAACAATGCATCTACATAATTTGAAATTGTGACATTATCTGGGCAAAGGGACCTTATTGTCGATGGCGCTTACGGCGTTATGAATGATGTTCGTGTACAAATACGACGCCGCGGGACGTATGCGCCATCGACAATGAGGTCCCTTTACCCAGATAACGTCTCAATTAATCTCATTTGTACGATTTACTAAGTACTGAGTGTGAGGACAGTCACTGTCATAAATAAGTGATAATCTGTACCAGAGAAAAGAGACTACAAAGAATGGGAACTCCGTAGTCCAATTTATATGTTTGACTCGTAAAACAATAGATGGCATTACTATACTCTCGCGACAAATGGTATTGTTCAATTCACGAAATAATTTCATTTAAATGACCTAATTCGTAATATTTAAAAATTTGGAACTTGATCATACAACATTATCATTATATAACACCGAAATTTACAAAAACAATAAAGTATTTTTTACCAATCGGGTACTTGAATCATGGTAAGTGTTTTGTACGTTTGATGACTAATAGCAAACATTATAATCCGGTAGATGGCGCGTATGCAAGATGCACAAAACTGCATGCTAAACAAAATTGCCATATTGAAGATAACAGTTTTAGTATTTGTTTTGAGTTTTTAGTAATATATTATTCCAAGATAGTTCTAAATTACCTTGGACGTACATTCCAGAATAGGCAAAATATGCTACGTAAAATATTACAACACTAAGTGCGTTTTCACATTATTCGATCAGATATCGGATGTAGGAAGGATTTCAAAGGCGAAAATCGAAAAAAGGCGGCTTAAATATATGGGATATCGGTCCTACATCTGATATCGGATCGGATAATGTGAAAACGCCCTAAGACGGAAGTATTATTTTCTGATTATTTAATTTTTATTGCATTACATTACAAACAAGCATACGGCCCGCCTGATGTAAAGCGGTCACCGTAACCTATGGACGCCTGCAACTCAAACAGTGTCAAAAGCGCGTTGCCACCCTATTAGAAACATGTACACTCCCTTTTGCTGTGTTAAGTACACAGCAAAAAGGAATGTACAAGTTCTAAGGAGGGTTCGGGTAGCCGACGACTCAAAGGACAATAGACGGAACAAGTTAGTTCCGTAAGTGCTCCCGTCATCAACACACCGCACCCTCGTTGAGCTCTGGCACCCTTACTCACCGGCAGGAACACAACACTATGAGTAGGGTCTAGTGCTATTATTTATTTGGGGTATTTTTTACATGTCGAATATTAAGAGCGCTATGACAAAAAAAGGCGATATATTGTAAAATGTACAATATTTATCGGCAAAATTGTACACTTTACTCATACTAAAAGACAGTTAAAGTACTTGTTTCAGTTAGAACATCTTATTAACTGTCGGTTCATTAAAAAACATATGGATGAAAAAGCGTTTTCAATTAGTAATGATTTTTTTTCTGATGCTCGTTTAGGAAAAACCGCGCGAAGCACAGATTTCGGAGCTCTTATTATGTACAATTTGATAAGCTCACTCTCATAAATGCGGTAAATTTAAATTCCTAATATCTTGTACTTTAGGCCCATTAAACAATATTTATCATTTAATCCTTTGAAATTGAGAAATTGAAAGTAAAACCACAGTATAAAACCAGTAATAACTCTTCTTACAAACTTCACGCCGCGCGGTGTGTCCCCCTCCCTCCCCTCGCATGCGGCGAAAACATGCGAAACTGGTGATTATTGGGCTGGACAGTCGGGGCCGCGTTTGCGCGCTGTGTTGACGTGTTGAGTTCGGGAGAAAATGACGTCAGCACCGAAGACATATTTTCGTTACTGTAGTGTTTATGGGTGTATGGAAAGTTCTCAAAATGCGGAAATGTCATTCTTTAGAATTCCTAGACACCCAGAAAAGTAAGTGGTTGTTATATATTTGCAGTGTTAGGTACATTATTGCTTACGTAAATGGCGTAAAAGTGAGATTTAAAGCTAGAATGACACATTAAAATCAATAAGGATTTATCTGTAACGACATTTAGGTAGATGCTGCGATCTATCTAGCTCGAAAGTTTGGTACCTACTTAAATATTGTGCAAACATCTATTC
The DNA here is from genome assembly GCF_023078275.1 of Leguminivora glycinivorella. NCBI lineage: Eukaryota > Metazoa > Arthropoda > Insecta > Lepidoptera > Tortricidae > Leguminivora > Leguminivora glycinivorella. The sequence continues at coordinate 5,824,901 of NC_062981.1, forward strand.
AAACATTTTATGTAAATATGATTTCGTCAGTATTTAAGAAACAAATACGTACTTGAATCTTTATTAGATAAAAAGGTAGAAAGAGCGTTGGTACTAGCATAGCGCCATACACAGTTACTAATACGAGTAGGACAGTAGGTACCTACGTTTCTAGTTCAAACGAATCTTTTTTTTATTGTGATGGATTGGGTGTATTCTAGAGAAAACATATAAAATGAACACTTAAATTAACGCTTTTGCAATTATTGTTACACAATCTACTATTGCGCGTATGAGAGTAATATATTTATAATGATTTTTTGTGTCTTCAATACTGACTAATGTGGTGTCATGACGTGGTATTGTTATACTAAAACCTACTTACAGTTAATAGTACCTATTAGATTTACAACAACTTACATTGTACGAAGTCGATTATAGTAACGTTGTACATGTACAACCCTGCGTGACCTTGCGCAGTAGTAACGACCGCGCCGCCGCTGCCGGAGATTAACTACTGATATATCCTTATACTGTGGTAAAACGAACTCAATTTTGTCTTGAAAATACATCGAAACAAGTGATCATTTCTCCGAAAATCTACATGTTATCGAAGTTATTTTAGTATATAAATAATCTGCACAATGTGCTTAAACTGCTGTTATCCATTTGTCGTTATAATATTTTATCATGATTTTTTGCCAATTTTTTGAAAACTAGCCTTCCTGTTGCTATTTTACCGGCGACGGATGCCTGCGATTTCAGTGCCGCGCCGGAGCTCGAGGAGGTCAGACGTATGTCGCTTTGGTCTCCGAGTTTTCATCGCAAACATCGAGAATATTTATCGTTGTGTGGGTCGGACGCCTTGTTTATACACGGGCTATCCTCGCATTGTGTGTGTGTAAACAGCGACCAACGAATTTGATCCTAGATCCGTAAATATTTGCTTTTGTAATACTTTGTTATGTTTGAATGTTAAAGTATTACAACATTGTGATGATAAAAATGTGAAAATTACAATACGGTCAAGATGATAAGACACATCAAGATGGTACTCGGGATCTGATGATGGAGCCAGAAGGTGGTCACCAGTACCAGTGAACCATGTAAGTAAACGACTTCGTGTTTAGGCTCGTTGGGTTCGTCTCAACAAGACCTTTGACAAGAGGTGGTACTCAGGGTCTGATGATGGAGCCAGATGGTGGTCACCAGTACCAACGAACCATATAACTAAACCCAGAGATGGGGAAATCGTAATCGATTCCGGATTACACGATTACTTGATTTTACTTTGTAATCTGACACTACTGGGTGTCAGATTACTTGTAATGTAATCAAGTGAAACGGTAAATTACCATTACATGTAAAGGAATCACTAATCATCTATACAATCATTACTATTACCAATAATTCGGAATCATAGTCGATTCAAAATAACTGAAATTATTGACTTGATTACTTTCAGATTACGAATATGTAGTACCTCAGATTGCTGACTGTCACTTTGATACAAAAGTCATCATGGGTGTTGTAAAATAGGTTTTAGGGGGTGCTGATTCCAAAATTAATGACCAATGTGGAATCTGACATTGCTGACTGTCACTTTGACACAAAAGTCGTCATGGGTGTCGTAAAATAGGTTTTAGGGGTGCTGATTCCAAAATTAATGACCAATGTTCAATCTGACATTGCTGATTGTCACTCTGACACAAAAGTCGTCATGGGTGTCGTAAAATAGGTTTTAGGGGGTCCTGATTACAAAATGAATGACCAATTTGGAATCTGACATTGCTGACTGTCACTTTGACACAAAAGTCGTCATGGGTGTCGTAAAATAGGTTTTAGGGGGTGCTGATTCCAAAATTAATGACCAATGTGGAATCTGACATTGCTGACTGTCACTTTGACACAAAAGTCGTCATGGGTGTCGTAAAATAGGTTTTAGGAGGTGCTGATTCCAAAATTAATGACCAATGTTCAATCTGACATTGCTGACTGTCACTCTGACACAAAAGTCGTCATGGGTGTCGTAAAATAGGTTTTAGGGGTGCTGATTCCAAAATTAATGACCAATTTGGAATCTGACATTGCTGACTGTCACTTTGACACAAAAGTCGTCATGGGTGTCGTAAAATAGGTTTTAGGGGGTGCTGATTCCAAAATTAATGACCAATGTGGAATCTGACATTGCTGACTGTCACTTTGACACAAAAGTCGTCATGGGTGTCATAAAATAGGTTTTAGGGGGTGCTGATTCCAAAATTAATGACCAATGTTCAATCTGACATTGCTGACTGTCACTCTGACACAAAAGTCGTCATGGGTGTCGTAAAATAGGTTTTAAGGGGTGCTGATTCCAAAATTAATGACCAATGTTCAATCTGACATTGCTGACTGTCACTTTGACACAAAAGTCGTCATGGGTGTCGTAAAATAGGTTTTAGGGGGTGCTGATTCCAAAATTAGGGACCAATTTGGAATCTGACATTGCTGACTGTCACTTTGACACAAAAGTCGTCATGGGTGTCGTCAAATAGGTATCCGGAGGTGTTTGAAAACTAATGACCAATTTGGAATCTGACACTGTTGACTGTCACTTTGACACAAAAGTGATCATGGGTGTCTTCAAATAGGTTTTCATGGGTACTGATCTCAATATTAATGATCAATTTGGAATCTGACATTGCTGACTGTCACTTTGACATAAAAGTCGTTATGGGTGTCATCAAATAGGTTTCCAGGGGTACTGTGCAATGTCAGGTTCCAAATCGGTCATTACTTTTTTATCATTTCATTAATTTTGGAATCAGTACCCCCTAAAAACTATTTGACTACACCCATGATTCCTTTTGTGTCAAAATGACAATTAGCACTGTGAGATTCCAAAATAGTCGTTAATTTTGGAATCAGCACCCCCGGAAACTTTTTTGACGACACCCATGACGACTTTTGTGTCAAAGTGACAGTCAGCAATGTCAAGATTCCAAATCGGTCATTAATTTTCAAATCAGCACCTCCGGAAACCTATTTGACGACACCCATGACGACTTTTATGTCAAAGTGACAGTCAGCAATGTCAGATTCCACATTTGTCATTATTTTTGGAATCAGCACCCCCTAAAACCTATTTTACGACACCCATGATGACTTTTGTGTCAAAGTGGCAGTCAGCAATGTTAGATTCCACATTGGTCATTAATTTTGGAATCAGCACCCCTAAAACCAATTTTACGACACCCATGACGACTTTTGTGTCAAAGTGACAGTCAGCAATGTCAGATTCCACATTGGTCATTAATTTTGGAATCAGCACCCCCTAAAACCTATTTTACGACACCCATGACGACTTTTGTGTCAAAGTGACAGTCAGCAATGTCAGATTCCAAATCGGTCATTAATTTTTAAATCAGCACACCCGAAAACCTATACTCGTGGTATATGCACTTGAAATGTGAAAGTGAAAATGCTAGAATGACATGTAAACCACGAAGTTGTATAGTCATATTGTTCATTAGTATTGGTGACCACCATCTGGCTCCATCATCAGACCCTGAGCACCACCTTGAAGTAATTAGAATTGTATTTGTCTTATTTTATCATCATATTAATATATACTTTACTCTAATACTTATCATATAACAAAAGCAAATATTTGGGATGGGGTCTACTTTTATAATTATTACTTTAATTTTTTAAATAAATTTTAACATAATTGATATTATTTCGCGCTATATTCTCGTATTTTCGTACAAAATAATGTTTATTAGAAACCAAAAGTTTATATCGAGATAGTAGATTGTGGTTGTTATCAAAATTCCATAGAAAGGATCAAGATTGTTTTGTCCATTATTGTAGTGCGAGCGAGTGATAAGACGTGCTAGAAAGGGTCGGCATATTGGGCTCGCGCGGCGGGTAAAATACCTAATTTCGCCCGACGCCGAAATGTTATAACGCTCTTAATGGGGAATAAAACAATATATTTGTGGGATATTGTTATGCCTCGAATGAAAACCCAGCAATAAACAATGAGTAACTTTTAATTAAGCAGCAAATAAGAAATTAACAGATTTTACTAAATTCTTTCACGTTCGAACGCTCATCGTTCAAAACTATTCTCCCATCGCCTTTCACACCTACTATCATACAACGTTCTGTTTCACGCCATCACCTTACGTTCCGATCCCACATTCTCGGCTGTCCTGCTCTCATATCTGCCCTCAGATGGGCATTTCTCAGTGTTTAAATTTTTTTGTTGGTGAACGGGCTCCCGGTCGCGTCCGTGTTTCGTGTACCCGTTGCCGGGTATCCGTTCCCGTGTTACACGAATCCGGATTTCTGGCCCGTTTGGAACGGGTAATTAGGGACCGTGTAATTAAAGTCCGGGTACCCGTGTAGTCCGTGTGTCCGGATCGACGGACTCTAAAAACCCGCGGGTCCGATCCGTTCTCGACGTATAGCGATGCTTGATGATCGTTCGCGTTCTTGGTTCTAGCGAATATGAAAATCAGTTTAAAGAACCAAAAATGATAAAACCTTAATAACTAAAACGAGAAAGGGACAGCGGAGCAATTGTGACTGGGGGACAAATTTTAACTACTCGTTTTTTTTTCAGGTTTTACGGTATTATTATAGTGGCCTAAATTATTATGATGTCAGAAAGCATGAAACTTGGTATGCTATGTGCATACGTGCTTTGACGTTCATAAGAATAAATAGAAGTAGAACACGCCGAGGCGAATTATGGACCTATAGGAATAGGAATACGTTTGTAATATTTGTATTGAATATCACCATATTATCTAATCTGTACGAGTAGCCTACAACGTAACGGGAATAAGTACAAAAAATATAGTTAACACGTTATTGATCAAAATAAAACGAGTATGTATAAAACCAATTCGTATTCGTTCGCTAAATTAATATAAATTTTAAATTTCACCTATTTTTTAAATACAAACCGGCACGGCAATAAGTCGATCGGTCCGCCGGCCGTCTCGTGTGTTCAATACCCGAACGGTGCCGAAGTCCGTGCGTCCGGCCGTCCGGCCCCGAACCCCGATTCGGCACTACACGCGCGAACGGCACTACACGGGAACGGACTTCGGCGGGTTCGGGTAGTTCGGACGCTTAGCACCGCCGGGGCACAGTATAAGGATAAATCAGTAGTTAATCTCCGGCAGCGGCGACGCGGTCGTTACTACTGCGCAAGGTCACGCAGGGTTGTACCTGTGCTACTGTCCTACTCGTAGTAACTGTGTATGGCGCTATGCTAGTACCAACGCTCTTTCTACCTTTTTATCTAATAAAGATTCAAGTACGTGTTTGTTTCTTAAATACTGACGAAATCGTATTTACATAAAATGTTTGAATAGATGTTTGCACAATATTTAAGTAGGTACCAAACTTTCGAGCTAGATAGATCGCAGCATCTACCTAAATGACTTTACAGATAAATCCTTATTGATTTTAATGTGTCATTATAGCTTTAAATCTCACTTTTACGCCATTTACGTAAGCAATAATGTACCTAACACTGCAAAAATATAACAACCACTTACTTTTCTGGGTGTCTAGGCATTCTAAAGAACATTCTGACATTTCCGCATTTTGAGAACTGTTCTCCATACACCCATAAACACTACAGTAACGAAAATATGTCTTCGGTGCTGACGTCATTTTCTCCCGAACTCAACACGTCAACACAGCGTGCGAACGCGGCCCCGACTGTCCAGCCCAATACTTACCAGTTTCGCATGTATTCGGTGCATATGGAGAGTAGTTTTCGACACACCGCGCGGAGTGAAGTTTGTTAGAAGAGTTATTACTGCTTTATACTGTGGCACCGCCGCCGGGGCTAAGGCGGGTAGTAACCCAGGCCCTAATTACTATGCGCAACGGATCGTTTGCTGTTGGTAGTAACGAATATCAGTAGTCACCATCTTTCAAAACTTAATTATTAATTAAGTAATTTATCTATGCCTATATTTGACATCTTAGCTGTGTAATTTATAAAATGTAATAAATTGACTCAATCCTTGTGTATATTTGTAATGAATTATTGTGTAACAAATTATATTGACATTTTATTGTACATACTTTAAATAATTGTTAAATATTGCATGCCTTGCTTGGTAGAACATAAGAACTGCTTTTCAATGTTATCATCTTATGTAATCTCACTATGTTCTTGCAATAAACGATTGACTATTGGCTATAAAATCAGCTGTTTAGTAGCATTGAGCTCTTCATTTCGCCACAGGGATAATTATCATCTTTCAGAGTGATCTTGAGCTCGATCGGCGCTTCCTTAGTCTGCATACTCAACAACCAAATGCTCGACGTTTTCCTAACAGTACCATCGCGATCAGAAACAGTGAAGTTCTCACGCACGCAATCCACTTTAAATTCGTCGAAAGAGTTTTTGTTGATTAGGTTATATCCACTGCCAGTCTATTAACGCCTGCGTTTCTACGTCACATAAACTTTAAAGGTTTTTTTTAGTAGTTTTCGTCTTCATATCATTATCGTATTAAGTATTTTGTTGCAATGTTTACATCGTGCCGACAACTGTTTCCGCCATGTTGACAGCTGTCTCGTCATTGGCCAATATTCCAATCATGACCGCTTGTCGACGAATATCTGTCGCCGCGGACTGCTTTACCGATGGAGCCGCTTGCTGATTCGCTTTTTCTCCCGAGCCATAGGTGCAACACTGCTTTACCGACGGATCTGCGCAACCAGCATGGTCGCGCGATAGACGATAAAATATCAGGCCGTCCCTATCGCACTTACATATAGTGCGATTGGGACGGCCTGCTATTTTATCACTTATCGAGCGACCATAATTGCTTGCCAGGTCTTCGAAGGACACTCGCTGAGTCGCTGCTTATATGGTCATAATAGACGGAGAGCTGGCAGAGTTTTGGAGTAGGTCCTTGAGGCAACCTGGAAAGGTGCTCAGAACATCAGGTCTGCAAGTCTGGCTTTATCGAGCTATAAATTTTTAAAGATTTAATTTTTTGAGGCCCAAAAAAGGTGTTTGAGGTAACCTGGAATTATTAAAAAGTGAAATTAGAGTTCCTCAGAATAGTCATACTTGTTATGGAGAATTTTGGGCCAAAAGCTGCACTTTTGGATGGAAGCAAGCCGCTTTGCATGGTGATAGTAGACATCATAGTAAACGATTTTTTCCGAGGATATCCGTAGGAAGCCGAGCGTAGCGAGGTGTTTTATGAAAATGAAAAAAATTCTATCTTTTTATTGTATCGTCCGATTTTGACAAAACGTATCTCAAATAAAAGGTATTGATTTGTGTAATTAAAAAAAAAATACAAAGAAAAAAAATTTGAAAGAAAAGTAAGAAAAAAATAAAAACAGTAAATTTACGTCTCGCACTGAATAACTTCAAAGAATGACAGACAAAATGTACAATGTCGATATACGAGTTTTTTCTAATCGAAGACGGATACATTTTTAGTTGAAAACTGAAGACCGCATCGAAATCAGATTAGCATTTTTTAAGATACAAGTTGCCAAAGTTGGGAAAGATCGCTTTATATGGCCACTTTGAAATTCCTTTGCCAGAAAGTCAGAAATAATATGTTTTTCTGACACAGAAAAATACATAGTAACAGTACACATCAAAATAAAATTAAAAATTCCGAGGATATTATAATTTCATCCCTTAGAACGACGAGCGTAGCGAGGTCGGTTACGAAAACCGAAAAAAAAATCTAATTTTTTTGTACGTCGTCCGATTTTGACAAAACATGTTTCATTTAAAAGGTATTGGTTGATGTAACTTGAAAAAAATATTGAAAAAAATTGGAAAAAAATGTAAGATTTAAAAAAAAAACCTTAATTTTCGTATCACACTGAATAACCGCAAAAAACGGTAGACACGGTGTATAATTTCGATATATGATTTTTTTAAATTAAAGACAAATAAATGCATGATTATAAACTAAAAACCGAATCGAAATCGAATCAGTAGTTTTTAAGATGCAAGTTGTCAAAGTTGGCTTAGTTTGTTTATATGGTCGCTTATAAATTCCTTAGCCAGAAAGTCAGAAACATTATATTTTTCTTACAGTTAAAAGTGTCCATAGGTAATAGACATCATTTATTTTTAACAAGCAGAAACGTCTGCTAACGATTCTAAACATTTTTATATTAAAGGAAAAAATGGAAAAATTTACGCTTCCGGCGGTACTTGAACCCGCATCATTTGCAATCCGTGCAAGGCTCTTAACCAATTGAGCTACGGAAGCCACGCCGGACATCGCAAATCCCTCCATGCCTTTCCTTATGTACACACGTCTTGGGGTGACGTCTAGCGCCATCTACCGACAGACTATTACATCTTGTAACGGCACTGGAGTCTCAAGTTATATTGAGAATTCACCAGTAACAATGTGCTAACCCATACTAAATTTATTTTTAACAAGCAGAAACGTCTGTTTCCTCGCTATAGTGAGGGGAAAAGTTTTGTGTTACACTCGGGTGCAAATGTATTTTACTTCTCGTGTGTTGAAAAACTCGCAAGTTCAGGATTCTACTCTCGAACCACTCGCTTCGCTCGTTCAACTATAGAATCCTTACACACGCTCGTTTTTCAATTCCACACTCGGCGTTAAACTCGGTGTTGGTCATGATTAGAGAAGCATCTGACTGAGCACCTTTCCAGGTTGCCTCATGGACCTACTCCAAAATCCTGCCAGCTCTTGGACCATAATCATTGCAAAAAAACACTTCAGTCCTTTAGTACATGATCCTCTTGACACGGCGGCAAGTGATTGGAGAGTCGAGTAGGTAGATAGGTACTTCCCTATGGGCCTATCGGTTTTATAAACACACATACAACAAGTAGGCGCGAACAATTTATACTTACTTTTCTATGATTCAAATTCACATCATATTTTATTTTTCTAATATTCAACTAGGTAGATAAAAAAAGTGAAAAACAACAACATAATTATTTTTAAACAAATTTAAAAAAAAACGGAGCTGGGTCTCGAACCTGAGATCTCAAAAATGCAAGTCAAATACTCTAACCCCTGAGCCAAAAAACGAGGCGCCGCCGCCTCAAAATATTGAATCATATTCAGATATGGTTACTCGGCAATGTAATTAATTATTATCTCACTAGACGGCACTTTTAAACATTGAAAATAGCGCCATCTGTAAATAACTCGAAAACTAAGAGGTACCAGCGACGATAACTCGCGTTTAAGTAGGCCGTGTAGCGATGTACTGAGTTACCAATCTTTCTTGATTTATCTATGTCTGTACCTTGTCGCTTTTAATCGTTTGCTGTTTCGTAAGACATTTCAAGCAAGACGTTAATATGACAAGGTATATAGGTATATAAATCAACACTTATTTGTGACGGTGACTGTACATACATTCGTTTGTAACAAGATTAGATATAAAAGATATAATACCGCACACCACATGCTTCTTGTCAATAAATCTGCATCGATTGATAGTGATAAGATAAAATACGCAACCAGTGGGTGTCATTATACAAACAAATAGATAAGTTGTTTGATATCTTAGTGTCGATATAGATAACTCAAGTGCTTGTTTGATCAGTTATCCACTAGCTAAGTAATACACATTAACTAAACAGTCTTATCTAGTATAACATACACAAGTGCCGGTAGATGTATTGATAAAATTATATGATTTTATTGATTTACTCTCTCTGGAATTTATGGAAAATTGCAAAAAGTAAGCCTAAAATCTGTCTAAAAATTAACTTTTTTCGCGTTCGGAATGTAGATTATCGCTGAAAGTTTATGTAATTAACACAAAAACAATATTTTTTTATTGAAATTTCATGCTTAATTATCGTCACAAAACTGATAGCGAGTTAATTTTTGTTAACCACTTAACCTAGTTTTTTTTGGGTCCCTAATTCTGAAAATGCCCGAAAACCCAGGGACAATTGAAACCCCAGCACAAAGGCAACTTGGTCAGCAGGACATAAATTCGTCATTAAATTCCCCTCTGCATATTCTGCATGCACGTCATTCTAACATTGCTTAACTGGATTAGAATACATTTGGGTGTAACTCTGACGTATTTTAGTGGACATCTAATCTAGGTAGAGTTGCAAGTATAGTCAACCAATTGGAACCCTAGGCCACTCTACAACCATGTCAAATTGACAAGCAGTAAGAGATTTCTTACAATTTGATTTATAAGGTAATTATGACATAGTTCTACCGTGGCCTAGGGTTCCAGTTGGTTGACTGTACATATAAGTATTATAGTACAATGTAAGCCTATGTAGATATGAAAGTAACGAGTAAGTGTAATAAAATAATGTAATAAGACACAAGGGAATTTCTGGTAGCGTTTATTATTTCGACTTTTTCCTTGATAGGCCTCTTAATTTTTTTTATTTCTATTTGCAAGTGTCTTCAAAATTGTCCATTGTAAAAAAAATAAAACAGGGTAAGTAAATAAAACGCGTGATACTCTGCAGCCGGACCACCACGCTTTATTGTGCTCAGATTACCATGGTGGAATGTACCTCTGACATACCCCTTGTACCTCGTCGGAAATTGCATGTACCTCAGTAGTTTGCCAGAAATATGCATTTAAAAGGGGTCCGGCTGGGGAGTAGTACTCCCCAGCCAGACCACGGCTGTACCCGCTCATATCACTGATTTCAAGATATAATTTAACTATCACAAGAATGTACCTGTTACATACCCGTGAATAAGTTGTTTATTCCTTTTAAAAAGTGGCCTTATACATTATTTTTCACACATTAAAATTTTTGGTTATCGCGGTTAGTACGCGATTTCGTTAGCGCCTGAAATATGTGAATAGCAATGTTTTGCGTTTATATGAAATTGCGGAAAACTCTCATAAGGTATTACATCGACTTAAATTCAATTGTATATTTAGTATACATAATATATGTAATATTTATTACAGTATAATCTTTGTGTTATAACTTTCACATCATAAATATGTATATTATAATTCCGAAAAACTCATCGGTACGAGCCGGGGTTTGAACCCGAGACCTCCGTATTGAAAGTCGCACGCTCTTACCGCTAGGCCACCGTTAGGTATCTTTATTTATTTTTTTCAAGTTTAAAGATGATACAGATGTAGTGTGAAAAGGTTTTCCTTCGTATTTTTCCGGAAACATTCGTAAGGTGCATTAGGGTAATTCCGAATGATAGAAATGCTCGGATAATTCCGAAAGGGAAATGTAGATATGATGGAAATAATGGCGATTTTTATGCGACTTTCGTAATTAGATGACTTTCGGAATTACCCTAATGCACCTTACCTACGTTAGTACGTTTTATCACTCCTCGGACTATGGCGATGAAATATATGAAAGAGGCGTGTTCCTGATATCCATACAGTTGGTAAATGCGCACCATGCTTGTATAAGTGAGATATGACAGATCGACTAGTCGCGTTTGTGACAGGCGGTACCTAACTTTGAGGTAGAACCGAAAGCGGGTGGGCGGCACTTTCAGCGGGAAGCGGGATTAGCCATACCTACTTTAAATATTATACTGTTGTTTCTGACACTGACCGAAATAGCATAACACGTTCGTACAGTCAGCAACACACCTATGAATACTTACTATGTTTTTTTTTTCCTGTCTATCTCCAACATGATCGGAGGTTTGCTACAGTTCTTCACTGTATGGATATTAAGAACACGCCTCTTTCATATATTTCATCGCCATAGTCAGAGGAGTGATAAAATGTACTAACGTAGGTAAGGTGCATTAGGGTAATTCCGAAAGTCATCTAATTACGAAAGTCGCATTAAAATCGACATTATTTTCATCATATCTACATTTCCCTTTCGGAATTATCCGAGCATTTCTATCATTCGGAATTACCCTAATGCACCTTACGAACGTTTCCGGAAAAAATACGAAGGAAAACCTTTTCACACTACATCTGTATCATCTTTAAACTTGAAAAAAATAAATAAAGATACCTAACGGTGGCCTAGCGGTAAGAGCGTGCGACTTTCAATACGGAGGTCTCGGGTTCAAACCCCGGCTCGTACCGATGAGTTTTTCGGAATTATAATATACATATTTATGATGTGAAAGTTATAACACAAAGATAGATACTGTAATAAATATTACATATATTATGTATACTAAATATACAATTGAATTTAATTCGATGTAATACCTTATGAGATTTTTCCGCAATTTCATATAAACGCAAAACATTGCTATTCACATATTTCAGGCGCTAACGAAATCGCGTACTAACCGCGATAACCAAAAATTTTAATGTGTGAAAAATAATGTATAAGGCCACTTTTTAAAAGGAATAAACAACTTATTCACGGGTATGTAACAGGTACATTCTTGTGATAGTTAAATTATATCTTGAAATCAGTGATATGAGCGGGTACAGCCGTGGTCTGGCTGGGGAGTACTACTCCCCAGCCGGACCCCTTTTAAATGCATATTTCTGGCAAACTACTGAGGTACATGCAATTTCCGACGAGGTACAAGGGGTATGTCAGAGGTACATTCCACCATGGTAATCTGAGCACAATAAAGCGTGGTGGTCCGGCTGCAGAGTATCACGCAATAAAACTTACAATGACTCTTAAAAGTATATAAAACAAGTTAAATAAAGGTCTATTTAGTTAGAAATAGTTCTGGACAACTCGGTTCGAGGCTTCGAGGCCGGTCACGTAAAAAGACCGAGACATCGACAAATGTACGGATAAAAACGAATGGACGGGGTTCTACGATTACCCGATATTCTGCCAGCATACAGAGTAGGTACTACCAATACCAATGTTGGGTATTTTCGCGAAAAAAGATTCAAAAACGTATTTTTCTAAAATAGGTAAATTTAATGTTTTTCCTACTCAGGATTACGAGCCCTTTTCATCCTACTAGGCGGAAAAAAGCGTCCTAAATTTATTTTTTCCACTTCGTTACCATTGTACAGCGGTTACAAAGTGGAAAGTACCTATGCAAAATAATAGATAATTATGGCACCATTTTTTGTCTCTTGTTTTTGTCCTAGATCAAAAGGGCTCGTGATTCTGAGTAGGAAAAACATAAAATTACCTACCTTAGAAAAAATATTTTTGGTGATTGTTCTCGCGAAAATGTCCAATGTTATTAAGTAGCTATAGTTTGATTTAGATAGTTTTTAAGAAAATATTTTCTTTATACTGGATTGCTCAATGATGGAGAGGGGTGATGAGATGTATGGACGAGGAAGACTTGCTGCGCCGACCCCAAGTGACTGGGATAAGGGCGAGAGGAATGATGACTGGATTGCTCACGCTCAAGGCAAATTTTAAACAGTTTTTTGTAATTCTTGTAAATATTATATTGTATTGTAATTATTAATAGCAAGTATATTCAGTGCCAGTGCGTGTGTGTAGCTGATTTACGCGAGAACCCGTACGAAGCGAAAAGCTACTACGAACAGAGTACCCGCTTGGTGGTGGGACGATGTCAGTGAAAACGTTAACCCATTCATTGCCGAAGACGCGTCACGAAAGATGACTTAATTGTAATGCGCATGCGGAATTCGGCAATGAATTATATCGAAATGACGTATTTAAGTATAGAAATTATGTATTTATTATTTATTTAATCTTTATTGAACAAAAGAAAAAAATACAATACTTACAAAAAGGCGGAATTAACGCTTTAAGCCATTCTACCAGTTAACCGACAACCTCGAAGCTAAACAGAGAGATTGTGAGCGGTGCAATTTATAAGGGATATTACCAGGTTGATGATGAAAACTATTACTTGTAACACTTTTACTTTATTCGTTAATTACAAACATAATAACAACCAATTTACAATAAATATTTCAAGACTTCTTCACTGCAACTCGTCTGTACTCGAACTGGGCCCTGTCACTGCATGTCCGCCATTTTTATAACAATCCAAGATGGCGGAAACCAGTGACTAGTATGAGTCAATTGATATTTTAATACTTTCATCATAAATAACAGTAAGATAAATCAAAATATAAGGCATTAATAAATAATTACTCTTACAAATTATAGGAAAATATGGCTGTATCGGTGGGTGTTACAATTCATAATTATATAAGTATACGAAATCTATACATATCTGAGAATTATACGTCATTGGTTTGTCCGCTGAAGACGAACGCTCGTCGACTCTTAGGAATACCGCACCAGAATCAATTTATTAAAGTCAGAGCCTTTATAAAGACGGTTGAACAAGGTGACATTCCATTTGTCACAAACCGGAACGAAACCGTTTAGTCTCCCTCTAATAGAAAACAAAAATCAAAACATTGCAATTGCGTAAGAGTCGAACGTAAATTTTCACGGATCTTAAAAATGTATCTTATCTTATGTAAATTCACATTTGCTTCGGTCTGTAGAAAATGTGTTACTTTTTCTTCAAGGTCACGTCAACATTCCATCAATCTTTCTCATACTCGTTGTTAAACATAAGTATGTATCTTTCGGTGACCTCTTTAGCACGTAAGTAATGTAAGTATACATCTCTCGCTTGCTCCGGTGAGTCTACCTAAGTGCGGTTTCACACTATCCAATCCGATATCGGATATAGGACCGATATCCTACATATTATAGGCGCCATCTTTGACGCCTTAGACATCCTTCCTACATCCTATATCGGTTCGGATAGTGCGAAAACACTAAACTAAAGGCCTGACGAGGTTATATGAACAAAAATGTGTCACAGGACCCATAATAAAACGACCCAAATATAGGCCATTCGTCATGAGGTAAGCGTTTCAATTTTGGAACGCCTACTGGGAAGGAATGGCATTGATTGTCACAAATACACGTACCTAGTCTTAAGGAATGTGAAACATTGATCTTAGCTGCAGCCGTGGAAACTAATTTAGTTCCATACAATTTAACATAGCCTATAAGATGAGGGCAGCACCAGTTGTACACCTGGCGAACAACCTATCTTGAGTTATAAATCACTATCACTATCATCACTATCACTACATAGTATAAAACAAAGTCGCTTTCTCTGTCCCTATGTCCCTTTGTATGCTTAAATCTTTGAAACTACGCAACGGATTTTGATGCGGTTTTTTTTAATAGATAGAGTGATTCAAGAGGAAGGTTTATATGTATAATAACATCCATTAAATAGTGGAGAAGTACTGTTATTTTTGAGGTTTCTAATGTGATGTCGTAAATAAGTACATGCGGGTAGATTATATTTATTTGTCTACCCCGAACATTTATATAAATTAATATCGGGTAGTTTTGTGTTGTTTACATCTCCGGTGACATTTTGCTGGGACGTCAGTCTTCCGCGACCACGGCCAGTGCAACCTGGCCGAAACGTTGGGAAAAAAGGTAAAAATAATGTTAATTAATCGCATTCGACCTGTATGTGACTTTAAATATGTGTACAAAGCGCGAGAACTTAGTGTTATCTTGATAAGGGATATGGATAGCGATAGGGATAGCGATAGGGATAGCGATAGGGATAGCGATAGGGATAGCGATAGCGATAGCGATAGCGATAGCCATAGCGATAGCGATAGGGATAGAGATAGGGATACGGATACGGATACGGAAACGGATACGGATAAGGATACGGATAATATGGGTATCGTTAGAGGGATACGGATAATCGGTCGGCGGTCTCTTACAATCAAAGTGCTCTAAGACGATCGTTGTTTGCTTGCTTGAAGATTACGTTTGCGATAAGTATAAGCAAAATGTAAAAAATTGTAAGGGATAATAGAAAAAAGTACTTTTTACCCACCGATCATATAGTGTCGAAATACGGGCTATGTGGGATGTTTATAAAGGTTTCCCCAGCGTATATAGAATTACCTACGCTGTGGTCGATGTGTAATATTTCTACAATCATTGCAAGCAAAAGTATTATGTGCAATCGAAATAATCGCAGATAAATATACCAGAGAAACCTAAGGATCCCAATGAAAATCTTAATGAATACTTTTATTACGCGGGAGAAGCCGCGGGTAAAAGCTAGTGTTATAATAAATATCATTGATCAGCGTCATAAAGTTTTTGCCGCGCTTGTTGGCTCTGATCCAATTATTAAAGGCAATGTTAGCAACAATATCGGACAGGAGCTATATTAGTTGAGTTATTTAGTTAGAAAACTTTAAGATAGCGTCTCTTGAGACTGTCGGTAAGTACGTGACAAGTTTTGGAAGCAAAAATAAGGAGAGTCGTTGAAGACTTTAGCGCCTATTCCAGTCAGGGTAGCTTGATAGGCAATTACAAGAAAAAGTCTATTAAAATGTTAACATGTCAAAGATAATATTTGATGAGCTATCTTAAAATTTAGCGGTGCAATACCTTCAGATTGGAATTCACCCATATTGGATGTCCGATATAAGACCGATATCTTATGTTTAAATGGGCCATCTTTGACATTTGCCTTTGAAATTCTTCCTACATCCGATGTCATCTGACTATTTCGCCGAATAATGTATCGGTCTGTTCGTCCGGCGAATCAATAGTCCGTAGGCCCTGCTCCTTTATACGTGTAGTATTTAAAGGCCCCAAAAGGCACCATTTTGTTCCTAAATGTTAAGTTATCAAACTCCAAACTCCTTTTAATCAAACACGGAACTATTACGCGGCGGTTCAATGAGACCAATCAATCAACTGGACCATGGAAAGTTACTTGAGCACGTAATGTCTTGAAATAGATTCCTTTTAGAACCATGTTTAGACAATATCGACTATAATCGAATATAAGCCTAAGCATCTTTTAATAAAGGATTTCATTCGTGTTTCATTCTTGATTCATTACTGCACTGGAAGTAAGAGTATTATTTACCACTCCTACCGTCGAACATTATAGACTGAAGTATATCGATCAGTGACTCGTTGCCTGTTGTCAGGGGCGGCTCACTCCGCGATTCTTTCGCCGAGCTACAAGTACATGCCGGCGGCCGCGAATTCGTGGCCCAGTCAGTGGTGACGACCTTAGCGCCGCGCTTTAGAACTCGATGTCGGCTGTTCGCGTGCTGTCTGTATTTTAATGTAGGTAAGAATTTAGAATGGCGGCATTTTGTGAACATCAAAGCAGTGTCTTCTGTAATTGTACTATTAAAATATTCTGTGCTATTGTTCAAAGTTCTAATATACCTACTCGGCCTGATGGCGTACAAAAACGGCGGCGTAGAAAGTGCTTCTACTTGTACTTCAGTAAGTAGTATTTTATTAGGTACCTTGCATATACCGGGACTGACAATCATACAAAAAAGTATACCTACCCCTGAAATGTATTGGCTTTTACAAAGGATTGACAATGTTCATATGATGTTCATTGTCAGTCCTTTGTAAATCATCCTTGATCTTTACAGACACAAGCGTATTATTTAATATGACTCCCAAACTTTCCTCCCAAAGTAGATCCATGTGTGGGCAGCCTCAACTATCAAACTGCCGGCAGCTGTGACAGCGACATCTGTTGGCAACAACTTGTAACTTATGTATAATCATAACTCGCTAAACTGATTTGTGATATTGGATAACAAGAACCTTGGCTGTTCAAGCGTGAAACTTCTTTACGAGAATTTAGTAGATTATTTTGCTTCATTACTTAAGTAGGAATGCTTTCGCAAGTCGGTAAGTCTCGATTGGCGTTTTATTTCCACCGTGGCTAGTCAAAAGTGCCAGGATATTCAATGACAAAAACTTGAAGAAGAAATACCTCGAATTTTGATGATTTTTGATTGATTCTTCTTCAAATTCTGTAGGTAACACATTCCTTTTTTCTGACGGTTGATCGATGGTCACACGATATATGTATTCTTAGTTTTTTATTAATTCTCTTTTAGTCTTTATCTATCTATACTTTATAGGTATAGTCAGGAAAATATGTCCTTATGCCCGGAGATATACCAATAAAAGAGTGCAGATACAGAATTTTCTAGTCACTGAGGTATTGCAATAATAAGTCATCTCAGCATTCCGTTCTCAGTTCTGACGGAATCCTTTTTAGATTGTTTAAGATGAGTCAGACATTAATTGCAGTGAATCTTATTATATTACGCTCATAAAAATGTATTAGCATCGCATAACGACGACGCTTTATTAAATTCTTTGAAGCTTTATTAAATAATTGTTGTTGATTTGAGATTTTTTTATATGTTTGGATTTGTGGTTTGGATGCATGGTTTTCGAAAGGGGAATAAAGCATAAGAATTGGCATGGCATGTTATTTATTCTTAAAAGATTAACATAGATATAAATACCATCTCTTTGTTGTAGGTATCGATAAAAGAGAGACAATTTCACCATACACTGTTCCGTATTACGGCTAGCCGTAACGTAGGTAATAAGGCGGATTATACGATCCGGCTGCGATATGTATAGTTGTGTACATATCTCTACGCACAATTAATAATAAAGTAATACTTCATATTTGACTGTTACAGGTAATTGGTGTCATTTCTGTGGTGGGAAATCGGTAAATCCATTGAGTATAGAGGTCAATCGATACGGCAAAACAAAATACTTTTCGCTTTTTCTTCACATTCAGCATCAGCACCTTAACATATCGAAGAAAAAAAATTACAGTGACATCACTTCCGCCAATGTCGCAGCAGTAATATCCAGTAATATCACTAATATCGTTAGTGAAGCTGTCATGTCATTCCATCAGTGCTACTACTGCATCGACCGTCCAGAGGCGTCCTTGTCATCTCATGCAGTGTGTTTGATACCTAAACTGGTTTTTTGTTTAATTTAAACTATTAATGTTGGCTACTGGCACCATAATCTTAATAGTTTTATCATTTCATTTTACGTATTTGTTGTTTTGTCATATAAAAATGGCAATTTATAGCCATTTTTTCCGTTTAGGTGATCAATTCAAACGTAATTAATATAAAAGTAAATGCACATGCTGATATAGATAATCCGTAGGACTACAACGTAAATAAATGTACCAAATTATACAGGAATGGATTGGTTTATTAGAAAACTCAATAACCCTAAAGAGGTCGCCACTGGACGGACGATGCCTTGAAGAATGCTAATTTTCTCCCATGTCGGTCGATGGCATTCCGCTCAAGTCAATCTGACAGCGATTTCACCGCCATTCGATTCCTTAGGAATTTGCTGAAATCGTTGGTATCGATTCATTCGGAATGCGTTGATTTGATTGCCACGGGGCCCTAACATTCCCGATTTGAACTTTCTTCATCAATTTTGATCAAAGATTGGGGTATACTTTACAAATTAAATTACCTACTTTGATTTTTTTTTGACTTGTGGAATGTCGGAAATAAAGGTAACTAAATTCGCGATAAATTCCGATAAAATGATTTAGAAAGTTTGTTTCTGAATGTTATTCTTAAAAACTCATTTAGGGTAGAAGAGAAACGAATAAGTCAAGTTTAGAAAGAGCCATTTACATTATTTTCATAGTTTCGGAACACAATTTACGGGTTTATTAAATGACTACTTATATGATGATTATGCTCAACATAGTAACCGATAACCTATGTTTTCCCGATATGGTCTATAGAGCGCTGTGATTCCGTCAAGGACAAAAATGATATTTGTACAATATTTGCTGTAAAACTATGCCAAAATTATGCAAAATTTCTACGTACGTTTGCTATACATTGTCTTGTATTTAGTAAGAATATCGGATTACAATCACGATCAATTTCGAAACTTTTCAATAAAATTTTCATTTCATTTTCTCAAGAAAGACTGTTATGGAAGCTGGATAATGCAAATTAAATTAAACCCCTTCTTTCAGGAAACCTTTTGTAATATACGATCCATCTTACAATTAGCTTTCCCGGTTATATATAACAAACAGGGTTGTAATTATATCATTACATAATAAACGAGAAGCGAATATCTTTTGAACTTTACACGTGTCTTAACATAATGGCTCGTTTAGATGGGGAACGCACCAGCCTGCGATTTTAGTTACATTTCGGGCTGTTGAGGTTACTTACAATTCAGCCCAATAATAATAGTACATTGTGCAACAAGGGGAGGAAGCTGAATAATACTAACGAGAGTAAGTTAAATCGTGACGGCTTGCCGGAGCGATTTAAAGACTCGAGTTAGTAATATTCATACTTCCCGAGTTACACTCAATGCTTTTCATCACACTTGCATTATAAAAAATATGCAAAAAGGTAAAAAAAGAGTTCAATACAGTACTAAAAATTTCTTAACTCCCTAGGGAGAACGATTTTTCTATAACTCACGCTCCGCCTGCGTGCAATAGCACATTTAGTGTGCGAGTGTGATGAAAAATACTTACCGCATGCAGTTCTCGATCTCACACCGTGTAAATGGCTCCTTAATTGCGTTTTCACATTTTCTGATAGCGGATATAGGACCGATAGATATTGAGTATAATGAGGAGGCACACTCAAAGGTTATGTATGACAGATGGCATGGCACCACCTTATTAGTTCATTGCACAGATAAAGAATTTCATACGTGAGAGAGAGAAAATATTTTTTTTCTCTCTCTCACATATGAATGACAGTGACATGCCTAGACACTTGCACAGACGCCGCCTGGCGGGATAAAATGTCAGTGTGCCTCATCATTAAAAGCGCCATCTTTGATATTTGCCTTTGACATCCTTCCTACATATCCTCTTCCTCTAAGGAAGGTTATCGATCGTGTTACCATGAAAATGCAGACGTAAATCCTACATTGACAAGTGTAACTGTTTTGTTTTCCACATATATCTGTTTTCTCATTTCTTTCACCTAATTCACAGCTTCGAAAAAATATTCCTGTCTAAATTCTAAAGGACCTTTTACAAATTGTATAGCCGTTTTGAAGGTTCCACTTGATGAAGTGCAATCGCGCTCATTTCAGCGGCTTTTAGCGCTAAGTGAATTGTCACCGAATCTGAACCGCGCCGCGGGACGGCGGCCGCTTTGTGGTGTTTTAATATAAATATAGTGGTCGGTTACAGAATAAATTACGCGGTTTATCCTTTGTGTGTGGTATTGCGCTATTCACGCTAGCAGCCCAATTTAATCGTTGGAGTCGCAACTGCGATACAAATGTATGCCAGTCGCCTATCCTATGGCAACTTATAGGTGCATAGGGTCCACAAGATCCTTCCACGCCTTTCCATCTTGAGCCACCGCCTTGGCCTTTTTTTTGGGATAGGAGGCAAATGAGCAGACAAGTCGGCTGATGGTAAGCGATCACTGCCGCCCATGGACACCAGAAACACCAGAGGTGTTGGAGGTGCATTGCCGGCATTTAAGACAGGTGTATGCTCTTTTCTTGAAGATTTGGAGGTCGTATCGGTCCGGAAATACCGCTGGCGGCAATTCAGCTTAGTCCAGACTCCTGAAGCTCGTTCTCTGCGTTACGCCTTCAGGTGTGTGTTTGCACGTTCGCTTTCCTCCTTGAAGCCGCCACCGCAGTATAATAAAGAGTATAATTATCGTACAGTGTGGCCATTTCCGCTCCCCGCTGAAAGTGCCGCCCACGGGGGTGGGTCTCGGTTACCTCACAGTTACTGCCTGTCAAAAACGCGACCAGTCAATAGCATATTTCACTCATACAAGCATAGTACGCGTTCACCTACACGAGCTTAAGACTGTGTGCTAGGAACGCGCCTCTTTCATATATTTGATCGCCAGTGTCCAAGGTGTGCTGCACTCAAACGCGATACCGTTGTTGGTATAGCTCCTCTTCCTGGGCAATCCGAGGTTGTCGGCATAGATTATTGTAACTATAAGTACCTACTTATCACTAAAAGTGATTTAAATAAAATCTTTGGCACCTTTAGTGCGAGCCCTCGAGCGAGGTTCTATATTTCGACACTTTACATTAGAAAAGCCGGTACGAATCAGAAACAAGTTAGATATCTGCTTGTACTGAAATGTCTTGTTATATATACAAATGCGCGTGTGTGTGTGGATTGAGTGAGCACCTTCCGAAAATAAAAAAAAATATGCTGATCATTTAGTAAAAGTTCTAAAACAATTGTAAAACGAATCTCTGAATTTGTAAAAAGATAAATCAAAAGATACAGCCATTAACATGTGCTCACTCAGTTCTCACAAACTACCAACGAAAACAGTGAATATATTCATTTAACATATAATATTTATATACTAACATTTAGTAAAAAATAGGCCAACCTACCTCTATAAATATTAGATCACCTAGTGACGTATTAAATTTTTTACAAATAGTTTCTTATGCTCACTCAATCCACACACTTTTGAAAAGCCGAATTTTGATGAAAAACATAAGATTTAGACCGCTATTATATGTGTATAGTTTAGTAAAAGTGAAATGGGAATTTGTAAAATACAAAACGAACCACTAACGTGTCAGGTTTTTTTATAATAAATTTTTGTAAGTGCTCACTCAGTCCACACGTTTTGAGAAAGTTAAAAATGTAAATATCTTACGATTTGTAGCACCTAAGACACTCGAAAGTACTTCAACATTTAGTAAAAATTTTTACTAAATATCCACCATCTAATATTTTATATTCGTTGTCTGGTTTTAAAGATATTCAGACATAACTTTTCTCATACAAATGTATCAAGTAGGGTGACCACACTATGTCGGCTCCTGATTTTCCCCACCTTCCCATTGTCATATTGAGATTGGGGAGTTTCGTTCGTTCAATTTTGATAATATTAAACTAATACCATATTAATTATCCATCTGCAAACTGTTTTTAGGTTATGTTCTTGGCCTAGTGATGATGTGTATTGTGTAATTTTTATCGACGTCAGGATAATAACCATATCGACATGTATGCATTAAAAAGGACATGAATGATAATTGGTAAGAAACAAAGAATATAATACTTCACTAGTAAGAAACCAGAACCTGGTAATCTAATCGCGCTAACAGATGAGCGTACCGGATTTGTAAGTGGGAGCGAGAAATAGTTATTTTTTTCTCGCTCCCACTTACAAATCCGGTAAACTATTATCAAAATTGAACGAAACTCCCCAATCTCAATATGACAATGGGAAGGTGGGGAAAATCAGGAGCCGACATAGTGTGGTCACCCTGCTTGATACATTTGTATGAGAAAAGTTATGTCTGAATATCTTTAAAACCAGACAACGAATATAAAATATTAGATGGTGGATATTTAGTAAAAATTTTTACTAAATGTTGAAGTACTTTCGAGTGTCTTAGGTGCTACAAATCGTAAGATATTTACATTTTTAACTTTCTCAAAACGTGTGGACTGAGTGAGCACTTACAAAAATTTATTATAAAAAACCTGACACGTTAGTGGTTCGTTTTGTATTTTACAAATTCCCATTTCACTTTTACTAAACTATACACATATAATAGCGGTCTAAATCTTATGTTTTTCATCAAAATTCGGCTTTTCAAAAGTGTGTGGATTGAGTGAGCATAAGAAACTATTTGTAAAAAATTTAATACGTCACTAGGTGATCTAATATTTATAGAGGTAGGTTGGCCTATTTTTTACTAAATGTTAGTATATAAATATTATATGTTAAATGAATATATTCACTGTTTTCGTTGGTAGTTTGTGAGAACTGAGTGAGCACATGTTAATGGCTGTATCTTTTGATTTATCTTTTTACAAATTCAGAGATTCGTTTTACAATTGTTTTAGAACTTTTACTAAATGATCAGCATATTTTTTTTTATTTTCGGAAGGTGCTCACTCAATCCACACACACACAAATGCGCGTATTGAAGTATTCGGCTTACAGATCTTAGATTGTGTTTGTTTGTTATGCATTTATAGTTTTATATCATTAACGGAACACCATGCTATGTATTTCATCATCACCATCATCGTCATTTTTACGCACACGTGGTCGGTATGGTCAGCCAAAAAGTGTTTTACCACCTTTGGACTCTATATTTAAACAACCTTGTCGAAAAGTAATATTGAACCACTTTTGGCTGTCTGTCTGTTACTAGTAGAAACTTAAATGCCTTTGTTTTCCATTGAAAAATACTGCCTATTCCTACATCTATAATTTAGCACATGCACCGAAGGACAAGCCAACAGAATAATCGATTAAACAATACATTATCATATGCGCGAGTTTTCGCAAACTTGAAGTTATGATGGATAGGCCACTCCGCATATGAGTCATTTTGGTAACAAGAATACTTGGAGAATATGTTGGATACATGAATAAACATGATGGCGATTTGTAAGATGGTTCCTTGTAGGAAGAAAACAAGGATATATGACGCCATTTAACCCATTAGCGCTCAGTACAGCTAAGAACTAAGAAAATACTTTCTTGTGTGCACAAATTTGCACATAAATAATAAATATCTGAGCGACCGAACTTCGCTCGGTTCTATTTTATTATATCACGTCTTCCGATAAAAAAAAACTGTTATAAATGCAAAAAAAAAAACTTAATTTCTGGGTAGGGATTCGAATTTCGCCTGCGAATTTCTGCGAACATTAGACCGACCTCGTACGACTGAGCTATGCGGAGCCATTGCGCGGTCGGCGAAATTAACGACCATATTTTACGTGTGCTAACGCGAAAGAAAAACGTATGAAAATTCGAAAATTCGTGTTTTCCGGGATCCAAGGCTACGCTAGATCGATTTTTCACCCCCGAAAACCCCCCACATAACACATTTCAGCGAAATCGTTAGAGCGGTTTCCTAGATCGTCGGTATATATATATATATATATATACCGATGGGCCGAATATTCGGTAAATATTCGGTATTTGGCATATTCGGCAAGTTTTTCAATGTTCGTATTCGGCCGAATAATTCGGTTGCATTGCCGAATATTTACCGAATAAACAAAGTAAATAACTAATGAAGATCTTAATTACGTATTCCATTGGATAATAAGCTCCCTATTTTAGTGGCTTTAGGAACTACTAAAAAGAGATATTAGAGATAATTGCCTATGCGTCAAAATATAAACACAAAGTTGAAAAAACCGTAGTTGAAGAGTTGAGAAGAGTTCAGAGTTGTTTTAGTTAAATCCACTAAATCGTAAGAACATATGTAGTTGTAGTAACATATGTAACCATTATCAATTTCTTTCTACATATGGCGCAACCGAATATTCGGCCGAATGTTCGGTTCGGTAAGAGCTGAACCGAATGTTCGGCCGAATATTCGTAACCGGCAAAATACATATTCGGCCCATCTTAATATATATATACACGGTGTTTCCGTTATCACTCAAAACCTCAGACACCCCAACTGATTTTTATTTTTTAAACTTATCTAGAGTATTCATTTTTTAATCTGATGTTTATTTATTTTTTAAATTGAATGTTTAAATTTCTGTGCAGCTCTACTCGACTTTTAACTCTACACTCAAAAAAATAGTTGCTAGCTATCATCATAAACCTTAAAACTACTGATTTGTGTACGTTACTGCAACGACATACGGTTTACCATAATGTCACTGTAAAACACTTTAAAGCTTTGTCACAGCAAACTTCAAATTGGACAGATAATCTCAGTAAGCAAATTTAAACCCAACATTTAAAATAACAAGGTTGTAATTAGGTACGAGTTCAATTTGTTAGGACTTTTTGACTTATTAGAGGTAAACATTAAAATTAAACTGACAAACAACGTCAAACTCGTAGCGGAAAAAATAGTCGTCCAAGTAACCAGCCAGTATGAATACCCCTAAATACTGAAAAAGGTATAATACAACCTCTAGCAATGCGATATGCACACTGTTGTATTACGAATTTGTTGAATGGGCACGTAAAAAATAACTAATAATACAAATTAAAAAAAATATATTACCCCCATCAAGATATAGCTCAATCGATTCTACTCTCGATTCTGAACAAACGGTTTTCAGGTTTTGAGTGTTAAGTGAAACACGGTGTATATATATAAATAAATATACAAGAATTGCTCTTTAAACGAGGTATAAGATAAAAAAATCCCTATAAGTTATACGTCCCACTGCTGGGCACAGGTCTTCTCTAACTCGTGTGAGGGGGGCTATAGTCCACACGCCAGACCAATGCGGATTGGGGACTTTACATACAGATACACCTTGGAATTTCTGACCAAAATTATGTTTTCTATTGTTCCTGATTATTTGAAATAAACTTATTTTTACCTTATTTGCCACAATTTCATCTTTACAATTGTTAGTTACACAGACTTGAAGATATGACTTATTTTAAAATGCAAATTGCACTGCATTTATGAAAGATGTTCGAAATAAACAGCTACTTAATTAAGTCTTCAGTTGTAGCTTGTAGCGGTTGCGCTACTCCGCAAACTCGAATCGAATTATTGCAAATCCGGCCAAGTACGAGCCGATCACATTGCTTGGGTTCTAATACGTTGGTACTTGGTACCTAATACGTTTGCGCGTAGGCCTCCGTTGTCCTCTCCTTAAGATTATTTCTTTTACTAAATATAGCTTGGTAAAAAGAAAAGAGTAATAATGGAACTATTTTTTTTATCATAGCAACATTTAAAAAAAAAGTTATCGTACAAGTAATCTTCTTTGCCAGACTGTAATGTCAAGCTTGCAAGCAATAGCAAGCTAATAACATGCACATGAAGGTTTTCGTGTCCTCCCTTCGGGCCCCGAAACCGTCGCCATAATTTCCCCAGCGCTAAGTGAACGTCTTGAGGCGTCGAGTACTAATCTAGTTGGCAGCCCTAACGCCTCCAGCTATAACTCGCATAAATACGGCTTGCCCTTGTTATCTTCCAAACGTACATTTTCTCATTTAGATGAAATCCGATCAGGTGAAGGTCAGACGATACAGGAGGGGTAAATTCTCCATACAAACGCTTTTGACTATTTTGTCCCTGGTTTTTGAAGATAGAGCAATGATGATTTTTTCAACATAGATTATTATTATTTTTATCTGCGTCGGACCGTTTGGATTTTTTTTATATTCTTATTTTTTAAGACGCTTATCCTTATTGATTATGGCAGGGGCGGCTCACTCGGCGATTCTATCGCCGCGCTACAAGTACATGCGGGCGGCCGCGAGTTCGCGGCCTAATCAGGGGTGGCGCGCGTTCTCACGGAACGCACGTTCGCACTTTCTAATGTTACTTTACGGCGCGAGTTTTTTTTAAGGTTCATATGCGATGTCCGCGTGTGGAATGGCTAGTAATGCTTAGGTAAATAGATATCATGAAGAAAATAAATACCATAGGACACTTTACACAGATCTACTATTGATTAAGTTCCTCGAAAAGATTCAATAAGGCTTGTGATGTTAGAACTTAAACAAAAATATATTAATACTATAAATATACCTAGAAATTATCCAAGACTTGAATATAATAGTGTAACGTTTTATCTGAGTATTAATTCGTTTTAAGGCATAGGCAACCCTATCGCCGGGCGCCGCGCACGTGCGGCTCGTTTCTTTGTTAGAATTTTGTAGGTATTTAAAAAGGCGGCATGTCGTGAACATCAAAGCAGTGGGCCTTCTGTACTTGTACTATTATATATTCTGTGATTATGGCGAAAAAAAGGTGTGGTATTCAAAATTGGTAGCAATTAGCCAAAAAAAACTAAACGTTCCGACACAGATTATTTCATTGTTTTTCAGAGTCTCAAATTTCGTTACGCTTGATTAAGTTTTGAAGGAGTAGGTAAATAGTCGAGAGCGGAACCTCGACTTTAAAGATTTTTTCGCAATATCTTTTAACCGAGTTGTTCTGAATGAACATTTTTTTTCGATGAAATTCCTAAATTGTACCCCAAATGCCGGGATAACGCAAGGAGGGTGATGGTGCAGGATAGCTTAGGTTGCATCGAATACCCGAAGGGCAAACTGAACAAATGTAAGGTAGCTCGCTCGGTACTACTCGATATGTATTGGATGTAAATTACGAAGACGATAGCGTACCTCTGTATCAGTTTGACACTGCCAACTTGCCAAGTCAGTGTTAGTAGAGGCTCTAGTGGATAAATCTGTGCTGCAAAACAAATAGACAGAAAAACACTTCGCGCCCCGTCTCGCCTGTGTTGGACTTTGTCGCGGCGTGATTTGCATAGAAAAATGTTGTAAAGAACTCACAAAGGTCTTTGAGGCAGTTGTTTATTCTTGCAAGTTTATAAAGAAGGGACGCAGACTATTTAGTATTTGCTATAGTATACTCATAGGATTATTTTATTTAAATGTATATTTTCAGTTTAAAAATTTATATTATCAGTAAGGTAAATCGGGGCAAAACTCGACTGGGGGGCAATTGTAAAAAATGGACCAGTTACATTTGCCCCCCAGTCGAGATTTGTCCCGCTGTACTGTACCTTACATAAATATGGTGCTACAGTATCGCACTAGTGCGAGTAGAGGTACTTTATGTGCCTATGTTTAAAAGTTACGCAATGCCAATGCAATTTCCCACAAATAATTGATACCATGTCAACAATCAAGTAATTAACACTTGAAATGTTTGTAAATTTTAAAATTATAACATTTTGTGAACTCGATCTCTATCAGGTTTCGAAATAGGTATTTAACAAGGAAATTCCTTCAAAGGCTCTTTCTTTCCCAAGTTAAATTGACTCGAATTAATTAACTAACAAATGCTTATTATAATGCTTAATTTTGTAAATTAATGTTTTTGTATAATTTACTTAAATGTATAATTATGGACCTGGTCTAAAATAAAGATGATTATTATTATTATGTTTGTTCTTTACATATCTCGGGACCATGGGGTCCCGGACCTTTGTAAGGCATACGTGGGGCCGAAGCCAACAGCGCAGAGGCCCTTTAGAACAGTTTAATCTGAATGTAATGTGACACAAACCAGCGATTATCCCTGTCCGCACTATAGTAATGCACCCAAGGACAAGCCCCGGTTAGTGTAGAACTATTGTAAGATAAAGGTACAAAAAGAAACCGGGCTATTATGTTGAGTTGCTAGTGGATTCGTAACCGGTGCTATTGGAAAAACTATGGCACCTGCCTTACTCATAGTCTCATATGTTACAAAACATGACAAAATAGGCAGG
Organism: Leguminivora glycinivorella; assembly: GCF_023078275.1. NCBI lineage: Eukaryota > Metazoa > Arthropoda > Insecta > Lepidoptera > Tortricidae > Leguminivora > Leguminivora glycinivorella. Next base: position 5,853,853 of record NC_062981.1, read on the forward strand.
TGGTGACTCGCCAACTCACTATATGGGTCCCCGAAAACGGCCGCTCGCACGGAGCGACAAGGGCACAACATAGCGTGAGCGGCTCAGGGTGTGGAGAGGTGTGCGCCGCTTTCTACCCAGTCTGTACGAAACAACCACTGTGCCAACTCGCGTCTTATGCATATTTCACTTCCACCCTGCAAGCATATAGCTCTGGCACCCCACTCTGGACGGCCGGTTAAGGCAAGCCAGAGGTGAGAGTCCTGCGACCCCTGCTCAGTATTCACTCCGGCCGGCCAATGAAGGCAAGCCGGAGGGAGGGATCTGATCGACTCTCGGGGGCATGGGACCCAAGGGACGCCACTTCCCATTCAGCTCGCCACAAGCTGCCCTGGGGGCTTATTATTATTATTAAATTGACAACAGTTTCGTTTTTTACACAGGTACATTGGACATAAAGTATGTAGTTATTTCTTTTTCAAGGGGGGCAGGTAGTTAACCGCACGTGCCAATTTTGAATAACGCAATATTAATACCCATTCTACAAGGTATTATTTTGGTAAATTCTGGTCTGGTAAATTCAAATCCAGTTCATTTTAAATTTCTTCGAATTAATGCAACTTTATGAAATAATTATAAAAGACAATTTAATCGTTACTTTTAAAACAGATAGAATTTAAAGCCATTAGATTAAAAAGTTTTAACTTTATCTTGATTTATGCCGCCTACGTTTAACCCTCTTTAACCCTTCTCGCGTCGATTCATGGAATTGAAGTGACAATTTTAACGTAAAAATTATTACCTAGTAATTCATAGTTCAAGGAAAAATTGGCACAGGGGTCAATTTTAAAATATTTTTCATGTTTTACATTTTTAACTAATGTGTTCGCGTGTTCAGCGGTCGCATGTTACAGCATTCTAGTCAATATGTCAAACATGGAAAATATTGCGATTAAATTAACTACCTTCTGAGGTGTTTCCTTTGCGCGCTATGACACGGGATTCTTCAAGAAGCAGGTATTTAGGGTTCTCAAAGGTCGGCAACGCATGTGAATGTGACTCTCCTGATGATGCTGTCCATGGGCGGCGATGACTGCTTTCCATCAGTAACGTAAGTAAAAAAAAACATAATTATCTTAAATACATATACCGTGATGCAGCATTCCTTTTACTTCTTACTCCTATACATATTTTTTTTTTATACTACGTCGGTGGCAAACAAGTATACGGCCCGCCTGATGTAAAGCGGTCACCGTAACCTATGGACGCCTGCAACTCAAACAGTGTCACATACGCGTTGCCACCCCATTAGAAACTTGTACATTCCCTTTTGCTGTGTTAAGTACACAGTAAAAAGGACATATCTCTCTCTTCTGAAAATTATCGTCAGTTTTCGCTTCACTTCCACGGATAAGGTCACATACGGGAATGATAATTCTACGGTTATCGTATTAAAAAAATACATTTCATACTTTGGCATACTAGGTGATTAGCAATTGATATTGTTTGATACGAGTACCTATACATTTTTGGGGTGTTGTAGTTGATTTTTTCTTCCTTTTTCCGTCCTTGGAACTTTGGTTCCATGCATTTAACACCATTACACAAGAATAAATTAAGAGGCTTCGAATATTATAAATTCGGATTTTGCCTAATGAATCAAATACACGTATTTTAGAACCGTGACTCCGGAACCAATATTTCTCAAGCTCGATTTTGCTCTAGTTTAGGGTTCAGGCCAAGCTCGATATAGGATTTTAATGGCCTGTAATGACTGTGGTCAGACACTTTTTAGTCGCGTAGTTTTTGACCGAAATAGTAAGGCATGATTGAAAATATGAAAGAGTTGTTGTTGAGACCCAAAATTTCATTTTAGTTATCTGATATCATATAGGAACGCAGACTGCACACTTGCACAGGGTGCACATCCAAAAACATAATTTAATTAAGTTAATGGTTCTAGCAAAAAGTGTTGGAAACTTGGAAAATTGTAACGTCATGCAAAATATGTGACGTTATCTGGGTAAAGGGACCTTATTGTCGGTGGCGCTTATGTCCCGCGGCGTCTTATTTGTATACGAACATCGTTCATAACGCCGTAAGCGCCATCGACAATAAGGTCCCTTTACCCAGATAACGTCACATATAAACCTTGGGGATAACATGTCTGGGAGCGAAAATGGTGACGTCTAAGCTCGAAAATTGCACATTTTGTTTTCTTTTTTTTTAGTCAGCCGTAAATCTTACTTTAGCTTTCTGTTTGTTTACAGTAAATATGAACATCATGTAATCCATACTATATTATACTTATACTTATAACATAATATAATTATTATAAATGGGAAAGTGTGTGTGTCTGCTTGTTTGTCCGTCTTCACGGCAAAACGGAGCGACGAATTGACGTGATTTTTTACGTGGAGATAGTTGAAGATATGGAGAGTGAGAGTGACATAAGCTACTTTTCGTCTCTTTCTAACACTAGCGAAGCCGCTGGATAAAGCTAGTCAAGTTATAAATTAATTTAGCGTGGACTATTGCAATATGTCTGAGGATTTTCAAACGGGGTTGTATAACTCCGTTTTTTTATGAAGTAGGTATGTACAGATGCGAGTGCGAAAAGCGTTTCTTTCGTATTCTTACGGAAGCGTACGAACGTGTCATGCTATTTCAGTGAGTCCCAGTACAAGACGTATACGGACGCTGCTTGAACTAGCATAACGTTTCCGGGAAAATACGAAAATCTTTTCGCACGACATCTGTATGTTTACAACTTCCGTGAGACCGGTGAGATTGAAACGTATTAAACATATTTTAAGCAGGTCACTCACGTCAAATTAACTAAAAAAAACTCGAAATTTTACACTCCATTTTCGAAGGATCCTTGACGATGGATTGAAACATGTCGAGAGTTATTTAGATATTAGTAGTGCAATTCTCTTACGGTAGTTGTCACTAGGTATCTTCATGAGGGTCATATACCTATGCAGGGTATGATGACTTTGTGGCCAGGCCAGGTATCTTTATATCGTGAGTTTCGATTTTCGCCCGAAACGCTGATGTTGATGTGTTCCACTTTCGCTTTATTTCTAAGTATCTGGAACGGAAAAGTTAAACAGTAATTGAGTATATTTTGAAGTTTGATAAAAGTTCGTAAACCACTTATCAAACAGTTTCTGGCCATTCGATTGAGCCCAGTTTTTGTAATAAAACCTTTTAACAAGCGAACTTCATCTGCTCCATTAACTTTTAATTGCAATAAAACTCGGCAACTTCTGGAAGATCGGCTTCAAACATTTTCATCGCTTGGGTAGTTATTTTAATTAGTTTTTTTTAGAAGTGGACGTAATGTAGGAAAGAGTATTCGTCGTACAAAAATCTGAATAATATAAAAATTAAAAAAATACGGTAAGTCTCGGTTGAGAGTAGGTTGAGATTCTAAGTGTAAACATTTGACGAAAATTTGTAATTTTTCGTCTGTGCTTTCAGTATGTAATCGTATACATATTTAGAATATTAGTAAGTGTGCCTTTGTTACTCGTATAACAGTCCGTAAAAATTTGCATTTAATCTCTCATTCTTCTCATAATTATGTTGTCACATCACTATTGAAAATACAATATTTTAATACTTTCAGTCCACTTTTTACAGTCATATTTTATTCTGCACGCAGAAGGCGGCGAAACATAATTTGTCGAAATATTTCGCATGCAAGGCCGGGGACGTGACGAAAATACTCATTTTAATATTGAGGCCGGTCCCATGATGTAATTTACTAGGTACTATTTGGTTATGCAGGAATCTGATATGATTAAATATTCATCGTATGAGTCATTTCCTTGCCTATCTTATCATATTTTCTAGTTTTATACAATTTTGCAGAATCATGTCACAAAAACTTCTTTTTGGGTTTCATACGTGCGAGGAGGGATTTGTAATGCGCCTAAGCTTGTAACAGTTGTAACACCGACACGACCGCGTATACGCGCGTGAAGTCACAGTATAATAAAGAGTACTAGCGTACAGTATGGCCACCCGCTCCCCGCTGAAAGTGCTGCCCACCCCACCCCCTCTCGGTTTACCTCACAGTTACCGCTTGTCAAAAACGCGAACAGTCTACCTGTCATATTTCACTTATACAAGCATAGTACGCGTTCACCTACACGAGCTTAGACTGTGTGCTAGGAACGCTTTCATATATATTTGATCGCCAGTGTCCGAGGTGTGGTGAAGTTATACTTGTCTGAAACTGCCCTTAAATAAACTCTTGTGAGACACGAAAACAAGATCTTTTGGACAATTTGTTGTCTTGTTATGGGGCTCAGCAATTCCCGTCAACTTTGTACAATGCCACGTCAGCAAATTTTAATTGATCCTATTTTGTTACCAACATTTAGTAATATAATTCGACTTTCGTAAGATATATACAGGATAATTGTTATAATTAAGAAAATATATTTATTATTTTTTATTTATTTAAACTTTATTGCACGACATAAAATTGTACAAATGACGGACTTAATGCCTTAAGGCATTCTCTACCAGTCAACCATTGGATCAAACAGAAACTTTAGTTAGTGCAGGATTGTCAATATAGAGATGTGACAAGAAACACAAATCAAATTACCTATGTATCCAATAAAAGAAAATGTATATATGAGTGAATAATATATAAATATATAGCTAATAATATAAACTTACAAACTATAAATATATAATGTACCCAAGTATAAGCAATATGCAGATCATTTGGACAGTGTTATTGAATAAGTGATCAAGCGACAGTTAGTTGAAATCGAGAAAATGAGCTAGAAAGATTTGAAATTTGAATCAGTTGTTGTAAGTTCATTTATGAAGCAAAAAAGTTAATTTTGACATTGAACCTATAAAAGTGTTCGTAATTTAAATTGATAAAAAAAATAACACCATACCTATTCAAGTTTCGAAGTTATTAACGTTTTTCCGCTTGATTCTTTATTGAACTAATACTGCGATGACGTTAATTTATTTCGCCGTAGCGTACTATGAGACATATTTTGTCGCTTGATTCTTTAATGCAAATTGTTAGAGGTAAAGTGAATACTGGAATAAAATAAAATTCCATATATTTGAGTAAATAGTGCTATTGTAAATAAATTAACAACAATGTTTTCCTTCACAATGATTAGGACTAATCCGTCTAACAATTTAGTTTTGTTCTGCAATCAACTTTTTTAATAAATATCAAAACAATCAGCATATATATGGCAAAATTGGCATTGTAACTAATAATAATTCATTAGTACTAGCCAGGATTACACACATAAGATATTATGATATAACAAAACCTCTTGATACTTAGTTCTCATTAAGCGAAATATCCTGCAATTTCAAATATGTAACAACGAATTAAACGACACCAATAGGGCGGTTAAATCGATATTGCGTTTATAAATCATCAAAACTTTAAACCAAAACGAATTAATAACATCTTTATGGCGTTTAACTCGATTTTGCGATTTAGAATATACGCTTATTATAATTTGTAAAAGTAAATTTGGCGTTCAATTCGTTTTTACGTAACGACTTAGTACACAGGGCCATACAAATTTTAACGTGTCGCTTGATTCTACCCCTTAAAATAAGGCTGTAAGCATGATTTTTCAACAAAGAAATAATCAATACTATAGATTATCACATTTATATCCGAACTGCATTCATAACTTTTTTTTCGGATTTTGGCGCTTAGTTCGCTATTCCATAACACCGTCCATTTATCCTTGAGCTTGTTGGAGAGGTGTGTACGTAACATGCGTTTAAAAGAAAATTTGGTCTGTGCTTGCCTTAAGGGAAGAGGGAGATCATTCCAAAGACGAGCTGCCTGGAGGGTGAAGGAGTTGGAAATAAAGCCAGTGCGGTGATAAGGAATAGCCAGCTTAAGAGTTCGGGACGTACGCAGTTCACAACCGGGACGCGGTTCTATGAAATTGAAATTTGATTTAAGATAGTCGGGGGTAACTGGATCAAATAATATAGAATAAAGAGTGCATAGAATTCTCAGAGACCTGCGTTCACGAATGGGAAGCCAGTTCAGTTTGCGGCGAAAAGCTGATATGTGATCGTATTTACGGAGCCCGAATATGAACCTAATGCAGCCATTCAACAGTCTGTCTAATTTATTGAGTAAGTCCTGGCTAATATTAGAGTAACAAACATCTGCATATTCGATCACGGACAACACTAGAGCCTGAATGAGAAGAGTTTTCGTGCTGACTGGAAGAAAGTGCTTAAATATATATAAAGATCGCAGCATGTTAGTCACCTTACGACAAACGTTAGACACCTGAGGAGTCCATGTCAAGCCACTGTCGACGACCAAACCAAGGTTTTTCACATCAGGCTGGAAAGGAACTATGTTATTTTCAAATTTAATGGGATCTAAAAGAGCGGTATCAAGTAAGGACAATAGCCGTGGACTACCCAGTACAATGGCCTGACACTTGCTGGGTTGACAGAGATTCCGAAATCGCGTGACCAGGCAGATATGGTATCCAAGTCGTCGTTTATTTTGCGGATAGCTAGGTCCAAATTGCTGGGGCTTGTTTGGGCGTAAAGTTGTAGATCGTCGGCGTATAAGTGGTGTGAGCATTTAATACGATCAGTTATTAAATTAATAAAAATGGAGAAAAGAAGAGGAGACAGAATACCGCCCTGCGGAACGCCAGAAGACAGCTCGCACCAATCAGATGTAGATCTATCAGCTCGAACAGCCTGCCGACGATTCTGCAGGTAAGATGAGAACCATTCAGCCACTGATGACGTGATGTTCAGGTGTTTCAAGATAGCTAGTAACAGCTCGTGATTAACGGCGTTAAACGCATTAGAAAAGTCTACCAGGACAAGCACACTCAACTGAGTAGACTCTATACCCTGCCTCACATCTTCGATAACCTTCAGCAATGCAGTAGTTGTATACTGTGTCCACAACGAAAACCTGATTGTACTGGTGAAAGAAGTTGGTTGTCAGATATGTGTGCAGACAGTTTTTTATGTACAATTGCCTCCAGAACTTTGGATAAAAATGGAAGTATGGAGATTGGGCGAAAGTCTTTTGGTGCTGTAGGATTTGAGACTTTCGGCAAAGGTATGACATATGCACTACGCCACATGCTTGGAAAAACACCAGAATGCATAGATAAGTTAATAATATGCGTCACAACGGGTAGGATGCATTCCAAGATGTGGAGAATCATCATTCTGCTGATTTGGTCATTACCAACCGCATTTGATTTAATCGCCGTTATTACCTTGCGGACCTCGTCATCAGTGGCCGGGGTAAAAGAAAACTGAGATTTGGAAAGACATGGCAGGGCATTAATAACAGAAATACTTTTGGCGGTTGTTATGTCATCTAACGCGGAAGACTTGGCAAAATGAGTATTGAGATCATTCAACGAGACTGACGCTAAAGAATTAGAATTGTTGGTGGAATTCCCAATGCCCAAAGTTTTTAAAAATTTCCAAGTGTTGGCTGGAGATGAAGAGGCTATATTTTCATAAATATGTTTACGCTTGGAAGCTCTCACTAGTTGGTTACAGCGGTTCCTCGCAGCTTTAAAAGATACCCAGTTCTCATCACTCCGGCACAGTATAAAACCAGTAATAACTCTTCTTACAAACTTCACGCCGCGCGGTGTGTCCCCCTCCCTCCCCTCGCATGCGGCGAAAACATGCGAAACTGGTGATTATTGGGCTGGACAGTCGGGGCCGCGTTTGCGCGCTGTGTTGACGTGTTGAGTTCGGGAGAAAATGACGTCAGCACCGAAGACATATTTTCGTTACTGTAGTGTTTATGGGTGTATGGAAAGTTCTCAAAATGCGGAAATGTCATTCTTTAGAATTCCTAGACACCCAGAAAAGTAAGTGGTTGTTATATATTTGCAGTGTTAGGTACATTATTGCTTACGTAAATGGCGTAAAAGTGAGATTTAAAGCTAGAATGACACATTAAAATCAATAAGGATTTATCTGTAACGACATTTAGGTAGATGCTGCGATCTATCTAGCTCGAAAGTTTGGTACCTACTTAAATATTGTGCAAACATCTATTCAAACATTTTATGTAAATATGATTTCGTCAGTATTTAAGAAACAAATACGTACTTGAATCTTTATTAGATAAAAAGGTAGAAAGAGCGTTGGTACTAGCATAGCGCCATACACAGTTACTAATACGAGTAGGACAGTAGGTACCTACGTTTCTAGTTCAAACGAATCTTTTTTTTATTGTGATGGATTGGGTGTATTCTAGAGAAAACATATAAAATGAACACTTAAATTAACGCTTTTGCAATTATTGTTACACAATCTACTATTGCGCGTATGAGAGTAATATATTTATAATGATTTTTTGTATCTTCAATACTGACTAATGTGGTGTCATGACGTGGTATTGTTATACTAAAACCTACTTACAGTTAATAGTACCTATTAGATTTACAACAACTTACATTGTACGAAGTCGATTATAGTAACGTTGTACAACCCTGCGTGACCTTGCGCAGTAGTAACGACCGCGCCGCCGCTGCCGGAGATTAACTACTGATATATCCTTATACTGTGACTCCGGTCTCGCTTGAAAACACGAAAAGCCCGATCACGCCTGGTCATCGCCGCTCTAACAGTGCTCGTTATCCAAGGTGCGGGTAAGCGTTTTATTTTGACATTTCTTACAGGCGCATGTTTATCGTAGAGTTTTAAAACTACCGCATTCAATAGAGATACCGCCTCGTCAACGGACACAGCTGCTAGAACAGACGACCAATCCAGGGCGACCGCGTCATGTCGTAATGCTTCTAAGTCAAGCCTCGCAAAACTACGCATCTGAATAGTCTTTGAGTGTGCCTTAGGTGGACGGATACGATAACTAAGAAAGATTAAGTCGTGATGTGAAAAACCCGGTGCAGGATATTGGCCCACAGTACTAACATGATTGACGGAAGCGGTAAAAATCAGATCCAACCAGGAGTCAGTCGTATCGATGTTGTGATGAGTAGGTTTTAGTGGAAGAACAGTTAAGTCTGAAGACTCGGCAATTATTCTTAATTTGCGTGTCCTGGGATTGTCTTTCAGTAAATCCGTGTTAAAATCTCCCATAACTATGAGATGTGTGTATTCGATGCTAAACGGATGAATTACTGATTCAAAATCTGCAAAATAATCAATAGCCGGAGGGCAGTATACAACTCCAAGGACCGCATTTACACCTTTAAATGAGACCTCAATGAATAAATATTCTAATGAGCCAGAATATCGTGACGGAGAAGAAGAAAGAATTTTGTAGGGTAGATCGCTACGCACATAAATGGCAACGCCCCCTCCTCCCTTACCGACGCGGTCATTTCTGAGCAAAATATAGCCAGGTAGGCTGTACAACGTGGAAGATAAACTAGGTTTGAGCCAAGTTTCAGAAACAAGAATTGCGTGAACGTTAGTGCAAGTAAATGTATCAAGAAGTTCATTATAATGGCTGGGGATGCTTTGAGCATTTATGTGGCAAACGTTAAAGAGTTTGTGTTCAGTTTGAAAAGTGTGAGTGATTAAATTACCGAGTGTGTCCGGCTCGTCAGAATGTAAACTGTGAAAAGATTGAAAGGAAGAGGACAAGTCACAGGCAGAAAGAAAAGATTCATCGTGCGACATATAAACTTATACAAAAGGGTACTAAATATTGAATATAATATAATATATTAAATATAAATACGGAACCTTAAAAATAATGCCTAAATAACTACAAGTTTTCTGTTATCCCGCCAGTTGACCATTTACAATAGATTACGACAATCAATATTACATAAAACAGAATCATGAAGGTTAAAAAAATGTGATAGTGAACTGAAAACAAAAATGAAACAAGCAAGTCATTAAAACATGCAACAGTGAAAATTTTCAATGCAAAAACGAAACGCAAAAAAAAGAGAATGACATTGACAACTAATAAATTGATAAATATTACCGTCAAGGCTCCATACATTCCGCATGCCAAAATAGCTTCTAGCCTCAATGAATACAGCCCGCCTTTGCCTCGTCAGAAATTCGGATATGACGACAGAGGAGCCCTTAAGTGCAGTCTTTTTAGGCGCTCTTCCAAATTGAGTTTTTGAGTTTCTGATCAAAAAATCGAACAAGCACAGACTTGGGGCGGCCGTCTGTCCTAGCGCCAAGCCGATGACACACTGAAATTGAGTCACGAGTGACCTCCGGCAAATTCAGATTCTGTCTACAGACTGTGACAATGGAATCCACAACGTCTTCGTTGGAAACTTCACTTATACCGTCAAAGAGCAAGAACTTCCTCCGATGCCTCATTTCCATGGTGTCTAGCGCATTAGAGACACATAGTATCTGTTGCCTTATCAGGTCAAACATAGCCGACATTTGTGTCTTCAGGCCAGCTACCTCCTTATTGAGACTGGCAATGGTGGTATTTGTCTGAGGGGATGCCGACTTGAGTGCAGCCTCCAGCTCCATGAAGCGCCTGTTGAATGTCGCCTCCAATGTCTTCTGTGTTGCTTTAACAGCGTTCAATGCCTCCATGGCTGTGAGAAGTGCAAGTGCTTCAGTGCAGAGTGACAGTTTAGTGTAGAGAGTAAAGGTCAGCTGGCAGGTCAGTGCAATTTCACTCCATATATTATATAAATGTTTCCCCACACTCCTAGGGTTCAATTATTCACACAATAGAATCTACTTTGTAAAATTATGTCAATAAACTATTTATTTTAATTTATTTTAACAGCATAAACTAAAGTGACTTGTGTATTTTTTGACACCTACCCGCCAAAAATACCTAATCAAAATATTTATGAACATCTGAAGCCAAAAGCAAAATATTTGTTCATCCATAACTTCGAAAATCATCAGAACTTGAAAGAGCGAGTCTTACAAAAAACATTTAGCAAATATTGTGACTTCAACTCAAC